>NC_085084.1:59001879-59368705 GCF_963662255.1 Cinclus cinclus | reverse complement strand
CATTAAACCTATTAAGATAATGATAATTATTGACATAATACCAATTGACAAGAATCAGTGATTGAAAAAAACCCAGCTGGTTGCTCAATAAATCTGAAACTCACCAACTGCTG
The DNA here is from genome assembly GCF_963662255.1 of Cinclus cinclus. Classification (NCBI taxonomy): domain Eukaryota; kingdom Metazoa; phylum Chordata; class Aves; order Passeriformes; family Cinclidae; genus Cinclus; species Cinclus cinclus. The sequence continues at coordinate 59,368,592 of NC_085084.1, read as the reverse complement.
AACTTTAGCTCAATAAACATAATAGTGTTAATTTTGTCAGTAATACTTATCACATCCAACAGAAACAGCTGTTGGTTTTAATTCTTTGCTTGTAAATGCCCATATTTCAGGCCTCTGAAGGAGAGCAGAATTGCACTCTTATATGGCATGGTTTCTAAAGTCCTACATGTTCAATTAAACATGGAATTTCTCTTCCAGAGAAGATAAGCTGTTCAGCCAATTTGGCCCCATATGGACTTCCTCCACTTTTGTCTGTTTCATCTTCTTCTGAAAGAGCAAACATAAATGCAAACCTCCTAATAAAGTAACCCTTTTACCTTTGTCATATCCCTTTCACGCAACTTAGCCTTGTTTCTGACTTTATGATTGTGTTGCCCACTAAAATCAGAACAGTTTTAGTCAGTGTTTAAATTTGAGAAACTTCATAACCTCACATTTTTGTGGCTGGACATATTATTAATCTATAGACAGAAAGGACTTTCATCCAGGAAGCAGAATCTTGATTCTGCTGAATTCTTAAAAAAATTTGCTGTGGACTCCAGTACTGGGTATTAACTGGAGACTGTAACAACACATTTGCTTGTAGAGTGAATAGCATCATTTACATACTTTCTTTAATCCTTTGTCTTAGAAATGAATGGACAAGAAGTAAATGTGATTTATATTCTACATTAAACTCTCTTCTTCTTTCATAGAAATTAACAAGATTATTAGCTGCTGCATAGATATTCTCTTTCAGAAATTCCTCAACAACTATCTCAATGCACTGTAACATTTCTTGATTTGAAAGGGCAGGAAGAGTTAATTTGTGGTCCTATTCTTCAAAATATTGTATTTCATTTACACAAAGAAATAAAATGTGAGGATTCTTGCCTCTTCTACAGAAACTGACTTTAGCTCTGGGGTGCTCAGTTTAGTGGGGGGTCTTCTGTTTAAGAACTGATACAGCATGGAAATCTCTGTTTCAGTGAGTTTCCAGGCCAAGTTTTCAAAACCTAGTAGCTTATATATTATTGATGAAAGCTAGGATTTTCAATGACCATCTAATGCTTAGAATCACACTATATAACACTACATTTTAAATAATAAGTTCTACAGAAAGAAAGGAGCTTTAAAGTCCTTATATAGGGAATACAGAAGGCCTCGAGGTGATACTTGAATATAAAAATTTTTAAATTAAAATAATGCCCAAGAATTTAAATTCAAACTCCCTCTCTGCTTTATTTTTTGTTGAGCATCAAAATGACACCTGCTACTCCAGAGCGAGGTAGAAAAGAGCACCGTGGACCTGTACCAAAACTTTAAAGTTCTCTGCTGAAGTTATTTAAAGAACAAGGGACTGTTCCCTAAGTATATTTTGCATTGGGGTCAAACCTGTTAACCTGTTGTCTCTTCTGTGATTTCCTCAGAACTCATGTTTTTGTGGAATTGAGTTCTGGACGTAGTTAAGATCATGACTCCATTCAAATTAGCAAGGCTTTGCCACCAGTATGAAAGAAGAAATAATTAATGTCTGTATATATATATATATATATATATATATATATATATATATACATATATATACACACACACATATATAATGGTGACTTCAGGGGGAGAAAAACCAACAAGGTGATCCGTATTTAGACTTTCCCTTTCCTTTTAAGTCCTCTTGTGTTGGATTATATAGCATGTTTCTGATTGTACTAGTCACTGACTGTAGACACTTTCCCTTGTAGGACTGGTCCTGCGATGCCTGTAGCTGTGCCAGTGGAATAAGTCCATATGCTCAGTGAAAGCAGTCAAAGGTCTGTAGTGCAAGGAAAATGCTTCTTTCTAGTAATTTCAAGGAGTTCTACAGCTCTGTGTTCCAGAAAGAGTGAAACTTTGGAGAAAACTGTGTGGAAGAAAGCAGTAACTGGCAGCCAAGAAACAAGAGAGCAATTAGAAACAACTCACTGTCATTTCTGTGTACTTTTGGCAGCATTTTAATAATCCAACAAAAGCAGTAAATAACATAGCTGGGTCCTCAATTGCTATGGGCTGTCTAAAGAATTTTATACCCTTATTTCTGGGGAAAAATGAGATACAAAGTTGAAAGATATTTGAGGCACATATTTTATAGGGAAGATTTTGATTTATAAGCATTATGTTCAAATTGTGTGAATTTACTTCACTAAAAAGAATTTTTAAAAGCAATTTTTTTCTTTTGGAATAAGGTTGAGAATTTTTCAACATTCGGGGGATTTCCTTCCCCTTCTTCCTTTTTAATAAGCCAAACTTTTGTACCCAAAGAGTTTTCAAGATCTAATTTATTTTGACCAGGGAGCTAGGGCAATGAGGAAACATTACGGTGAATACCCAGTAAAAATTGTCTCCAGTGGAACATACACACACGTATTACACATATATGTATGCATGCACACAGACACAGTGTGCAATTTTGGGTGCCACATTATATGAAGGATATAAATTAAGATGGTGAAGGGCCTTGAGGGGATGTCACATGAGGAGCAGCTGAGGTCATTTGTTCGGTTCAGCCTGGAGAAGGGGAGACTGAGGGGAGACCTCATTGCAGTCTACAGCTTGCTTGTGAGGGTACCCAGAGAGAGAGCAGGTACCAATCTCTTCACTCTGGTGACCAGTGATATGAATTGAGGAAACAGCCTGATACAGAGTCAGAGGACACTTGGTTTGAATATCAAAAAAAGGTATTTCACTCAGATGGTGGTTCAGCCCTGGAAGAGGCTCCCAAGCCTGACAGAGTTCAGGAAACATTTGGACAACATTCTCAGGTGCATGGTGTAATGCTTGAGGGTGTCCTGTGCAGGGTGAGGAGCTGGACTTGGATGATCCTTGTGCATCCCTTCAAAATCAGGATATTCCATGATTGCTTGAATTGATTTGGTGTATATATATGTGCACTATTTCCAATCAGTGTGCTCATGACTGAAAATAACATTGTGGTATAATTATGAGATACTTGTCCAAGTTGTTAACAATTATTTTATCTTTTCCTTCTATCTAATGTGAGTTTTGAGTCAGAAATTTAGATATCCTTCAATTTTTCCTTCAGTTAGTCCTCCTTCTTTGTGAGTTGCTTGATCCTTTTGTCTAAACTTTCCGTCTCAGAGTTTTGTTGCTGAGCCTTTAGCTTCACACTTTTATCTCAAAGATAATTACTCAGTCCACACTATTAGAAGGAAATAATCTGTTAGCAGAAAGTTTTTTAAGATGCCTTCTCTTGCCCATGGCCTAACTAGGTCACAGAGATGTGCTTTCATCTATCTTTAGAAGAAGGCTTATCCACCATGGAGCTTCCTGAAATAGAAATAGGATTGTATTTAGTGCTCCACTCACCTTCATGCTCTCCACCCAGTATTTCCAAGAATGATGGTAAAAATAGAATCAACATGTCACAGTTGATAGAGGGAAAATGTGTCTAGTTTTCCAACTGAAGCTATGCCTGGTTGGCTAGATACACACATACAAACAAACATATTTATATAAGTGCATCCCTCAGGAGGACTACAAGGATGTCATGAACTTATGTAGAGAGAAAACGGGAGAGTCTAAAGCCTAGCTTGAACTTAATCCAGATACTGCCACAAAAAATAACACAGAAAGTTTCTATATATAGATTAACATCAAAAAGTGAGACAAGGAGAATCTTCATTCTTTGTTGGATATCGGGTGAAACTTAATGTCAAACGGTGAAGAGAAGGCTGAGGTACTTTGTGCCTTCTTTGCTTCAGGTTCACATAGTCAGACCAGTGGTTCTCAGGGTGCTCAGGCCTCTGAGCTGGAAGACAGAGACAGGGAACCAAAAGAAGCCCCCATAATCCAAGTGGAAATAGAAACTTGCTCCAACACCTAGACTTGCACAAATCTTTGGGGCTGATGGGATCCACCCAAGGGCACTAAGGCAGCTGGTGAAAGTACTCACCGAGCTACTTTCCATAATTTACCAGCACTCCTGAATATCTGAGGAGATCCCAGTGACTGGAGGTTGGCAAATATGACTCCCACCTATAAGAAGGGTTGAAAGGAGGGCTGTGGAGCAGGTGATCCTGAGTGCCATCACACAGCATAGACAGAACAGCTCGGCAGGGGATCAGGCTCAGCCAGCATGGGCTCATGAAAAGCAAGTTGTACTTCCCCAACAGGAACTCCTATGTCTTGCTTAGTGAAAGAAGGAAAAGCTATGTATTCCATCTTCCTGTACTTCAGCAAAGCTTTTCGCAGCATTTCCCACAGAATTCTCCTGAAGAAACAGACAGCTCATGGCTTCATGGGTGCACTGTTTCCTGTGTAAAAAATGCCAAGATGCCTTGGCCCAGAGAGTGATAGTGAACGGAGTTACATCCAGCTGGCAGATGGCTACCAGTGGTCCCCAGGGCTCAGTACTGGGGACAGTTCTGCTTAATATCTTTATTGATGAATGTGGGGATCAAGTGTACCTTTGCTAAGTTTGCAGATGACACCAAGCTGGGTGGGAGTGTTGATGTGCTGGAGGGTAGGAAGGCTCTGCAGAGGGATCTGGACAGGCTGGATCATGGCCCAGGGCCAGTGGTGTGAGGTTCAACAAGCCCCAGTGCTGGGTCCTGCCCTTGGCTCACAACAGCCCCAGGCAGTGCCACAGGCTGGGACAGAGTGGCTGCAAAGCTGCCCACAGGAAAAGGACCTGGGGGTGCTGGGGACAGCAGCTGAACATGAGCCAGCAGTGCCCAGGTGGCCAAGAAGGACAATGGCATCCTGGGCTGTTCCAGCAATAGTGTGGGCAGCAGGACCAGGGCAGGGATTGTCCCTCTGTATTTGGCACTGGTGAGGCCACACCTCAAATCCTGTGTTCAGTTTTGAGTCCCTCAGTCCGAATAAGACATTGAGTTGCTGGAGCATGTCCAGAGAAGGGCAACGGAGCTGATGAAGGTTCTGGTGCACAAGTCCTGTAATGAGTGTCTGAGGGAGCTGTGTTTGTTCAACCTGGGGAAAAGGAGCTTCAGGGTAACATTATGACTCTCTACAGCTGCTTGTAAGGGGGTTGTAACCAGGTGGGTATTTGCCCCTTCTCCCAGGTAACAAGTGACAGGACAAGAGGAAATGGCCTCAAGTTGTTCCAGGGAAAAAACATCTTCACAGAAAAGGTGGTCAAGAGCTGAACCAGGCTGCCCACAGAAGTGATTGAGTCTTCATCCTTGGAGGTATTTAAAAGGTGTGTAGATATGGTACTGAGGTGTAGTTTTTTTTTTTTGGTGGATTCAGCATTTAATGGCTGGATTTGATGGTTTTTTCTAAAGAAAATTTTCTGATTCTCTGACTCTAGAAGGACAAGGAAAAAGGTAGCAGCCTTATTTAAGAAATTTATAACAAATGTTTTAGATGAACACAAATTCAGATGAAATTTCCCGACTGATCACTGGAATATAAAATTTCACCAGGAGAAAATTATTGATTTGTATCATTACATTGTATCATCAGATATGATCAGAGCACTTTTAGGTGTCAGTTACTCTGGAGTCCCAGGGGTTTTGTTGACATCAAATATCTTTATTTAGTTTTATAGTGGTGCTTTTGCCCACCTGTTTAGAAACAAACAAACAAATAAAAAAAAATCTTAGATAAAGCCTGTTAAACTGAATGTAATTTGGAGAGTTGTCAAATGTCTTTCCTCCCCCTGATCTGCCAGGCAAATATCTCTGTGATTATAACAAAGAAAATAAATTAATCTCCGCCTTCTTATTACAATACAAAGTGCGAGTAGCCAGGAAACATGGCGCAAAACCTGATGGTACACAGTGTCCTTAGATCACTTGGCCATTGTTTTCACTCACAGCAGCACATGTTAATGATACAAAGAAGTTTAACATTTTTTTGACTTTGGCTTTTCATGTCATAACCATAACAAATGTGCATATAATTGTTTGTATTGCCATATCCTTTAGATGCGCCGCCAATTTCTAGGGCCTGTTCATGTGCAGCCAAGGACAGAATTATGCCCACAAACAGAATGACTGAATTAAATTAGGCAGAAGCAGTGCCATACTGATTCATTTGTGAAGCAGTGTATCACAGTACAGAATGTTTATGTTGTAAAAATGTTGTGCGGGTCAAACCTGCTGCAGGAAGACAAAAGCTTTTTTGCTTTTCACCTACCTAGTTATTTCTGCATTAAAAGGCCTTTGTCTCATATGGTGCTAAGAAATCCTTAGTTGTATTTATTTTAAAAGCCCAGCAACCTTTAAAACAATAAAATGGTCAATAGAATGTTAAATCCAGAAAAAACAGGAAGAAATAAACAGATTTGGGGTATGTTTTGCTTATTTTAAGGAATTTTGGCCACAGAGAAGAAAATCGAATATGATGAAGAACGAAGAAACAAGTTTTAATGCGGACAATACCCGAGCCTCTCCCTTCTCTCGCTGCCTGCAGCCACTCAGCCCTGTTACAAAGCCACACAGAACAACTCAATTTGATGAAGAATTCAGGACACACCTCTCTCATTTCCGCTATGGTCCTCCTCCTCTTGAAAGCATGGATACATTCCCAGGGTCCTTGGAAGGAGGGTCTCGTAAACGCAAGAGCATGCCAACAAAAATGCCTCCTCCCATCACCCTTGAGGATTCCCCATCATCACCAGATAGACCTGAAGATCACAATGACGTAGGCTCTTCCAGTCTCCCCTTGGTGTTCCAACAGCCGTCTCAGCCCAAGTACAGCTCCCAGATGATTGACCTCTGCAACTTTGGTTTTCAGTTCTACAGAACTCTGGAGCATTTTGGAGCCAAGCCCATTAAGCAAGAACCAGTGAAGCCTAACATGGCATGGCCCAGTGGCCCAGCATTCATGCAGGCTCCTTACCCTTATTATCCTAAAGTCCACCCTGGCTTAATGTTTCCTTTCATTGTACCACCAAACTTTCATTTCAGGAACCCTTTTCAAATGAAAAGACCTCCAGAACCACCCTTTAGGAGGGCTGAAGTAAGAGAAAGTGGTGAAACCAAACAGAAAGTGGAAAGAGTAGATGTCAACCTTCAGATAGATGACAGCTACTATGTTGATGTGGGGGGTGAACAGAAACGCTGGCAATGTCCCATGTGTGAGAAGTCCTATACATCCAAGTACAATTTGGTGACCCATATCTTGGGTCACAGTGGCATTAAGCCACATGCTTGCACACGGTGTGGCAAGCTTTTCAAGCAGCTGAGCCACTTGCACACGCATATGTTGACACACCAGGGCACTCGGCCACATAAGTGCCAGGTGTGCCACAAGGCTTTCACTCAAACCAGTCACCTTAAGAGACACATGATGCAACACAGTGACATCAAACCTTACAACTGCAGGATCTGTGGCAGAGGTTTTGCCTACCCCAGTGAGCTGAAAGCACATGAGTCTAAGCATGAGAGTGGACGAGAGAACATTTGTGTGGAGTGTGGTCTGGACTTTCCAACTCTGGCCCAGCTGAAGAGACACCTAACCACCCACCGTGGCCCTATACAGTACAATTGCACCGAATGTGATAAGACCTTCCAGTACCCAAGTCAGCTGCAAAACCACATGATGAAGCACAAAGACATCCGCCCATACATCTGCACTGAATGTGGCATGGAGTTTGTGCAGCCCCACCACCTGAAGCAACACTCCCTGACTCACAAGGTAAGCCAGCTCTCACCTTGCATCCAAAGGTAGCACAAAGATTACAGGCTGCTAAAGAGACATACAGGTACCTCCCCAGAAATGTGGCCTCTTGCCAGGTGCAGTGGTTTATGCAGAAGCCCCAGCATTGCTGGCACTTGTATCAGCCATATGTCATTGTCTGCCTTAAGAAAGAGCATGAAAACCCAATTTTGTTATAAGCAGGAATTCAATTAAACCCCACATATTGCTTCCCCAAACTGGATTCACATGTCTCTGTTTCTTCAGGGTTTTTTTTGTTTGTTTGTTTTTGTTTTTGTTTTTTGGAATGACCTTCTGTAAAATTGTACACCTTCTGTTGCAGAGGTGTATAACCACCCCTTTATCCTGAAATTTTAGAAGATTTTTTTACTGAGAGCCAGTTCTGATACTTTGTTCCCTTAATTAGTAAGTATATAGGTTTGTAGTGGACTGCAGCAAAAAAAAAAAAGTATGTTATTACTCATCAGATTTTGAAGAATCATTATAATGAGACAATTAAAAGACTAAACAACCCTAAGAAAAATTCCCCTTTGTGCATATGTTATCCAGGATGCCAGTTAATAGAAATGGACAAGCAGGATCATAATCACAGCTAATTCATATCAATAGCAATTTTGCCACTGCCTACAGTGGTGACAGCAGGGTCAGCTTAGGGTAGGAGAAAGCTTTGGAACATTTCTGAAAATATTGCTTTCAAAAATAGGAAAAATGTAATTGTTCTGTTCAAGAAGCTCTGAAGTTGACTGTCCACTTTTACAACAATTATAAGACAAATCAAAACCATTCACTTAAAAAAATTTGCTTCCAGATTTGCATATTTTTCCTTTAACATTTGAATTTTGACATGTTCAATGAAAAGCATTAAAAATACAGAAAGCTACAGTACTTCAGTCTTATAGTCATGTATTCTTTGAAAACCAGACAACCTCTACTTCCACATATGCCTTTTCTTTTGTCCTTCATGCTTATAAAATTTCTGTTCTTTCTGGAGATTACCTGGTCTTCAGATTTACCATTCAAGATTCCACTAATTGAAGACTTCGTAGGTTTTTTTTGTTGCAGGAAATGAAATGCCCCATAGCCCTTAGAGGGCTTCTGCTTCTTTGTTGACAGCCACAGGTGGATTCAGCTGTGAATATAATTTATAGTACTTAGCTGACTAAATGCAGCCTCATATCAGATGAGCAGACACTTGAAACTGCTGGTGATGTTCATTTTTAGCTTTGTAATTAACTGCGAAAACCGCTGACAGTAATTTTACATCTTTTTAAAGAAAGCCTGTGGAAGGAGTACTTGCTCTCAGCACCTCACTAGTAAATCCTTGTTACCTTCAGCAAGTGAAACCCTTAAGCTGTTTAATAACAAATTCTTTGATTTTCATAATATCTAAATCATTGTTTGGGAAGCTGACAGACCCCACAGGTGTGAGTAGGAATATTGAATTAAATTGAGTAGATAGCATAAAGTGATAGAAATGTTCTATAAACCTCATATAAAATGAAATAATTCCATTACAGTTAGTGAAAATCCCAGTAAAAATGAACAGTTTTTTTTTCTCTGCAGTAAATGTAAGATGTATAATCTTATTTGGTGATATTGCTTGACTACTCTCTGTTACTTCAGATTATTTTCTGTAACTTTCTTCAAAATAGGGCTTTTCATAATGCAGTCACATTCAATTATTAAAGGTAAGCATTGCTTTAGTCTTTTAACTTGCGGCCTTTTATTCTTGGTGAGTAACTAAAGTATAGTTTAACTAATAGTTAACTATTAGTAGTTAACTATTATTAATAGTTAACTTATAGTAACTAAATGTAAAGTATACGTTTGATCAATAATTAAGCAGCAGAGCAGAAAAGGGAAGCTCTGACACTGACTGTATCTGATTGATTTGTAAACAGACTTCATTATTTCATTAAGATTACATTTTCTTTTACTTCTCTGTTTCTCAGAAGCTTGCAAAAATTTGTCAGGAGAAAATACATAGGTACCTTGAAAAACGTTAAAAGTGAAATGATTTATTATCAACTTTGCTAATGCAAAATGAATAATTCATAAGTTGCTGTACTGACAATTACATTGCCAAGAAAAATTTCCATCTACAGAATTATTCTTTTCTTTCAGGGTGTGAAAGAGCACAAATGTGGAATTTGTGGCCGGGAATTTACCCTGCTGGCCAACATGAAGCGACATGTCCTGATCCACACCAATATCAGAGCTTATCAATGCCATTTGTGCTTCAAGAGCTTTGTGCAAAAGCAGACTCTCAAGGCCCACATGATTGTTCACTCAGATGTCAAACCCTTTAAATGCAAGGTAAGTGCACTTGGTGGCAGAGACATTAACTTACAGTACATTTCTCTGATGTTATCGTCTTATGATATGGTAGAATTAGAAAAGCAAAACCTGCTAACACAAACTGCAGTTACATTCAAAAATTAGCATAAACTGGTCTGATTTTCTTTCTTTATCCAGGTTCTGCTAAGGTAGCACAAAATAATGGAGGTAAATACCTGTGCTTTACTCCCTTTCTTTTCAGTATCATTCATCCTCACATGATTTTGGGGTTTTTTTACCCTGTGATCCTTTAAGTGCCACAGATGTTTGAGGACTACAAACATATCTGACATTTGATTAATACAACCATCCAAACAGAAGTTTAAGTGCTTAAACTTAAGCTTGAAACACTGACAAAGCAGAAATAAAGTCATGCACCCTGCAGAGGATCATAGAAAAGCAGCAGCCACAGCTTCACAGAGTGATGCTATGTAACAGTTCAAGAAAAGAGTCAGAAAAAGCCACAGCAAAATAAAACTACAGAAGGGATTTGAATGGGCCAATTGTAATTACCAGACTGAAATTCAGGGCATGATATCAGCATGCTAACACAACAGCCTCTGAGACCACTTGGCCTTTCTACAATCCTGTGTAAATTCCAGTTTGCTTCTTTCCCCCAGCACTGGAGGCTAATATTCCCTTTTCTCCCCATAAACTTTTAAGTCTTCATTGACCCTGTTTACTTCTTATGTATTCCTTATGAATTATTCATATCTATATTCTTACTCAGTATTGGATGCTATTTAAGTTCTTTTGCTGCCTGTCTGGTTCATTTCTGTAGTCATACCTTGTGAAATGAAAGGTTGTAGATTTTTTCCCACTTTAATTTGTTCTAAGATGGCTGTAAATACAGAGTGCAGCGTATTACCCATATTATTATGCATAAGTAACTGAAGACTGATTTGGAAGCATTTTCTAGAACTCTTTCATCCTACATCTTCATGTTATTGAATATTTTCTTAAAAGGAATATTTCATGAAGAAGCAGAGATGGATGAAAGAATTTAAATGGAATTATTTTTCTTGAAAAAGTATAGCATTTCAAAATGCCATAAGAATATATGATATTCAGTGTTAGTAAGAAAATGTCAAAATTAATCCTGACTTAATATTTTTGCTTTGTTAACTTCAAAAAATTTTACTTTGAAAAACTAGCAGCAAAGTCTTCCAAGTTCAGTATTTTGTTTTATTTTAATTTATGTCTTGTGAAAATAATATTTTGTATAGTAGTGTTTACATTATTCTGTGTTGATAAAATAATTTATTTTGCTGAAATTCTTAGGGTGTAACTATGTTACAGTTGTCAGGTCTGCTGGAGATTTTCATTCTTTGAGAGCATCTGCAAACTTGCCCTTTTGTTCCCATTTGGTTGAGGTCCTCCTCTGACCCCCCAAACTTCAGAAAAGAAACTCAGTTTTTGGGTCAGATTTTTTGGGTGCAGTATGTAGATCCACATGACTTTTTGGGTACGTGCAGATTAGCTGGAAGGTTGTGTTTAGCTCAGTGCTTGACGATGACAGACTATTGAAACTTGGAGAGGGCAATAGTTGGAACTGGGAAACAGAGTATCACCAGTATGTTTTCCAGATAGTAACAAAAGCTCTACAGGAACACCTGTTTTTCTTATTTTTTTTTTTACTTTTCAGTCCCCACCCAGTGTTCCTGTGAGGAAAGAAACAAGCACAGTGAATCTGTTTCTCATATGGCTGAAGGGGTATGAATCAACATCAGTGCCCCTGACAGTGAAGATTGCAACAATAAGCAAAGGCAGAATCAGGAGTTGCTTTTTTGCATTAGGAACATCCTGATATTACCTCTCTGACAGAGCCCTCAGAGACTCTTGAAAGCAGACATTTCTGGCTGGTACTTGGAGGGTTAAGGCAATGACCAGATAGCAGCCTTTTGGCACCAAGCTCCTCCTCAGCAGAAGGAAGGATATAGCTGTATGAACAGCCTGCTTAACAATGGCTCACATGTCCCCGGGGAACTGCCTGCAAATAGATTTCATCTTGCTTTCTCTTGTACTTTTCAAAGCTTCCTGTTTTCTCACGGTCCTTTTGGACAGTTTACAGTCATTCTCCCTCTCCTTCTTTCTTTGAGGAAAGGAACACCCTTCTTATGAAGAAAAAAAAAAAAAAGAAGAAGAATGCAAGGGAAAGAGAGCACAGCAGTAGCCTTTATACTTCACCACATGCAATGGTTTTCTTTACCTTTTTCTCACAGCAAAAGAAAACATGAGCTTTCCTATGTGTCTAATCGCAGCTGAGCACATACTATCAAAAGTGAGGGAGTAGCAAATAGCTGTCCCTTCTGTTTCCTCATCCAGCTGCAGCCTGGATCTCTGATTTTCCTATGAAGAGTGAAATTGTCTGTAGGATTTAAAGGCCTGAGCCCATGATGACTTTTTTATTTCTGTTTAAGAAAAAAACCTCAAGGGTTATGAAGGTATTCCATCAACTGGTGCAACAGTACTAATTTGGATTTATAGACAAAGGTTCCGTGAAATTTACTGTTACTTTTAGTGATGAAGTAATCAATGCTTCAGATCTCAAATAAAGGATGCAATGGATTTTTCTTCAGGCCAGACAAATACCTGCAACAGATGTTTTGAGTACCACTTTTTTCCCCATCTAAAAATGTGCATTTTAAACAGGAGTCAAAAACAAGGAAAATGTGTGAGAGAAGTATTTTGAGAAGAAACAGAAAAGATGACAAATCTAGTAGGATGATACTTCACATGCTGGCTTAGAAGGACAAAACCTAGGGTTGAACTAATGTAGATTTTTCTCGTTAACTATACTGAAGTCCATTTCACCAGCCATCGCAACAAAGTCCATTCAGCAGACTTGCAGCTGGCATGTTCTCTTGAGGACATTGATTTTATTTTGTGTAAAGTAGACAGCCTAACAGAAAGTCCACAAGTAAACCATGCTGTTCCTGATATCACAAGTTCTCTTGCAAACTCCTCATCTCCCTGAGTGCTATAATGCACTGTGATGGGCTCTGCTGGAGCTCCTCCCATGCAACTGTGTCAGGGTCATCTTTCTCACTCTGCCCACCAGTGCTCACAACCCTGTCGTGACAGAGAGAAAGAGAATCTTGTACAATCTTCTAGTTTGATCTGCAGACTCAGGGTCTTGACTGAGTGTTAGCTATTTACTCCAGCTAGATTTGAGTTGCTGTCTTCCAGAATATGAGTGAGAAACCTACTTTCTTTTATACCTGAATCACAGATATTAATCTGAAAGGTGTCTCATGCCTTTTTGAAATGACCAGTAAAACAGAGATTATACCACAGAGACTCAGCATTCAGAAAAACAGTTTTCCTATCTGCATTTCTTTAATTTTCCTGCCACACCTCTGCATTCTAGTACCATTTCCTCATGTCCCCAGAGGAGATTTCAGGACAAAAACACATTACACATCTCTAAGATGTGCCTGACTCTGGGAAATGGCAAACCTGTAAACTTTATTCAAAGACAGAGAACTTTAATGCCATAAAGAACTATCCTTTACCAAGCCCTCGTCTTTTCAGTATGAAGAAAGAGAAGCAAATATTGCCGTGACAGAAAGCAACTAAATGCTGCTCCTAAATCAGTTGTATTTCTCAAGACCTTGTAAAGACAAGGTTTTTCATGCAGAACTGAAGCCACTAATCTACTCAACATGATTTTCCTTGGGTAACAGTTCAGACAGTGAAGACCTAGCTATAGAAAAGCAAGTTATGGTGATAAAATATGTCAGCCACAACACAAACAGATAACTAGAAGCCATCAGCAAAGAGCTTTTAGAGAGATATTATTTTTAATAATTTATAGAGACATATTACCACATTCTTGTAGCAAGAGTAATATTGACATGTTACAGGTTGTTCCAGCAGCTGTCAAGATACAACTAGCTGTTGTTATTCATTGTGCTCATTAATACTCTGAGTAGATGAGAGTCTTTTTCCTCCCTGCACTTTCAGAGATATTTTGTGGTTCCATAATTTCTCTGAGTGTAAATAATCCTGCATATTAAGTTTCTTTGAACATGAAGAAGACAGTATCTTTCCTCGGTGGATAGATGACCCTTGGAAGCATCTATCTTACTTTTAAAAATTAATTATTCACTTTCAGTGGTTATTTTTTTTCCCACAGACTGTCTTGTCTAACACTTTTCTGATAAATATATTTGCTAGAGTTTCCATTTTAGGAAAATCACAGAAAGAAAAACATAAAAGGGTACATATGCAACTGAAGCAAACAGTTTTTGAATAGCAAGTGAATGTTTTCAGACTCTTCCTTTTTGCAGCACTGATTCAGCTCTAGTTTTTATTTTATAACAGTACACCTGATGATTTTTGTATTAATGAACTGGTTCGATTTTTCCCTCAAGAGAGGGCTTAAAACACAAAACATACAAGTTTTTCCGAGGATCCTTTCACTATCTACATTTCATCCAGATGTCCGAGGTGATAACTTTCTGAATTTACATCTAGAAGTTCTGTATCAGTTCTTCAGTAATACCCAAATAAATAAAATTGGAATTCAGATTATACAAAAGATCTGGTGGAGTTTTAGTAATTTCTATTTAGTAATTGTCTATCAGATGGTTACCCTGCTAGAAGAAGGTTTCAGTTACCCAGTAATGGTGACTCTAGTTCATATAGTAATAAGAATAATATTAAAAAATTAAAATCTGAGGGTAAAACAGGTCAGGAAAAAAGTCAAAAGCAAACACAGAAGTTTGCAGAGGATGGAAATGACCACTTGAATGTGAATAAAATTATAAATCCTAACACGGAAAGACCAGAAGACAAGTAAGACAGAATGTCTGTAATAGTGATGTCAAACTCTTATGTCTTAAGAATATATAAGAGTCCAGACTACAAAAGGACCCATCTAAATAAACAGCAATGAATAAAACTCACCCTTACTGTTCCATCAAAAGGAAAATTGCACGATCAATGCTTTGAGCTGGCAGGAACATGCTTCAGGGAAAGCTGAGTCATTCTTGCAGGCCCATGACTGTTTAAATTGCAGCTTACTCACCAGAGAAACTGAAACACAAGAGCTGATAAGCAAATGTTGAAAGAATCAGGGGGAAAGGGGATGAGCAAGAAACACAGAAGAAAAAAGGAATTGCTTTTTTTAGCTTTAAACAAAATGTTCAGCCATTTAATTTCCATTTAAAGAGAAGTTATATTCTGCTTGACTGTTCCACAGAAAGCCTTAATTTGTTTTATTTTATAATTCCATTTCTGCTTGACATTGTCCTTTATTAAAGGCTGTATGTATGAACTACAAATGGAATGGTTCACCAGGGCAGAAACTTGTGCTTTGAATCTCATTCAAGTTAAAAGCCTTCCAGATTACTCCTTTAAGTCTTCCCCCTCCTTACAACAACATTGACTGCTTTTGGGGAATCCTTGACTATGTATGCTGGTCACCAATATTAAAAAATGTCAGCAGTCCAGAATGTCTTAGATACTCAACCATATATTTTTGCCTGCAGAATTTTTGCCTGGAACTTTGAAAAATATATTGTAGCCAAAACCTGGAAGAGTGTAAGTTGAAGAGTGGAGGTCCTATTTCCTTTAAAAATATTGTCCTTGAAAATACTGCTTCAAACTAATAATTTTCATTTTTACCATTTTTACAGCTGTGTGGAAAGGAGTTTAACAGAATGCACAATTTAATGGGACACATGCACTTGCACTCAGATAGTAAGCCATTTAAGTGCCTCTACTGTCCCAGCAAATTCACCTTGAAGGGGAACTTAACCAGGCACATGAAAGTCAAACATGGGGTCATGGAAAGAGGATTTCACTCTCAAGGTAATAATTTTCAGCAATATTATTCTCTGTGAGATCTGAATATTCATATCAGTAAACACAAATGGGCTTTGTACTACAGATCCACAAACTTAAGCCATATGTACAATGCTATTGCAAGAGATGGAACCCCATAAGCCTGTGAAGTTGTTATTAGCTATATAACTGAAGTGTTACATTATATAAATAAAATGTTACATGTCCCAAATGAATCATAAATTAATCCTAAAAATCCTAAATTGACAGAAAAAGAAAATCTTGAACACTTAAGATCCTTTCTTACTGCTTATTGGACTCCAGTCTGGAACAGGGTTGGAATCCTCAATGGGTCTACATCCAGGAGCCTTGGTCATTTTGTACTGTATTGGCATAGCTGGAGTCAGATGAAGGTCATAGGCTCAAGATCCCGATTACAAGGCAGCACATGGACAGGAGGGGATATTCCTCAAAGTATAAATCTCACAGTATAAGGATTTCTGACTACTGAGGGCATCCTGCAGAACATTTTCAGTGTGCCACCTACCACATATACTTCCTGAAGTCATCCTCATGACTGTACACAGATCAATACTATCTAAAGAAGTGAGGGAATTAGGGAGAATTTTTTAGGGGCCTGGGTATCCAGTATATGTATTTTAAGATTTTGCAGAGAAATAATTCTTTAATGGGCAAGATTTCTTGGTGTTCTCTGTTTTCAAGTTTTAGGGCAGCTTAGCGCATGTATATAACGCTTATTTTAATGACATTTGGTGTAAAATTTATGAAGATCCTAATGGCTAATGAAATAAGTGTGGGGTTTTTTTCTGCAAATATCCTACAGCATCACGCTAGTCAGACAATTGCTCGTACTTGGAGATTGCCCAAGAGCTTTTCATTGTTCAGAGGTTCTGTGGCTCTTGAGGCTTATCAGATATGAGAAAATTTCTGAGGTCTAATACCTGTTTATGAATCCTTTTAACAAATACACCTTGTTGCAAAATAACATCTGCCATGTTGAGAGACTGCATAGATCCTTTGAGAACTGAATTCAACTACTGAACAGAAGATTTAAAAAACCAAATAAACAAAAGCAATAAAATAATGACTTTCATAGGTATTTGCTATTGGGTGAAATCCTCACCTTATATTGTCACTAGTCTTTAATGAAGCTGGCCTATGCCTGCAGTATCTGAATTCTTTTAAATATAACCTGATGATAGGACATATTTGAGTCCACAGATGTCTCTTGGATAATCTGTATTTCCAGCAAGAGGGGAGACACTGACAAATACTAAAACAAACCAGATCCAGGATTAGATGCGTATTTATATACACTGCTCAAAATCATCATTTGTTTATAATGATTTCCTCAACTGAAGCACTATCTAGTGCATAGAGCTTTTCAGTTGATTGTTTCTCAGTGGATGAAAGGGGAAAAATTTAGGATACTCACAGACTGCTGAGACTGTTGCCTTTTCTTTTTTAAAGCATTAACTTAGAACCGCAGTGTCCATAGAACAAATACATTACCATGCGTTTAGTCTCTTCCACCCATCTGAAAAATAATATACAAAACCTGGGACTTGGATTATGGACTGTGATGCTTTAGATCCAAGGGTTTTTTTAAAAAAGAATAGGAAGGAGGAAGTGAGTAGGTTGATTGGCAAAATTCAGTTTACAAAACGCCAGACCGTTTCACTTTACTTCCCAGCTGCATCATCCAGAGTCTGGCTGTACAAAACAATATTTTGTGTGTCCTAACCTGGCTGTGGAGTGTATACAATAGCACTCCTTTTTGCCACATCTCAAAGGAGATGCCATGAGATGTAAACAGTGAAGTACTTGGAGATAGCTGGATGGAAAACAAAGGCAAAATATGAAATACAAAGACACCTCAGATTTTGTTTTTAGCCATGTATCAAGAAGTAAAATTTCCTTATTTATATTTTTTTCCTTTTCTCCTCCCCTCAAACCACTACAAGGTTTTGGAAGAGGAAGGATTGCTCTGTCCCAGACAAATGTCTTGAGAAGCTTGGAACAGGAAGAGCCATTTGATCTTTCCCAGAAAAGCCAAGGGAAGGGAATCTCATTTCATTCTGATGGTGAGAGCGCCAAGGGAAGCTCATGCCAGGAAGAAGAAGAAGACAACTGCTATGAGGCAGAGCAGTACAGCCCTGCCACGTACCATCATGATGACAACAAGGTGTACATGGCTCAAGATCGCTCTGGCAAGCCTGAGTGCATGATGAAGGACTTCAGAGAGTCCTACTGCAATGAGAAGGAAGAGGTGTTAAGTGAGGGAGGACTGGGGAAGAGAATAGGAAATTCAGACAAAGAGGAGAGATGCGGAGAGGGAGAGCTTGAAAGCAACAAAGAACATCTCAGCTTCAGATCCTTTGAAAAGGCCAGACTTGGTCATTCTCTCTCTGATTACTTGTATTTCAAGCACAGGAACAAGAGTTTGAAAGAATTGCTGGAAAGGAAAATGGAAAAACAAACAATGCTTATAGGCATTTAAAATGGACATTTTAAAAAAGTTGGAAAATGGTAACCAGACAGATTTGAACATGAATTGTAAGCTACAAAAACCTGGAAGTCTGTAGTAGTATTTAGAAATAAATAAGCCTAATTATTAAAAATAATTTAGGATAAAATACATGCATTACAAGAAAAAAGCAGTTCAGGATCACCAAGAAATGCAATAGATATTGAAAAATAACACTTCTATATTTATCCATTTAATGTATAACAGACAATGGGTTGGGTACAGAAGTTTACTTCCTATTATATGGGGATAGATACTTACATGCAATTTTCTACTTAGCAGAAAGCTACATACTTTAGCAACTGATTTATTATCTGACTAAATATATATGAGCACTTCTAACCATATGCCTCAAAAATATCTGAAAATACAAAGTATTTCACATTATAAGCCAGAAAACTATTAAAAATGGCATGCATGAAAATGCTGTCAACATTCAGAACTAATGCAGTCCTTTGATTTAAATGCTTTGATTTACTGAGGTGACTCTTAGTTAACTAATGAGAAATGGGGAACAAATTAATAAGAAATACTAATGTCTTGGGAAGCCATAAATTTCTGTAAGTCTTTGAAAGGACTGGAATTTATTACAAAAGCTAGTCCTCTGGCCCAAGGAATGTTCATGCTTTGCTGTGTTTCAGACAGTATGGGAGTATTCAGAAATCCTTGAAGTGAAATAGCATTCATTGATGTTTTGTTCTACTGCCTGCTTACACCAATACATTTACTGGGCATCATCAGCATGCAGCATTCACAATCTTGCCATAGTTACACATAGCACAGTATGACTCATTTAATTGAAAAAATTATGCAGCTTCACTATTTTTATCTTCAGTTTATCATGATTACTAAGGGTAATTTTGAAATACATAGATCTGATCAATTTTTTGTTTCAGAAGGTAAAAATCAACCTTACAGAACAAGCAGTACCTCACAGTGGAAAACCTTTGTCTTATTTCAGTCAGAAATCTTCTCTTATTAAACAAACATATATTTAGCAGTAAGCTGCGGGCCTTTCAGACACATTTCACTCATGCTGTTTTTATGGAGTCAAACTCAGTTTTTCACCCTCTGATTCCCATACAGTTATAAGTTTACAACAAACATGGAAAAGGAATATTCCATTAAACCTTTCATTAATTGCATGAATACTTTGAACATCATATTAGCTCCTGCATCTTCAAGAAAGACAAAAAGCAGCCCTGCACCATCCTATTGCTTACATGGAAATAAAAATTTAACTAATCATAAAATTTGTCCTATGTCCTTTGGACATCCCAGATCAAAAGGTTAAAGTCCATGTGTATGGTACATCTCTTCCAAATATTACTACCTTCTTCACTTACCTGCCAAGTTCTTGATTTGAAATTAATTGCAATCCTGCTCTCTATATGGCAAGTTATAATTAAATATAGTCATCTATTTACGGCTTGCTAAGACAAGTCATAGCTGCATCTCTCTGCCTCTATAAGAAAACACACACCTTTCAAATTTATGATCCTCATGCCTACCAGTTAATCAGCATTCAGAAGGCAAAATCCTTATTTCTCATATAAAACTAGATTTGTGTAGCTCAAGGCTGCAGGCAGTGTTTTCCTTTTTCAAGGCTCGAACATGGCATAACATATGCAGACCTTTGTGCAGAAAAACCTATTGATAAAAGAAAGAATAGCATCCAGGTGACTCTTCTAAATTAACTCTATGTCTGATGTGCATATTTTTTAAAGTAAAAATGTTGTGCCAAATTGAACTGGAAGGTAGGTCACATTAAACCTTTAAAAAGTCATTGAAAGTGCAGTGTATTTTAGAGGTATATAATCATGTTTCTTCAGGGACGAGCTGTTCTATCATAAACATTCCTTTTCTTTGCTTCAGCTGTAAGATGATGCCCACTGAAGAAAGAGCCATCTTTCTTTCAAGGAGGGCATTTCAGTCAAGCAAAAAAAGCAGAAAATTTTTAGATTAACAAGTGTAACTGTATTCTTTCTTAGACTATAAGGCAAATGATCAGGTAGAAATTCAGCATGGTCTAGTAGATGGTCCCTCAGAAACAGGAGAAATTCCTTCATTTAACTTCTTGGCACTAGCTTGTCCCTGCCAGACAAAAGCTCCCATTTGAGCATGTATACAGCCAAAAGCTGGGAGTCGCTAACCCCTAGAATTGTCTCCCTCTTGGTGGTGTAGTTTCCAGCTGTGCATGGTTCAAGATCAGTGCACTCCACCTTTACAGATGTATTGGATCCCATGATAAGAAAAACAAGTGAGGAATAGGGAATCTTCACAATTTCTAGGACGGTGATCATGCAGGTGGGTGGAATTTAGCAAGTCCTTTACTACTGTGGTGTGTAAAGCAGGAAAGCACACAGCCCTTCCATTGTAAAATCTGGTCTATTGATGTGAGAATGCTATAGGATAGCTAGACAACCCTTATCAAAAAAGGAACAAAGTATTCCACATCAATTGCTGTCCAGACAAAGGCAGCAGAGGAGATATTTTCAGCAGAGTTTAGCTCCCAGACATAATATCAAAGGATGCATTCTATCTGGGCTTCAGCAAAGCTTAGATATTATCTCCTGTGGCATACCTCTGGAAAAACTGGCAGCTCATGGCTTTGGCAGATGAACTCTTTGCTTGGGTTAAAACCTGGCTCTATGGCTGGGTCCAGAGCATGGTGGTTAATCGGGCTAGCTGCAGCTGGCAGGAAGGGTGTTCACTTTGCAGATTCACAGCCCAGGGCCAGCAGTGTGAGGTTCAACAAGCCCCAGTGCTGGGTCCTGCCCTTGGCTCACAACAGCCCCAGGCAGTACCACAGGCTGGGGCAGAGTGGCTGCAAAGCTGCCCACAGGAAAAGGACCTGGGGGTGCTGGGGACAGCAGCTGAACATGAGCCAGCAGTGCCCAGGTGGCCAAGAAGGACAATGGCATCCTGGGCTGTTCCAGCAATAGTGTGGGCAGCAGGACCAGGGCAGGGATTGTCCTCCTGTACTTGGCACTGGTGAGGCCACACCTCAGATCCTGTGTTCAGTTTTGGGCCTTTCACTCCAAGAAAGACATTTTAGTGATGGAGCATGTCCAGAGAAGGGCAGCAAGTTAGACACCATCCCTGGAGGTGTTCAAGAAATGACTGGATGTGTCACTTAGTCTAATTACCAGGTGGAGATCGGTCAAAGGTTGGACTTAAAGATTTTAAAGGTCTTTTCTTACCTAAATGCTTCTGTGATTATGTGATTCTGCGACTGCAAAACTATGTCCACTGGAAGCATGCAGTCCAGAGTTTCCTTACTTACCTTGCAGGAGAAGGTGCCAGATGTATCTTTTGGAAAGGAAATCACTGCAGACAGTTCTGAGTTGTCTAAATTGTTAATCTAAACTCCTTCAACCACACTGCAGCCAAATTTACCCACTTCTACAAGTGCAGTTCTCATTGGAGCAGAAGTACATGACAGCTACATACAGACAGATGGAAAAGAGTTCCAGAATGGCAATAGTATTTGCAAGCAATTCATGTGGACCCCTTTTAATCACATTTTTCTAGAAACCAGAATATTTCTTTACAATGTGACTTTGAGATTCTGCCCAGATACAAAATTGCAGTAATCCTCAAACACAAAAGTCTAATTCATGTTAGAATAGTAAAAACTAATTTAAAACTGTAAATAGTCAATAAGAGAAATTACAAACAAGATTATTACTGAGGTAAGAAGATCCAAGCAAAGTGGTTAGGAGATGACAGTGTTTCCTGATGTAGAACGTAAAGTAAATGGGTCTAAGACACTTGTTACAGAGCGGCCTCAAGAGGCAAATTAAAAGTGAAATAACAGCCTTCATTGTGAAGCCCCTTGGTTTTCAAACATTAGTTATTTTCACACTATTTACATTGGCACCGCTTTGGGAACAGACAGTAACAACCTTTGCTTTTTAATAGCTTTGAAAATGCTTTTTAGAAATTTGCTCTCATAATGAAGCTATTTCCCATTTGTAATTTTCAAGGGATTAGCTTCCTTATTTTGCCTTGTGTAGAGGCTCAGAAGTCCAATAGGGACATTGCCTATGTCCTGGACATTGGGGGATATATTTTCTTCTTTTTCATTCCTTATGTAAGTTTTTCTATCAACTTCTAGTTATGTTGTGGGGAGGGGGAAAAAAAGTCTTTATCTTACTATGATTCACTGTTATTTGGGTTTTCAGTTTACGGGGGCACATGAAACTAAAGCCCAGTCTCCACCACCTCTATATAAAAGCATATCTGTACCATTTCCGTGAATTGTTTACGCAGCCTTTTTTCATCTTTTGGGAGAGCATTAAAGCAAATAAGAGTGGCTACAAACTTGCAGAGCTGAGATGCTTCCAGAAGTCAGGCTGAGGAAAGATAAATTTGCTCTACCATAATGAGTCTGGCAAGTGAAGGCATGTGGTTTGTTAAGTTGGAGGCTTTTCTGATGTTAAGTGTAGCAGGGAGAGTTCTGCAAGACACTTGGGAGCACAGAGTAGGTGGAGGAAAAGTCAAAATCTGGGCTAGTGAAGTTTAAGGGTGAAGATAAGACAACTTTCCCTTTACAGAGAAAGTAAAGGCTTAGCTGACCTTGGAACAAGGTGTTTTCAGTCTGGCCGCAAGGACTTAGCCATCTCCTTGTGAAACTGAGTTTTCCTGGCTGCCAGACAGCCTTCATTTGACGGCAAAGAGAGGTGCTCTGTGTTCAGAAGCTAGGAAGAGTAAAATACTTCATGATAATGTCATAATTAAAGTTTATCCTGTGCTGTTTCCTGTAAAACAAATTACTGGAAAGACCAAGTAATGCTACTGCACCCACCTTTTCACAACTCTGTGTCTGTCTACTACCTATTCTTTGATTTCTCTCTCTATATGGTGCTGCTGGACTCTGCTGTTTTGAGTGTACAGTTAAGAAGTAATATAAGTACCGTATTTATTATTCCTAGAAGTTTTAATAATTATTAACCGTTTTGAAATTGTCATGTCTGCTTAGCTGAACAAGATGTAACAGAGCTAACATTTTGTACTCCTAACAGATTTTGCAAATAATGTGTTGCATATTTATTTCATGTAGAACATTGAGTTCCTATTTAAAGCCAGAGCTCATGAAGTGAACCAACTATACGTGAATCTTTAGTTTCTGACTTTCTGTCTCAATAGTAAAAGCATGTATGATGTACTGTATTAATTTAAGCAAATAAATATGTACTGGAGAAGCTGCTGTACTTTGTATAGAAATAGATTTGGAATTCTTGGCATTCTAGATATTTTATATGGCAAATCCTTGGGCTTTGTCTGACAAGGTCATTCTTCACTGAACATAACTGAATAGTGGTTTTTGTAAAGGGAAGGCTATATCAATGATGGAGGACTAGTTAGAAGGCAAGAGCAGAAAAGTTACCAGGTCCTCTAAGGCAGAGAGATAATTTTATTATTACAGACGACACAGAGGAGATAAAAATTCTCTGGAGTTATTATGGTATTTGCTAACTTGGCTTCAGACTAAAGCTAAGACTAAGCTAAAAGAGAAAAATCTTTTTCTTAGGGATTTTTCAAATAACTGCATCATGCAAAAAGAAAGGTAAAACAACCAAATATATTGTAAAATTGAAGTAGAAATAGAAAGTAGAAATACCATTATAGTGTAAGGAATAAGCAGAAGATTGGAATAAGAAACTTAATTACTTACTTACTTACTTAGGTTTTCTAAAGGAAAAGTCACTTTTAAATACTAATTAACCTCTTGAATTTGTTTGTTTGAATGATATCCTGATTGACTGACATCATCAGAATTCACAGAGAACATTTCCAACTTTTTGAACATGGAGAAAGCAACTAAAATATTTGCTGTAAGATAACTCAAATAATAACAAAGTCGGATATTCCAGTTCTAATTCTCTGAGGTATATGCTTCAAAAAGTGGAAGAATGCTTATGGAAACACTAGAAATACATGCTGGAGGCTAAAAAACATCAGAAATAAGCCTTTGTTTTCTTCCCCATTTCCTTTTGCTTTCCCTGATGCTTTGAAGGTAGGCAAAAACTACTATTAAGATTATAGACTACCTCTACATGAGAAGGATGAGGTTATGTTGAAGAGTGACCTTGTTGATTCCCATGTGACTCACTATCACTGAATCTCAAAGTTTCTCCCTTGTCAGTCACAAGAATATGATTTAGAAAAATGTGTTTGGTATTTACAAACTTCCTCTTAAATTTAGTTCAAAGCTGAGCTATGTTCACATAAGTTTTCACTTACATTTTCAAGCTATCAGAAATTAAATAGAAGAGAAAGAGAGCCATTCAAATGCTCCAGAAGGCCATTTCTGTGACTGTTGTGATGTCTTGAGAGGTCCCGAGTATCTAAAGGTAACAGCCAAATTAATACACAACCTCTCACCAAATTTGTCTGTCCCATTAATACTCTCTCAGGCTCATGTAGCTCATACAGCTAAATGTATTTGCCCACTGGTTCATAAAGTGAAAACCTGATCTAAAAACACATACAGGATGTCAGTAATTTCAGCATTTTCAAATGATGAAACACATTGCTAATGCTGCTTCTGTGTATGATAATGTGTGATATGGTGATGTATGCTGTATGATGAATCATATAGCATAAATTTTCCTAATGATTTCCTGTAATGATAGTACAGCTGAACAGAGAACAGATACATTATGAATAAGTCTTCTGGTGTCCTATCATTTTGATTACCGTCTCTGAAAAATACTTTACATCTATCCCATCACAGAAATTATTTAATTTGGGTGAAGCCAGACTTTCTCTTTACTGAATTATTTCCTGTACTGACATATTTCTTGTAGTGGGAACATCTTATTCAAAAGACGTCTATCAATTTACATCAGTAGAGAACGTTAGCTTGTGTTTTTGGAGTTGGGAT
The DNA here is from genome assembly GCF_963662255.1 of Cinclus cinclus. NCBI lineage: Eukaryota > Metazoa > Chordata > Aves > Passeriformes > Cinclidae > Cinclus > Cinclus cinclus. The sequence continues at coordinate 59,343,366 of NC_085084.1, read as the reverse complement.
TCTCTGATCGTACTGCACTTTTTTCAGTACTTAAATACCCTTACATTTCTGATGGGAAAAATCACTGAGGAATAAATTATATTCAAGACACTAATTAGCCAGCTAAAAAATGGCTGGCTGTAAAACTGACCATGATGGAGTTGCGCGAAAACTAGAAAGGCATTTCTACCTTTTGGACAACTGTTACGAAATTAGTGGAGTTCAGAACTGTCTAAAAATGTCAGAGAAGGTGTTACATAATGTCTCTTAAATAAATACATTTATACAAGGTAAGTGGCAAATGTAAATCCAGAAGAAAATCTAGCAATATAGAGTGATATGTTGCAAGGGAATTCTGCAAGTTGCTTTATTTTTTACAGAATATCTACTACAAATTATAGGACTTTTCTAGAAACAGTAAATCATTGTTTTTTTCTAGTTGTTTCAAAGGCCAAGATGATTTTTCAAAATCAGGTTATAAAGCTAGCCAAACAACATAAATATAACGAAAAGTGACAAGAGTGGCGCAGTCTTGCTGTGAAGAAAGTTGCAATAAAATTGGAACAGTATTGTGCCTAGTACAATCTGTCCTGGAGGCCTGTGAGAGCAGCACTGAGAACAGAGGTTCAAAATTATACAGGTCTGATAAACATGCATGCAGACACTGCCTGGAAGCTTGGTCTTACTTTGGTGGAAAGCATTAAAAGCCATTCCCTAACTGGAGTTTTTACTAAAGTTACTACATAGCAATTCCAAAAGGATTGTATGAGGAGGACTTCACATGAACAGTCAAGGCTAGACACCAGCAAAACTAATTCCACTGAAATATTTCCTACAGAAACGTTAACTTACTGAACATCTGTTGAGGACATGCACTAGCATTCCTGATTTCAGCAGAGCCATCAGTGGTCTTCCTACCTGATTTTCACTAGCAGATCCAATACCTGTATTGTATGAAATCATGCCACTACTCATTCCTGCTGGATACTGAGAGATTTATTTTATTCTAGGACTTTAATTGTGCATTTCATGTACAGCCAATTTTTGCGTAGATCCTATTATGCATGCAGAGCAGTATGAAAGATTAATTGCATATGTTTTTGACAGATAGTGGCAAAATAGCAAAATACATTTTCTTTTTCTTCTGCTATTTTTTATTTTAAAAAAATGTTTATTCTCATTTTATTTGTTCTCATTAACTCCTCAGGATGCTAGTGCTTAGACCACCAATCACCTTTCTACAAGGGATTCTAAATGATCAGGATGATCTCTGAGAACACTGCTGCAGAGCCATGTCTATAATTTTCTTATTAAATGTCTGAAAGAAGAAAGAATGGTCCAGTGTGACGGATGAGCGGACAGAATGACTGGCACAGGTGCACTTACCATTTTCAAGACACAACACTGTGAATGCAGTACAACAGTCCTTGCTACTAAGTAAAATGAAGATTTAATAAATTTTAGATTAACTCTAATAAACTGTTTCAGGGTTTGCACTTCTCAGATTAAAGAGTGAGTAGTCTGTGAGTAAGAGCACACAGTCAGAACCTACAGATTTTCATAGAGGAGTCAAAAGCGTTAATCTCACTTTATTTTTAGATCTCATGAACTGACAGTCCAGTCAGCCAGAATATATTTATAATGCATCGATTTCCATATGTGAAATTTTTCAAAGACAAATGAAAACAAAAATCCCCTTGGTTTATCTGCCATCTTCTGCAGAAGTGCCCAGGCAGGAAGGGACCTGGGGGTGCTGCTCGACAGCTGACTGAACATGAGCCAGCAGTGTGCCCTGGTGGCCACGAAGGCCAATGGCATCCTGGCCTGTGTCAGGAACAGTGTGGCCAGCAGGAGCAGGGAGGTCATTCTTCCCCTGTACTGGGCACTGGTGAGACTGCACCTTGAGTGCTGTGTCCAGTTCTGTGCCCCTCAGTTTAGGAAGGATGTTGAGATGCTTGAGCACATCCAGAAGAGCAACAAGGCTGGTGAGGGGCTTGGAACACAGATCCTGTGAGGAAAAACTGAGGGAGCTGGGAGTGTTTAGCCTGGAGAAAAGGAGACTCAGGGTGACTTTGTCACTCTCTACAGCTCCCTGAAAGGTGTTTGTAGTCAGGTGGGGTTGGTCTCTTTCTCCAGGCAGCAACTGACAGAACAAGAGGACACAGTCTTCAGCTGTGCCAAGGGAAATATAGCTTGGATATTAGGAAAAAGTTTTTTATGGAAGGAGTGATAAAGTACTGGAATTGTCTGCCTGGGGAGGTGGTGGAGTCACCATCCCTGGATGTGTTTTAAAAAAGACTGGATGTGGCACTCGGTGCCATGGTTTAGTTGAGAAAATGTTAGGGCATGGGTTGGACTTGATGATCTTGAAGGTCTCTTCCAGCCCAGTGATTCTGTGATTCTGTAATTCTCTTTTCTGCAGCTCAAGCACTTCAATTCCAGTGATGTCTAAAGAAGAGAAGCAATTGCTTGTAAATCAGAAAATTTCTTAATTTCGATTTTTTGTTTTCAAGCGTCTTCAACTTTTCACCTTAAAATTTTGTCCCAAATAGCCATGAGTACATAAACTCATACAGAAAGAGAAGCAGGGAAAGACAACATAATAATTTTGAAGGTCTACTTGATTAATAAAATAGATAATCTTTCCAATTTAAATGCCTTCCAAACTCTATAGCAAACATCCCTAAAATAATTTTTGTTTTAGAGTTTCTTTATGTTGTTAACATGAAGACAAAGACTAGTTACCCAGCAAGTAGAAACCTGTCCTACACTGTTCAAATCTGAAAGGCCTTCAAAACAGTTTAATAAAATATGTGGCTTTCCAAGACTTTACATTTATTTTCCTTGCTATATTGCACTTTCTCAGTTCTGGCCCTCCTGCCACTTTCTGATTCAGTTACACAGGAGGATGCCTAGAGGTAAAGCCATCACAAGAGCCACATCTCCCTCACCCTGTAGCCCTATCCTCTCCAGCCAGAGTCTCTTGCATTTCACAAGCTGATTACAGAGTAAAACCTTTTCATCTTGGTTTTGTGGGGTATAAGCCATTGAAGTCAGGTTTGTGGGAAAGATGTGAGGCCTTTCCCCACTGTGACAGAGGATCACAAGCTTCAGACCCTGTGTTTCCAGGGAGAAAATGGTCAGGGTTGCCCTGTGGCACACAGCAAAACTGGGGTCAGCCTTGCTCTAGGGACAAAAAGGATTGAAAAAATGTACAAAAGAGATCTACGTCTGTACCCCACGACTACCATGAATCAGCACTTCAAATTTCTCCCAGAAAGCTCAGTCTGAGTGGATGCAAGAAGTAGGGTCTTGATTAGACCCGGTCTGTACAGTGACTGCAATTATTTTAGGAAAGGTGCCTTTCAGGAGAGCATGAATACACTCAGGAGCAGTCAGTAGGGCTGAAAACCGGACCCATAGCTCAATCAGGGAAGAAAAATGCAGTCATAACTGAGACACAGTTGTGTATTTCACTTCTAGCTCCTCTCTTCACTTAGCTCTACCTTCATTTTCTCAGGTCCTTCACCAGTGCACACTAAAAGCTTTTCTCATAGCACCTTCAGCAATCATCTGACAAGGATATCCAGTCCTTGTGCTCCCTTTCTCATTTTACTGTTATGGGTTTCCAACATCTGCAAAGCAAACGTACCACACCTTCAGCTTTAGCTCCAAGCTCTGGGGAAGCAGCACTTCCTCCCTTCAGCCCTCCTGAATTCCTCTCTCTGTTTTGCTGTTCCCTCAGCAAGATGATTGACCTATCCCCCCCACTGAGTGTAAGGTCTCTTGTTTTCCATGCTGATGGACATTTGGACATTTGAACCAATTTCTTGTCCATCTCCTTACATCTTTATTTCTGCCAGCCTTTTTGTGTTTGACTTTACAACCTCAATAATGTCCTTTTTGGGGTATATATTTAGTTGTTACTGGAGCTCTTCTTTGTGAGAGAGAATAGCATCACTTGCCTCAAGTGCCATCAGCTGTCTTCTCTAGAAATTTATTTCCCCTTCTGCTCTATCTTCCTTTTGCTTATTCTTTTCTCTAGGCAGCTGCTACTGGCTCATCCTCTTCCTAACAAGTGTGAAGCTGTAGGCGGTAATGTTAGTGAGACTCTAAGACCAAATATAGAGAAAAACTGTATGCTGTTCCAAAGCATGTTAAGGTTCACTGTGCAAGAAAGTAAGAGTAGCTTGATATTTGTGCTTGATGGGATTGCACTCTCCATGTCTAAATGCTCTAAATGCAAATTTTAATTCTCTTGTCTTCAGCCATTCTATTAATGTTGCTTTTTAAAAGGTAACTTTTAAAACCACGGTCTTTAGGAATGTTGAATTGACTTTCAGAACTAGCTTGCTTTACCACAAGCCAAGTGTAACACGTGAGAGTAAAGAGGACTTAATGGAGACATTCAGCATACTTGAAGAGTGTCTCAGGTCTGCCTCCTGTCTTTAATGGGCAGCAAATTTGGCCTGATAGCCTGAGCAGTAGTCACCCCAAGAAATTGCAACTCAGATGCCAACCTGAGCTGTTTGTCCTCAGGTGAGGCACAGAGGCAGAACTTACAAGACAACATAGTCCACCCCACAGCTCAGACAGAGCACAGCTTTAGCTCTCAGTGTAAGCTGCTGTCTGCAGCTTACATTTCCAGCCCGTTACTAAGGAAGGGATGTACCTAAAACAGGTGTCAGTAGACCTTTCAACTTTGAATGCTGACCTGACCAGCTGCCATTTGTGTATTTACAACAGAAGATAAAATAAGGCTTCTGACAGCCAAACTTCCTTTGCTCTCTCTTCCTTCTCCCATGGCTGAGCAGACTGTGATCTGAAAATGCTCCTTTGCTGGTGTCTGACTAGACAGCATTACCCTGGTAAAGTGTAAACCTGACCCAGTTTGACTTGGCTGTTCAATTTTTAGTGGCACACAGCCAACTTGCTACCAGTTGGGCTATTCATGCTGCAATAGGAAGCAATCTTCCTGACATGCAAACTTCCTTCTTCTACTGCCCGAGCAGCAGTGCAGTCAAAGATGCTGAGCTAGATAAAGAACAATTTGACCCTATAAAATATTGGTCTTGACCCAAGGCTTTACTTCAGCTTTATTGTGCTAGCCAGCAGAAAAAAACTATCATTACCCATGGCAAACCAGAAAAGAAAAAATGAGTTCTTACAATAGACAATCACTGTTACAGCACCTAGAGAGGCACTTACTCCATATTGAGATGCAAATTTGTGACCTGCAAGTCCCAGGGAAAAATCAGACCATGAAAGGTGATAATCAAAACAGGAATTCAAGGTGCCACTGCAGAGTTTGATTATCTTGCTGGCTGGGAATACTAATCCTGTAGGAAGGGCTTCATCCCTTGTTGGTTAAATTGGTTATGTGAGATCACTTTCTTCCTCTTATTTTCTGTCCTCATGGAAACTCCTAATCCTATTAAAGAAAAGTCTGCAATGGATTTCACAAATGGGTTTCACTAGTCTTGTCACTTGAGCTGATATACAGTATTCTTCCTGAAGGACAGCAAGTTAGAAGGAGTATCTGTTCCATCTAAGAACATCACAACATCAATATCAGCCATGTGTTTGAATAAGGGTCTTAGGTCCTTATCTGAAGGGGAAGGAAAAGCTTGGAACAGCAGCAGTAAAGAAATGGGGAGCCTTTATTTTAATCTCCAACTGAAAAAAAAAAAACAAACCTATTACAGCCTATACCCTAACACTTATATTTTTTATTGTTCAATTGAGCAACTCGAAATTAAAGTCACTGATAAGAATGACTTCAAGGAAATTTGAATATTTTGAAGTATGTAATATCCAGCTACAGCGTACTCTCAATTTGCCTAAGCCAGAGAGAAAAGAAATCCACAGTATTTCTTTAACAGGGTTAAAGTAAGAGTATTCATAGAAGAATATAATACTTTTGGCAGAATAACTTTCCCTCTAAGATGCTTCATCACTGTGACCATAACATTTTTGAGTCAAGACCACTTGAGAATCTTTTATTACTCTCTGCAGCTACCTGAAAGGAGGTAGTAGACAGATGAGCACCCATCAGCTTCTTCCAAATAATAGAATAAGAGAAGAGGTACTCAGGTTGCTCCAGGAAAGGTTTAGATTGCATATTATGATTTGATTTTTTTTTTTTTTTTTGTGGAAAGGGTTGTCAAGTGTGGACTAATCTGCACAGGAAGTGGTTGAGTCACTACCCCTGGAGGTGTTTAAAATATATAGTACTAAGGGACATGTTTTAGTAGTGGACTTGTCAGTGTTATGACTCGATGATTTTAAAGGTCTTTTCCAATGTAGAGTCTCTGATTCTGTGCCTTTCTGGAGGTGTGCTTGACATCATCAGGGAGTACTGCAAGGAAAGAAAGACACAGTGACGTGTTCTGCTATTTATGTCAATGCGCAGCATCCATGGAGAAAAAAAAAACAAACAGGTTACATTCAGATCCTTGAATTGCCTGCTTTTTTCTGCCTAAGATAAATAAATAAATAAATAAATAAATCTGCCTAGGATAAATCAATTTTAACTGTAAAAAAAAAATTTAAGGAGAGTTTTAAAAGCAGTGGATTTTAGAAAAATTGTAGCTTTGAATCAAACATCAACTACCCTGAGGTGTATATGTTTACTTTCAGCCTTTACATAAAATATGTTAAATCTGGAAAGTTTGCAATTTGGGGTGTGTGTTTCTCTCTGTTCATAAAGAAAGTACACAAAATTCTTTCTCTTTGAATACAGTAGGGACAAGCAACAGGAGGCTGTTTCTTTGTTCAGAAAATCAGATCTGTTTTAAGCCAGCATTCTGTCCAAAATTAGAACTTTCTCTCCCACTCTGGATCCTTTCCAGGACCATCCATGCTGCTGGTACTTCCTTGTCTGGTTCTGGCTCTTTTTTGACTGCATTTTTGTTAGTCATGTCACACTCACACATATGCAGTGTTATGATCTGGTCTCAACCAGTCATCTGTGTTTGCAGAATGTCCCTAAGGAAGCTTTTTGACTGGTACAGAGCAGAACCTTAGAACCTGAGAACTTTCCTTAGAACCTTGCTGGTCTGTGACTCAGATAGCAGTTTCCACTGTTTCATCTCTTGCTAACCAAAAAAGGTATCTGATAAATTTCTTAGTGAGATTTATATGAGAGTCTACTAAGCCAGCTACACTGACGTTTGAGAACTACCAATATGTCAAATTATGAACCTTGATAGTTACCAGCATCTTTTAGCATAGAAGTAGTGTATTTGTTAAAAGAAAACAAATTTATGTATGCAGGAGCTCAAGTGGCAGGTTAGGTATTGAGAAGATGAATATGAACTATATATAAGTACATATGTAAAGAGGAGCATTCTTATAGATTTAGATAATTAAGTGCTACAGTACTGTGAATATGACTTGATTAAATTATTTTTGGATATTAATTAAACTAGATAAAAATTCATAGAAACAGCACACCACAAGGTTAAATGCAGATTATCTTAAGTACTTTAAAATTATTTTGTTTCACATCTTTTAGTGTCTTCTTTTATGTCTAAACCTTCCTGACTCTTTCTGTGAAATGGAATGTCTGCTCAGTGTAATATTAATATACACTGACATGCTTGAAGCAGTATGTAATAAGCATTCAGCATTGTTCTGAAAAATTACTCCAGCTGATGATATACAAACCAGAAGGTATAACAATGTGAGCTCTTTGCCAAAACTGCTCTTAGCAGCAGTGGCTATTAGCTGAAAGGCAAAACCACTCTGAAATAGTAAATGCTTGGCTGCTTGGAAGTGTGGCATTTCCCAGTCCAGCATTCAAATAGAGGAGTTAGTTAATCCATCAGTGGGAAAGGGGCATGAGTAAGCTGGTGTGTTGGTACTAAAGGCAGCAGAAATCTTTAGTTGACTGAAGAGAAATTTGAAACATTGCCTCAGAAAAAATGATTTCTGAGCTCAAGCTTTTCTAGGATTCCCTTTCAGCAAATGGATGGCACTAATTGTCTTAGTCTCCAGATCTACTCTTCCCGTTACTGTGATTCATCCTCAGAGAAAACAGACACACACATCACTTTCTCTGCTGGTTGGGTAAGGAGACTCTTCCTAGTGAGTGCCCAATTTACCTGGATAAAAAATTGTGGCAAAAATAGCAACTTCTTGTCCACAAAATATTTTTGTATAATACAAATCTAAGTCACATATTACACTACACATAAAGAGCTACTGATGTTTCTATTCGGTGCCTAGAAACATCTATAAGCACAATTTATATTACTTATGTGATATAATGACATCAAGTAGTAATTTTTTACTATAGTCAGAAGATTTTCTGAATTAAAAACTTTTATGACTGAATACATTTTCACTGAAGCCTGTACAGCTTTTCAGGAGAGAAACAGGTTGATTTAAAACAACTTTTTAAAATAGAAGTTACAAGAAAGCAATTTTCAATTGTAGCTACTCCTGACCTTATAAAAACTTCAACTGTTTTCTGAAACTTGAAAGCTGTGCTGGTTACATGTACAGTACTGTGTTCCTCTTTTCTTTTTCTTTTTTGACTTTTCCCCTTCCTTTAAAATGTAAACCCATGACAGATCCTTCTATTTGTTTATCTTTGACAGCACAGAGCCATGCACATTTCTTGTCCTATACAAATGATTAATAATGTCATGACTTTTTAGCCACTGACTATGAAGAAAGGCTTTGCTTCTTACCCTCTGCTTCATAATTTGGAGTCTTCCACCCCCATCCATGACACACAGGCCTGTCATTCTCTTTCACTGTCATTTCCTTCTATTTTATCTAAGTGTTTCAGGGTTTTCCCCAGGAAATTCTTTTCTATTCATTTTTAGTGCTTTTAAGGGAGCAAACAAGATGAAAGCTTAAGGAAAAAAAAAGTTGTCATTCTTGACATTGTAAATATAGCTGATGTTTCCCTTTTTGTAACTATGTGGGATGCAATCTGAGAACTATTAAGGTAAATAGCAAAAAGACTTAGTTATACAGCACTGCAGATACTACTGAAACTGAGTATGTTTCTAAATCATCCAAAATGCAACACAAAATCAGAGAAACTGAGTAAGGGATTTCTGTGGATTTATAGGGGATACCTAATTGCTCCTTCCCAAAGCAAGTAAACATTTAACTATTTGTTGATTCTTAATAATACCTTTAAATCCAGGAATATAACTTCATTGCCTTTTTTATGGTATAAATCAGGAATAATAATTTAATGTTGAGTTTATCTAACACGACAGGCTGTTAATGAAAGTCCGGTAAAAGAGAAAAGAGTAGTTTCCCTTTCTCTAGCTACTTTTGTGCAATAAGCAGATGGTAAAATGTCTCTCCACATGTTTCACTGGCACCAACAACCTCGTGCAGACAATTTACTGAACATTGTCTTCCAAAATCCCCATCTGATACAGAAACAGCATAGTGAGAAAATAAATAATCCTGTGGTAATCAAGAATTCCTTCACCTATCACTTAGACCTTCCTAAAGTATGGTAATCAATCTAACAAGAGAGAAAAATTGAGATATAGGAATTCCCCTTGTTACCATGGAAAACACCAGTTGTCTGACTGACAAAGGAAAATAGGTTAGTTGTGTTAGTAACTTCAGCACCTGAAGAGAACACAGTATTTATACAGCTGGAGAATCACAGGATAAGTGAGGTTGGAAGGCACCTCTGGAGGTCATCTAGTCCAACACCTTGTTCAAAATGGATCCAACTAGATCAGGTGGCTGAAGATGTCAGCTGAGTTTTGGATATCTCCCAGGTATCAAAACTCCACCATCTCTTGGGGAAATCTGTTCCAGTGCAGTGGAAATTCTCCAGTGAAAACAATTTCTTATTCCTGTGTTCTGATTTGTTCCTGTTCCCTCCAGTCCTGTCACTGCACACTTCCATGAGGGGTTTGGCTTTGGCTCTATCAAAGATAGCTTCCAACATTCTCTGCAGTGTTGCACCAGTATTTTGGACTTGTTCCTGTTAAACTCTCTGAGGGTCCTGACACCTCATTTTTACAGGCTCTTGAGAATTTCAGCTTTTTCTCAGCATGCCCGGCAGCCTATCTGCTGTTTAATGATTAACAAGGGTTAATTTTTCTTCATGGAAGACAGAATGTACTTGGCAAAAAATATTAATTAAAAATTTGGTTTTCTGCCAAAGCCCAGTGTAGCCAGAAAATATTTTCAATCTGTTGGCTGAGGCTAGGTGTGGTGAGTCCCAAGAAGCTAGTTGAAAATTGTGTCATGTACTTTCTTTAAAAGTAAAGATAGAACTGATGACCCTTATGTACACTTTCTGTAATGCTCCAAAGCACTCTTAATGAAATGTCTGCTTTCAAATTGCTATTGATACTTTCATTCCAGTTATTCAAATAAATATTTCAAGTGCATGTTCAAATACCCAACATTAATAGCAACAATAATAATATCCTATAATAATTATCATAATAATATTTTGTAATTTATAATAATTGTATTGTTATAGAATTATATATTCCTTATATCAATTTAATGATTTATTGTTATATGCTTAGCATATAGTAACATTATTAAATTATATTATATTATATGTTATATTATATATAATAGTATATAACAATTATTAGTATTATTGTTGTTGTTGCTGTAAAACACATCAAACAGTGTGTATAGTCCATTTATTGCCTTACAAATTCCTGCAATGAAGGAGACCAACACAGATTTACAGAAGTTAACATTGCTGTGCAACATGTCCAAAATCCATGTGACCTCATGAACAACTGATGTGTTCTAATAAATATCCATTGAATTCTCTCTCAGGATGTTGTATTTACTTCCTTGAACTTTGCAGCAAAGCATTAGAATTCTAGCTCCTGTGTCATCCTTGCATGACATCAGCTCTTGCAAATCCCTTGACACATTTCTAAGTAGTTCCCATTTGAACTTGTGTAAACATTTTGTGCTATTCAGCTAAAAATCACTTAATTTTGCACCTGTCCCTTCCTCAGTTTAAATAATATGCACGTATTTCTCCTTCCTGCTATTCTTCTCCCACATAGGAAAAGTAAGAAGATCCAGAGTGGGCACATAGTAAAGGAAATTACATTAATATATATTGGAAAACTGCATTAATAATAAATGACTTAGCATGGAGAAGTCAATGTGTCTTGGTGTCAGCTTGATTTTTAATTGCAAAAGGGTGACTATTTATATTGCACTGCTGCTTATTCTCAGGGAATCCACTGTCCCTCCAATCACATACAACACAGAAATTATTTTAAGAGTACAACTTCGAAAAGCTTTGTTTTTAAAGTATTAATAGAAAGTTATTGGAATGGTTAAGCTTTTTTATTGTGAAGTCTAAAGCATCTCTAGTCACCCCTGTAGCAAATTTGAGGGAGAACATCAGTACCTCTCTACACAAGCTGCAGATTCCTTATGAGACCAGACCTCATAGTTGAGCATCCTAAATATGTTGGAAAAATAACATTTTCATACAATGATATAAGGCCTTGGAGAGAGCGTTGAGAACATGATTCCCACTTGAAGAACTAATTCCTTAGTTACAAAATGAAACTTTTGTAACTAAAGTAATGTATGATGGTCTATTTTTAGTCCTGCTGCAGAGACAAGGTGCAAGAATGGGGAACTCTGACTGATTTGGCATTTAGTGAAAAAAACTTTCAGTTTTGTTCATTGAAATATGTTTGTACATGTGAGCATGTGAGTATCTTTCAGCTCTATCAGGAGCTTTTCGAGGTACAATACTTCTCACATTATATATGACTCCTGGCTGTTGAGAACCATACACATCAGACTTGGGCCACCAATACAAAACAGTATTCAGAATAGAAAACCTCACCAGGTTTACTACATATGACAAGATTTTTATTTTTTTTTTTTTGCTTTATTTAGCATTTTGGTAGTGCATATACTGTGAGTCAAGAGAAATAAATATATTGAATCACAATATTATTTTAATTGTTCTTTTATGTGTAGAGGTGGATGGATGAAGGTCACTATAACCTCTGGGGCATCTTTAAAACCATACATATATAACTTCTAGCATTATTCTTATTTCCATTACTGCTTGAAACTATTGCAAAAATGTAATCCCTTTGCTAGAATAACAGTTTATAAAGTTCTTTAAAGTAAAAATCTCATGCTCTAAATGGTAGAGGGCATATTTTTATCAGTGTCACAGTAACATGAATTTTAATTTTGTGAACAAAAGCTTTTACAGAAGAATGTGTTTCCTCGATGTTCTGTCTTCTGATAGCTGAAACTAAGGACATAGCCCCATGAAGTTGTAAAAGCAGTAGTGGGGTTTAAGCAGACCATCTTCTAAGTACTTATAAGTTTATTGTAGCCAGTGGATGCCTGTTTTATCAGCAAATGCAGTACAGAATTCAGAATTATGCAATGCAAACCAAAGGTTGTATTTAGCTGTAAAGCATCCATAACAGCAATATTTTTGTACAGGTGTTGAACAAAGAGAAGAATCATGTTGAAAATACGTCTTGTAGGTTGATGCTGGTGCCAGGCATCCACCAAAGCTGCTCACTCACTACCATCAGCAAACTGCCCAGAGGAGAGAAAATATAACAAAAGGTTCATGGGTTGTGACAAGGACTGGGAAAGACCCCCCACCAAATGCCATCACAGGAAAAGCAGGCTCAACTTAGAGATATTAATTTATTTTAAAAATCAGAGCAGGACTATGAGAAGTAAATAAACCCTTAAAAACACCTTCTCCCACCCCCACCCCTCCCTCCTCCCCCAGCAGCACAGGGAGACAGGGAGTGGGGTTGTGGTCAGTTCATGACTTGTGGCTTCTCCCACTGCTCAGGGAGAGGAGTCCTTCCTTTGCTGCACTGTGGGGTCCCCTCTCATGGGATTCATGAACTTCTCCAGTGTCAGTCCATCCCACGGGCACCCAGTCCTCCCCACACTGCTGCAGTGTGGGTCACTCTTCCACAGGGTGCAGTCCCCTCCAAGGACAGGCTGCTCCAGCCTGGGAGCACGGCCCCTCTCTCCAGAGGTCTCCCATGGGGTTACAGCCTCCTCCAGGCATCCACCTGCTCCAGTGTGGGCTCCTCCATGGGCTGCAGATGGATCTCTGCATTCCCCAAGGATCTCCATGGGCTCCTCCATGGGCTGCAGATGGATCTCTGCATTCCCCAAGGATCTCCATGGGCTGTAGGGGCAGGGCTGTTTCACCATGGGCTGCACCACAGAATCTTAGCATCTGGAACATCTCCTGCTCCTCTTTCTTCACTGACCTCAGTGTCCACAGGGTTGTTCTTTTCATGTATTCACACTCCGCCCTTCTCTGGCTGCAATTACAACTGCACAATAACTTTTGTTTTGATTTTCTTCTTCAGTCTGTTATCACAGAGGTGTTACCAGCATCTCTAACTGGCCCAGGCTTGGCCAGCAGCATGTCCATCTTCAGAGCCATCAGGGATTGTCTCTGCTGGACATGGTGGAAGCTTTCAGCAGCTTCTCAAAGAAGACACCTCTGTGGCCCCACCCCGCTACCAAAAACCAGGCCATGCAAACCCAATACATCACCTAAAATATAGCAAGTAGTTGGACTTAGGTAAACCATGCTTATTGGGTCAATGACAAACTTGCAGTTGTCATTCTAACACATCAGAAATATTAACTACATTCCTCCTTATACCCTAAGTTTGTAAAGAATTAATTTTATTTATATGTCATGCAATAGACACGGTAATTTTTAAGTATGTATTGCTCAGATGAAACATTGTTTCCTAGTTGTTTGGAGTTTGTTTGTTAGGGTTTTGGTTGTGTTTTGTATGTTTTGTTTGTTGTTTTTTGTATGTTTCTGTTTTTGTTTGGTCTGTTTTTCTGTTTTTGTTTTGTTTTGTTTTGTTTTTTTGTTTTTTTTTGTTTTTTTTCCTAGGGGGTAGGTTGCTTAGTTTAGTTTTGGTTTGGTTTGTTTTGTTTTTTTTTTTTCACTGTGGAATATCCAGTATAACTAGCTGGGTCCCCAGCTGAAGAAAGTTTCTCCAGTGTAGATACAATTTGCTCTAACTGGTAATTCTGTATGTGACATAAAGGATTTTGAGATACAGCTCTTTTTCATTGACTGAAAAATTCTTGCTTTGTTTTGCCTTCATTTGCCTTCTGCTCTTGCTGATTCAGCATGGTGATGACATCTGTATTGCCAGGTCTGATTCCAGATGTAAATGCTTTGTAATACTGTGAGCTGATCTCACATTATTTCATTTGCCATATTTCAAAATGCACATGCAATTACCTGGTCCCATGAAACAGCAAAACACCATTCTGTGCTGTTGCCCAGTTTCTGTCCATGCTGCCAAAATTTATAGCCTACAACCACAGTGTAAAGTTTATGCAGACAAAACGATGCTCTATGCCAGAACAGCAGTGTCACATTCATCATTAAGGAGAGGAAGTGCACGAAGCACCAGCTGGCTTCAGTGGAGTATGCAAACAGAACAATTTTTTTTTTCTCAGAAAGCCCTTTGGCCTCACTAGTTTTCAAACATTTGAATCCATCAGTAAACTTAATCACGGTCTCGCCCTAGCTTTGCAGAAAATGGCATAGATGGGTCCAGAAGTAACAAGACACTTTTACCACTGTTTTGCTGCAAATATCATTAATTCAGTCTCAATTTAGTCCATATAAGTAAAGGAACAAGAAACAAAGAATGGCTGCAGCCACAAGCAGCAGCAGCTGCAGTTGTGAAATGTATTTAGGAAGATCCTTCTACAGCAAAGGTAAAAGTCTCTGCCTCTTCTTTTACCTGGCAGAAAAAGAGGAATGCGCTGAGCAACAATACTGCCCCCACAGAGAGAGATAAATCTATGTGCATAGATAAAGGTCAATACAGGGACAACTGCTTCCTTGAAGATCAGGGCATACCAAAATAACCTTGCCAATGATGAGGCATGAATCTTACAAAAAAAAAAAGAAAAGTAGCATTTACTGACTCTTACAACGAGGAAAATAAGTTAGATTAGACCAGGCCAGAATTAAGTTTGTGCAATAAATTGCAAATCTGCTGTGGATTTTTCTATGCTTTTGGACTGAATTTGTCTCTATTACAGAAAAAGGCAGTTTTTAGAAATGTCTGATATTCTCAGTTTTATACTTCCATTTGTCCCCTTAAGGTCATTTAGAGAAACAGGAAGCATTTTAATGTATTAAGTTTCTGTATATTATTTAAACAATAGCACTTGCTGACCTGGCCTTTTAAACACATTTAAAAGGTCTACAGACTGGGTACTTGGTGTTGAAACCCAGTGAAAAATTCTCTTACAGCAGAAGGGAACTGAAATGAAGCAAAGTAGCACACAGTAATTCACACCAATGGGTCCGACTTCTGTATTTTCTTGAGTTTCTACAAAAGTCCAGGTGCTTCATGTATCTGAAGTCATCTAAGATACTGTAGTACAAAATTAGTTCTATTTCAAAATAATGTATGTTTTATGGAAGGTTTAAGATTAACTGTGTAGATTTAATGATCTTTGGATTTACAAGGCATGTAGGAAAAATAAAAGATCACTGCTTCCCATCATCCTTACAGACATTTATTTCTGGCACAAGGAAGGACTTGTGAAATAAACCACCCTGGTTAAGTACACATAGAGTGACTTGACTGTGATTTGACTGCCAAGAGCCATTAATTAATTTCACAGCAGGAAGGCACCAAGATACCTCATAGGTACCAGCCAAAACTGCCAACAACAATTTTAAGGAAGGCATCCAGTCTGAACTGCCTCATTTCTGGGACACCTTACCTTGTTCAATTTTCTGAGCTGCCAGGCAGCATAGAAAATCCATGTGAAACAGTATCTGAAATTCTGTCCCTAAATTTCCAGGGATGGTCTCTTTAAAACTGAGGCAAATACCAACATTTTGGCTGTAAGTACATATTTATCTATAAAATACATGGAATAATTCCTTCGCATGAATGTTACTTCTTAGACCCTTGGTATTTATGGCTAGAAGCTGAGGAATCAGGATGGCTAAATTATGCTATTAACAGGAAATTTTCTAAGGTATTGCATAGTAGACCTGATTCAATTATTAAGTATTATAGTAATTTTCAATGTATTTTCTTTGAAATGTGTATATTTATTGGAAGCATACTGGGCTATTTAGTAGGGTATCATGGGTTTTGAAAGAAATGGGAAACATGTTTGGCATAAATACAAACCAGATGATTTGTTATTACTCTTCCTCATTTCTTTTATTTGCCTTGATTCACAGCAGGAATTAAGACTGAAGCCAGGGTAGGAAAACAGCTCTGATGAAGTAAACACACACTGATGTACTTATTTTCTGCAATGGAGAAGCAGGTCTTGTTTCCTTTCCCCCAACACCCTGTTTTCATGAGTCTCCTTTCTGAGTGTGCAGGCTTAAGAATAGAAATATATTAAGAAACCAAACAGAAGAGCAGAACAGTATGACTCTAACTTGCTGCTCCCAGGCTGTCTACATAAATGTCTAGACTAATTACAGGAGCAGTCTTGCTCAAAACACACACTAATGGCCTGACTCACTATTTATAGTAATGACCTTGAATATTTGAAAGACAAAAACCACACGTGCAAATTATTCCCTGCAGCTAACAGGAAGACATTCAGCTTTTAAGCATGTTGGCAAACAAAACGTTACAGCAACACTCATGATAATTTGCAAATTGAATACAGACCTCTTGCTAAATTATAGGGCACAAATAGGACCAAGCACAGCCCAGTGGAGGAACATAATCACACCTGGGTTTATACGTGAGCACAAGAGAAAAGAAACGCACTGACATGCCACCTTGGGACTGGAGCAAACGTATGATTGCTCAGGTCAGGAGAGAAAGCAACTTGTTGTTTGGACATCCAAACCTGAGTGAAGAAGAGACAGCATAGCAAGACCAATATTACTTATAAACCAAACTCTCATATGTACACAGCAATAATCACAGCCATACTGGGATATTACTTCTCATTGCTGCTATTTTGGCAGTGTGAAAAGTCTTTTCTGGATCTGGACATTTCTAGATACATCATCAGGATCTGGAAAAAGCTCATCAGATGAATATCCTTGGGAAAACCATCATGAACACCCCAACCTATAGGACTTAAAGGAAAACAAGTGGCTAACTACGTAAGTATTCCATTAGATGACTGGCATGGGAAGTATTGACTTGGTTCAGGAAGTTGTACATATACTCTGACCCTAAGGAAAATATATTTTTTGAAGAACAGTGTAAATATAAAAAGAACATTAATAAAGTATATGGGACTTCAAATTGTATTGAATCTCTACTATTTTTTTGTCAGTGCAAGAATAGCTCTTTGCTCCATTCTCTGGAGATCACAGGATACTTTTAGGCACCCCAGCTTAGGGACAAAACAATTAGAACTATTTACTACTGCAAACCCTAACTTGAAGTGGTTCTTAGCCCATACTTAAAACACTCACTGTCATTTTAGGAGTAGGCTAAGAACAGGAGCTACCAGTAATCATGTGCAAAAAAAAGAGAGTTAACTGAAAATCCATGTTTCTTAAAAGGAATTAAAAGTGCAAGAACAATGTTTATTACACTGGTAAAAAAGGGAGCTACATTCACATGGCTATAATTGCACGGGCAAGGCTTTTAATTTCCTTTCTCTGATGATGTTTCATGCTATTCTCTGCTGATATATAATGGGGGTTGGAACAAGAGGACTTCCAGAAATCTCTCCCATTTTAAATTACTCTATAGCTCAGTTTGTAAGAAATAAAACAAACAAACAAACAAACAAAATCCCCACAAAAAAAAAAACACAAAAAACCCAAAAAACCCAAAAAACCCAAAACAGAAGTGTCACTAAGATAGTTACAAACACATGTAAAAAAGGAAAAATCTAAAACGGTCTTTGGTAGCGTAAATTACAAGGCACCACCACACTGTCCTCATCACATTCTTCAAGGTAGGAAACTACTTTGTCTGGAAATGCACAGAAGATAAAGATACATGACAACTCAAGGGAGGAATGCCTTGCTGTCAGGCCAGTTGAGCCCATGCAAAGGTGCACGTGGTGTAAACTCTCAAGCCTGAAATTTGACATGCTGATGCTTTCATCTGTGTGACTGTTCATAAAGAGCTGCATTAGGGTAATAGACACTACAGGTTCTTTCCTAAATTCAAGCATATGCTTTTCTTAGCATCTTGTGAGGAATTTTTCAAAGCTTTTATTTGCTGGTGCTTACAAATCTTAAACCCTTCCAAAGGGTAGTAAAAGTGCAGCAGAGCAAATTTTGTGGTCTGAATTTCCCCAGAAAGTACCTAACCACTATGGCAATTCTGTAGATGTATCATCCTTTCTCCATCACAGTTCTCTTTTTCTGTCATTCTGATATGAGAACTGATAAAGCTTCAAACATAAAGAAGAAGTTCTCAACAATGTCTCTGCCTTTTATTTCTCCTTTTTATTCCTCCCTTCCCTTTACCCCTCCCCAAGTGATGGTATTATAGAGAAGAAGGGTGAGAAGTTTCCCAAACTATTTTGCTCATGTTTAAGCATAAACTTAGCACTTTTAAAAATATGTAAAGTGAATTTGTGAACCGATTCTCTTTCCTGTTATAACAAGTTCTGCTGGACCCTCTGTCTCCAGTTCTGCAGCACAAAAAGTGCTGAAAGGACTGCAGAACCACTCTTTTAACAGTAAAGTCAGCAACAACAACAAATTTAAAATCTTGTCATCCAGAGGAAGATTCATTTATTGCCATAAAGTTGAAAGAAGTGTTAGAGCACTTGCAGGTACTTATGGGTGGAATAACTGCAAGGGAGTTGTTACTTGGTATGCTGGTTTGGGCTGAGGAAGAATTATTTTCAGCTCAGTAGCTGGTATGGGGCAGTGTTTTGGATTTGTGCTGAACACAGGGTTGGTAATAACAGAGATGTTTTTGTTATTGCAGAGCAGGGCTTGCACAGAGCCAAGGTCTGTTCTGCTTTTGGTACTGCCACACTGGTGAGGGGACTGGGGGTGCTTGGGAGGAGGGAGAGCCAGGACAGGTGACCCAATCTGATCAAAGGGGTATTCCAGACCATGTGGCATCAAGCTCAGTGTATAAAGTGGGGAGAAGAAGGAGGTTTGGGGCCACACCTGGAGGGTTTGCCTTCCCCAGTAACCACTTTGCGTGATGGGGCCCTGCTGTTCTAGAGAACTGCCATGGCATTGCATGCCCATGGGAAGCACTGAATTAATTCCTTGTTTTGCTTTCCTGTGTGTGCACAGCCTTTGCTTTCCCTATTAAACTGTCTTTCTCTCAGCCCATGAGTTCTCCAGCCTTCATCCTTCCCATTCTCTCCCCAGTCACTCTGGCGGGGGAGCGAGCGAGCAGCTGTGTGGGGCTGGGCTGCTGGCCAGGGCTAAAACATGGGAATTCTCACTCGACTGTTTCTCAAGTGTTACTATAAAGTTATCTTTCCCAATATAATTTTCTAAAATTTTCCATCAAGATTGGTGCTGCCAAATCTCCTGATATGTCTCCTGACATGTCCAGTTCCTAAAGTAGACATGATAATTTTCTAACCTGAACTGCCTAGCAGCCACAAGATTGGTGATTTTATATTCCATTTTGATGTTGCAGTTACTGCTGGATACAGGTGAGACTCAAATCTCTCTTCAAGCACCTCACACTGGTCAGCAGGAGTGAGACTCCACAGACTTCCCTCAACTTGAAACTGAAAACAAGGACTAGCTTACCACTTAGGAAACAGGAGACAAAAAGCTCAACTTATATCTATCTAGAATGCAAACATTGAAAAAAACACCTTCATGTAAACTAAGATGGTAATTTCTTTTCTGGACCAGGTGCTGGAGTGGATACAGGGGCTGGCTGCTGCAAGCATACATCCCCTTGTGATGGAATTAGCCAGACTAGCTACCATCATTACTATGTGCAGAGCACAAGGTAGTCACATGATTTGGGAATTTGCAGTGGGTAGAAAAGGGGCAACAGAGAGGCCAGGTTTGAGTCAAAAACTTCCACTGTAACTCATAACCCTGACATCTCAAGTGAGCATTGGGGCCAGGATAGGTAATCACCAGTCTGAGTATCAAAGAGACTAAAAAGAGAAACTTTTCTGTACAGTGGTGCAGAAGACAGCTGTATCATGCTGCTCTGGGAATATGAAATCTTCATTTGTTTCTCACAAGACAGGATAGTCTGTAGGTTCAGGTGTATAACAGAACAATTCAGTTTGAAATGAACCTCCAAACTCCAGCTCAGAGGTCTAATCAGGTCAAATTTCTTAGGGCCATGTCCAGGTTCCAGGTGAGTTTGAAGGTCTTCAAGAACAGAGACTTTACATTCTCTTACAAACTCTTTCAGTATTTGATCTCCCTCATTCCAACTTCTTTTATCCCAGTACCTGACCAGAATGACCCATGTTTCAACTTGTGGCCATTGTGCCAAACCATATCATCATGCATTTCTGAGAATAGCTCCACCATCTCTTTGTTATCTGATCAGGATGTTGTAGACAGGAATTAGGTTTTCTCTAAGCCTTAAGGCTGAGCAAACCCCTTTCTCTCAACCTCTTTTCCTCTGAAAAGCTTGGTGGCAAAAAGGCAGAGTGCCTCAATCTTCTCTGTGCCATTTGTCACTAGTTCCCCTGTCCCACTGACCAGCAGAGCCACATTATCGTCAAACTTTCTTTTACTGCCAATATCCTCAGAAAAGACCTTTCTTGCTATCTGCTGCTAGGCTGCAAATTCTTTGCTAGTTTCAAGTGCAACTAAGCTTTGGTTTTACTGACTTCATTTCTGAATGCAAAGGCAATGTCTTTGCTTTCTTCCTTGGTAACCTACCTTTTTTCCACCTTCTGTGTGCATCTGTTTTGTGTTTGAGCTCAATCAGGAGCTCTGTATTCATTCTGACCCTTTGCCAGCTTGCTTGACTTTATACACACTGAGACAGATTTTCCAGTGTACTGAGAATATTGCCTCTTAAGATCAACCAGATCACCCCAGACATTTTCCTTCAGGAGCAGTTTCCTACAGGAACCTGCAAGTAAGTCCCTGAACATAACAAAACCTACTCTTCTGAAGTTTTGGATCTAGATTCTTCCTCTCACGATCTTAAATTTCACTCGACTCCACAAGAATTGCTACTGCAGCAAACAACACTGCCCTTCTCACTATTCAGCAATTTTTGAGCATTTATGAATCACAGGTTGAAGAGAGCAGCTTCCCTTACCTGTTCCTCTGTCACATGCACCAAGATATTACCCTCAGTACATTCCAGAAATCTCCTAGATTGACTGTGTCCAGCTATGCTGTCCTTCCAGCAAAGTGACTAAGGTCCAGATAGGAACTAGGCTCTGTGACTGAGACTTTCTCCAGCTTCTTAAAGAATGCTTCACCTGTGTTTGTGTGTGTGTGGGCATGTGTGTGCACACCTTCTTTATCAGCCAGGATGTAGCAGATAATCCTGTACTCATCTCTCAGAGTCCCTGTACTCATCTGTCCTCCTCTATTCTTACCCAAAAGCTATTCATTCATCATCTGAGTGATGAATCACAATTCACTCATCACCTGCCTGTCCCAAGGCAAAATCTATGCACCTGCTTCATACAGAGCTCAACCTCTCTTCTTTGCCATCCTCACCCACCCTGTCTTTTCACCATCCCTCCACTGCAGCAATATAGTCATGAGAGCTAACCTATCAAGGATAACAAGGTATTAGATCTGCACTTGTGTATTCACAATCCTCCTGCTTATTCCTTATGCTCATAGATTTGTGTATAAGCATTTGAGATGGGTCCCAAGTTGCACTGCTTTCACAGCGAAGTGAGAGAGCCTTCCCTGTCATGCTGCTTGCCACATTCAGATGCACTTTCTCTCTTGTGCCCTCAGCTCTCTCCATGTTGTGGTAACCCTTCCTGGCATACCTCATGTAAAGCCATCCTCACTCGGTTAGGAAGCTTGATTGCAAAGACCTGCTTTGTCAAGCATACTCCAACTCAACCACCAGTTCTCACTATGACTGTGGTCATAGAAGCCAAAGGCTTGTCTGTCAGGCCAGCCATGCAGCCAATCTTTCACACAGTCCACTTAGACTTTTCCCTCTCTCTTGGTCAGGATCAAATGGACATCATCTGTTCCACTTGCCCTTTACCCTCCTCTCAAGGGTAGCCATCCTTAATGCACTTCAGGTTGCTCTTAGCAGCACTGCAGGTGCCCACATGGAAGATAAGAAAAGGGTAAAAATCCAAAGGATAAACAAGGCTGGGCAGCAGCTCCACACATTCCAGACTGGCTGCTTGATCTCTGCCTTCATGTCCATAGGTCCTTTAAACTAACAGAGGGTTTTTACCCTTCATGCAGACACAAGGTTCAGGCCCAGCTGACTTTATGCACATGTCCCCTAACTCAGCTTCCCTCTAATATCACTGCTACTGCATTTACTTAGAGTTGCTGCTTGGCACAAGAACTTCGAAGCTGACTTTACTTGACTCTTTACAAGTTAGAGCGTTTGTACTTGGAAAAAATCAGCATCCTTGCTTAGGGAATTGAAGTCAAACTCTCAGTTTTTACTGCACATGCTGCTGGAATTATTAGGAGAACCAGACAACTGCATAAAGATACAACAAAAGCCCCCTACAGTCAACTAATTTCAATAGCAGAAGCAAAGATAGGTAAGAAAATAGCACTATATTTCACATTACAAAATATGGGACCAATAGTACCAGTAGTAGCACTTTTAACTCTCCCTAGTTCATCTTGCTGCTTAAATGTATCATTCAGATGAAAATGAAATTACTTTAAAAGTAGTCTATGAATAGGCAACCATACATTTGCTGAGTTCAAAATGCTGTTCACAAGCAGCAGGTTGAAAGAAATAGGAGATGAAGGTGGTAAATTACATCTTCTTTAAAAAACTTACTCTATGGAGAATGTGACAGTGGAAGGGCATGCAAGGAGCTACAACAGATGTAGCTTAAAAACAGTCTCTTATATCACAATCAAAATTTGAAAAGGATGCAAACCTGAAGCAACCTTGAAAGTAAGCCCAAAAGAAAAACAAAGTAGTGTATCTTTAGATCTATGCACCACAGGTCTGTCTCCTTTCTATACTGCTGCAAACTTCTAACAAATGTTAGTTTCATGTTACTTACACTTGTTTAGAAGGTTCATTAAATGTGACTGCTCTTCTTGACGTCTGAAAGCATCCCTGAGCTCTCCTGCAATGACTAAGCCTTTCACCCTCCTTTTTATCATGTTGAAGAAGAAAATTAAGTTGAGAGAAACACAAAAAAAGAGGTGAACCTTCCTCACCAATACTCAAGATGTTCGTGGAAAGAAATATGAAAATCAACAAAGTACTAACTCATGCAGAAAAGCAGAAGCATCCATAGCAGAGGAATGTCAGTCCTTTGAAGACTGCACACAATCCAGATTCTATCTGAATGTAAAAATGAAGGGTTTTAAAATTCAAGTCAATGTTTTTAAAATTCAAGAAAAGGAGTCCAACTTTCTCTTAATAGCAATGTAAGAAATGCAAATTCTCTTGGCAGCAATGTAAGAACTTGTAATTGTCATTGGTGTACAAGAAGCAACATCATTAGCCTGTCATCTAAGTAACGGACTAGGATTTCCACAGAATAGTGTAAACACTGCTCTGTCATCATTGGCATAGATGAGTTACTTCAATAAATGCTGTAAGTTTCAACATAAGTGCTGTAAATCTCTAGGTTTTCAGTCATTGCCAACCATTACTAACAATTTGAGGCAGCTTTCTGTTGCCCAGATTTTCCATTTTAAGATGGCACATATCAAACATAAGGCAAACCATTTACTCTACCTTGCCCTTAGGTGTGACACTGCAGGCCATCCCTGGAAATAATGTTGGCACAAGAGTATGGTCAAAAAACGCCACCTGCTGTTTCCTGGATCACTGTTCTAAAAGGTTGCTGCAGTGTAAGGACATGCACAAAACTCGTGTTTCACTTTACTGGAGGAAGAACATTTAAGTATGATAAGGATCAATTCTTTTCCACACAAAAATACCCCAAAGAGCTCTCAGATCCTCACCATAGCTACTTACAACACATACAATTTCAAGCAGTACTTTCTACAGAATCTCTTGCTGTGAAACCTAGAAGAAAAAAAAAAGGCAGCAATTCACTTTGAAATGTAAATGCCTTGGGGCTTTTCAGATTGTTAAAATAAAAGCCAATTGATTTTAAGAATCAATTTGAGTTCAAGGTTCAACATTGGTAAAAAATGAGTATCAACTGCAGTAACAGTACACATCCTATTCTCTAAGGCTGTTTCCATGAGAGCCGTCTAGCAACCCACCCCTGACATTCCAGCCACTCTAATCCAGCAAAACCCCTAAATATTTGCTTATCTTTAGACAAGTTTGGGTTCCTGATCTTGCATGCTTGGATATCAGGAGTCAACACCACCTAAGTACACTCAACTAAGCATCAAACTGAAGACTCTTCAACACAAAAGCCAGTGTGCTTAGAATCTTGCTGTACCAAAAGATGAGTCCATAAATAACCACCCAAATTCAAGATTACCCAAATAACAGACTCTGAGACTTCTATGACACAATTTAGACTTATCTGGAAATCAGCTGCATAAATACTAGAACTTGCTTATTTCTCATAGCTTTTTCTCCTAAGGGAAAATGTTAGAAGTCTATAACACTTCTAGGGCAACAGCCAGTATTCTAACTTTAATTGTCTGAATTTCATGTATTTCTTTGAACCTATCCTTTAATCTTAAGTCCCTGCTTTCCTCTTCTACTGAAGTACTGTTAAGTGCATCTCCTTTCTTTCTCGAGACAAGGATGTTATTTATTAAAAAAAAATCAACTTATTACTCTTGAGTAAATAAACCTCAAGAAAACAAGCAGTCAAAAATACAGAAAACATTAAGTATATTGACAATTTTAATAGAAGTTATGATTACTTCAGTTGCAGGTAGGATATAGCCTCAGTTAGGAACCTAAACAATTCTGATTAGAATGAACAAATAGTCCTAGGACACAATAACTTCTTGCAATTAATACAAGTTTTAAAGTGCCAAGTTAGGAAATTAAACAGAACTGACCTTATGTACTTGCTGTGTAAGGCTAAATGGGTCAAACTGTCCTTGATGGCCTTTAAAAACATGGCATTTAAACACTTCTAACACCAAAGAGTTGTCTTGATTGTACTGCATGACACCAGACGGTTTTCCTGTCCATACAGAGTAAACTGAATAGTAATTAATTACTTTTAATTTTTTTGGCACTGATCCTTGCCACACTGCAAGCAGCCTTTACAAATCTCCTATCAAATATATTTGAGGAGAAAAGATTGGGAACTTCTCAAGGGTCCACATATTACTGAAAATGTTAAAAGAATTTTCAACAAAGGGAAAACTATGCGTGGATGTACTGGTTTGGAAAGCAAAACCAGTGAGACTTCAAGTCAGTAATACAATTTTTAATAGGGAAGAGAAAAAAAAAGAAGAAAAAAACAAAATACATGCAATAATAAAAATAAAACCACTGACAGAGTCAGAATACAACCTGATACCCTGTCAGTCAGGGTGCTGGTGCAGTTTTCCTCCAAAGGGTCCAGCGATGATGTGGATAAGGACCTGGTTCTTCCTCTGGAATCCAGTGGAGAAAGGCTGCCTTTGGCGTTCTAAACCTCAGTTTTTATCTAGGTAGGAAAGGCTTGGCTCATCCTCCTGGCTGGAGCATCTCCCAATGGGATGAAGTAATCTTATCAGTTCTATAGTAGGACTCAATGGCCCATTAACAGAAGATACTTCCCACAGAGATAAGGATGATCACCCTTATCAGTGATGGCCCATCAACAGAAGACATTTCCCACAGAGATAAGGGTGATCACACTTCTCAGATGGTAATAGAATATGTATGTTGTATTGTAAACCAGGACAGTGGAATTACATACTACACAATATAACAGAAAAAAGCAATAGCGGTATTCTTAGATTAATGTATGTAGTACTTCGGTCTATGCCACCAATCATAAAAAGGGAACACACGATTCACAGAAGTGTGATACAAACTTCAAATTATTCTTCACTTGCATGAAATTCCATCAACTGTGTAACAGTTTTTTGTACATTTTAAATATTAACAGGACACATTGTGACAAAAGAAATAAGACTGTTAGAGCTTCAGAAGGAAACATCCCAATAGCTGTAGCCACATTTGTTTTGAAACGTGGATGAATTCCTTCTTTGGTGTCTCACTGGCTACAGTGATATAGATGCAGATATTTATTCACAGAAAATAATACTCCGAGTTGTGACATTTGCTTGAGTGGGGCAGAGACAAAATAAATATACAGAGGGCAGAAAGAGAATGTAGCCCAACTTGGCAAGTACCAAGCTGAGTTCTACCTAGTCTTGTGCTCACAAGACCTACAAGTTCTCTTATCAACATATTCATCATTTCACATGCAAAGGCAACCAAAGGCACATGAATGCTAGCCAAGGTATACCTGTTTCCAATTCCTTCTATTCCAGATGGTGAGTGAGTTCATATTCTTGGGTGTATACAGGACTCACAGACACAAAAAAACTTTTCATGCCTAGAGTCAAGTACATTCGTTGTAGAGTCATTACAGATGGACAAAGTGAAGCTTCTTTATACTTTTTTCAATCAAAAAATAGGATAAACTATGCAGATGGTGTAATTATAGCTAAAAATGTGATCAGAATTGCTGTTAGAAACCTTTTATTACTTAGCTTCAAATTTGCATCAAGATTAGCTTATCCTAGGAATCTTAGTATCAGAAAATTAGAATGAAGCAATTCATTGAGTCACTCACTTGGAGAGTAACTTTTGATCTCCTTCAAGTGAGAAAGCAACCACTTGTTACCAGCTAATTCCCATGGCATTTCCATGATCCCCATTGATATGAAAAAATACTAATATATTTCTTTAGAAGTTTAGAAGAAGATATTAAAGTGAACAAAAGATGCTTGCTTCCCCCGATACTCCTGAGACTTTGAATTAACAGTTCAAGCACTTCCTGCTCTTTTATCTGGACTCTTGCCTGCTCCTATCCTTTCAGTCAGAATATTATATCCAATGAACACCAAATTTTCTTCTCATGAGCCACAGAAGTCAGGTCAGATACTCATACCACTTTGCTTGCTTTGCTGACTTCCATCCATTCACTTCAAAAATATTTACCATAGGAAAATTCTGACACAAGAGCCTGAGGAAAAAGTCAAACCTTTCTATCACTCCCATTTCTGAAAAACATGCAAATACCCACTATGGCAGTTTGTTTTTAGCATCCAAATTGAAACAAAGAAGCTACATGATCTGTATTTAAAATTAAATTTTATACAAACAACTTAAAACTTCTCACTGTGTAACAATGGAAAAGACATTTTATTTAAACCTGGATTTTAAGAGATGCTATCAGCAGTTCAGTTTGGCATCAAATACTGAATTATTCTAACAACAGATTTGACCAAAGTGGAATAGCACCCTGATTGCTCAATTGTTTCTGATTTAAAAGCTTTGCAGTGGTCTTCTTCGAACTAGGAATCTGGAAAAGCATGTCTTCCAGTGTGCACATGGTTATCCGTCCTGAAGCTTGTAGTTTTGCATAAATATTTCCTAATTTGACAGAAAGGTCAGGGTTCTCTTCCATCTTTTCCCTGACTGTAGCCAGCTAAGGAAGAGAAAATGACAGATTGTTACAGTTCAGCAAATGGAGTTCTCATTCTACCACTACACTGAAGAACAGCAGTAACTCAAAAAAAGTACACAGTGTAAGATAAGTGGCTAAGGCAATGACTCATAAGATGAGGATTTTATGAAGAGTACATTATGCATCACAAAATGGTGGAAAGGCACTGCTTAGCTATTAAAGAGAGTTTATTAGATTTAAAACTTCCTTGAAGTTGTACAATCCTATTTTCAGTCCTACTAGAGACAAAAACAATTATTTTCTATTTAAATCCAGGAAACATAATTGCTTCCTGGAATCTGCTTTCCAGATCCCCACCATTCTAATTATTCTTATGTGTCTTTGTAAATGCACAGTGCAGTACAAATCCATAACATTCAGACTATAGAAGACTGACAAGTTCTGTATGCCATCCACAAGAGTATACGCTCAAGTGTTAAATAAATCCCTTAAAAAATATTATTATCAATGAAGTTTTGTGGAAGGGGACAGTAAGGAATAATGCTTAGTCTTCTTTTGGCACCTAAAAATTTCCCAAAGTCAAAATACAACACTAACACATGCAGCATTTATTGCAATGACTTTACAGAATCAAATGCTGCTTAAAGCATTCTTTTCAACATGGCAGTTAATATATATGGGCTATATTTTGAAAGGTTGGCCCACCCCTTCTCCTAATATTTATTACTTTGCATATTAGTTATTAATTTTGTTTAATAGGCAGCAGTGAAAGACTACGTATTTAATTATTAACACTGTCTTAAATGTCTTGTTCTACAGGCATATCCAAAATGAATATACTAAATAAGCTTTAGGAAAAGCAGCAGCAATGCTGACAAACTGAGAGGAGCTACATATGTGCTCTAAAGGAAGCGTTCTTATTGTTCAAGCCTGTAAAAACCAGTTTTCACAGTAAAATATAGTAAATAACAAAAGCTACTATTTCCCATATCACACTTCCCCTCATAGGTCTTTCATACATTACCAACCCAACAATATTGCTGTTACCAGAAATTTTATTCTCATTTCACATTAAATAAAAATAGCATAGGAGGCAAGGGATTAAATCATTCAATGCTACTGGGGACAATGTCATCTACATTCAGATGCAATATGAGCTTCTATATGCAAGATCCACAACAAAAAAAAGAAGCGAACAGTTAAGTGTTTTTGTCCAAAAACAGAGGAAGCTAGCCAGCTGCTTTTGTACTGGAATGCATCAGAGCCCAAACAACTGCAGCAGGGCATACTCAGGCACCTCTAGTTCTGTAGGTGAACCACCATTGTCATGGCTCAGCCTAGTACCATGACTGTATACTTACCACCTGCTCAGAAAACTCAGTTTTTTTCACAAAAGGAGGAGTATCTACTTCCACTGCTGCCTCTAAAGTATTTATTACTTCTTTTAGTAAACCAGATCTGAGCTGGACAAGGACCTTAAAAATACAATAAAAACACACCACACAAATAGTACATATCATAAAGAAAGCAAATTTTTACAAAAGTGTTTTGATGAAGACATGAAGCAAAGCATGGTAAATTACATTTCCAGATGGTACACTGAGAAAAATCCATCCACTGCAAAGAAAGAGATGGAATGATCAATTTCCTCAAACGTTTGGGGGCTTTTACCAGCTGGGATCTGGAAAGGAAGGATGAGGCTTGAGGTAGAGCTTCTCTGATGGAGCTGCATTACCTGCTCTTGAGTAACGTGGTTTTTACCACAGTCTAGAGGTCACTAACATGGCACATGCAGACCTTCTCCCATATTGTAGACTGCAACTAAAGAAAAAAACCTTTTGTATGTATGCATGTGGATACAGTTTGCAGGGATGAAAGGGGCCTGAAGTGGGCAGAGCATTTACTTGGAGCTGGATTTTTAAAATCTTTTAGAGCTAGAAAGCAAAAATCATAACTACAAATTGTACATGGGTCTATGCTCGCAGATGTAGGACTGGTCTATTTTACATTCCCACGTATAGGAGGAAGTGACTTTAAAAAGTAGGTGGAGATTGTTAACAGCTCAGAATGTAAGTAATCCAACAGACAGAAATTGTCTGTTGGCTCAAAAAACAAGCTCAGCAACACTATGAACACATGCCTGTGCTAGTAAGAGGCTGGTCTTCTGTTACTTTGCACCTGGGAATTCATAGGCCAGTGTAGTATACTCTGCAAGATTTTAATACAAGGCAAGCATACTTACTTTAAGATTATTGTAGAGTTTATTCTCTGTTCTCATTATCTGGGAACAATAAAATTTGGCTTGTGCTACATCATTCTGGGAAGGAATCATAAAAAATAAAAAAAAATTCATACATTTCTCAAAAACTTGAGCAATTAAAGAAAAACAACAGTCCTTCACAAATTTTCAATAAATCACAAGGCAGCATCTAGAAGCCCTTTACCAAGATCCACAGACACTAAACAGCATCCAGCCTGCAAAAGGAATACCCTATGCTGGAGTTCCCACATCATCTGGCTCTTCAGGACTGTGTGTGTGTCTGCCTCATGTAACCACCATTGAGCATGAGATCACTTAAAATATGTTAAGATTTACATACATGCTTAATTCAACTCATGTCAGAGTAATGAAATGAAGCATATGTTACTCTGTATATTTAATCTGCCCAGCCTTTCTAACCTTTTGGACATACACATTTACAGTACTGTATCTATGTCATCAGTTGCTTTGTATAGACAGTAAATGATACACTGACATTTACTAGACCAAGCAATGCTACTTGGGATCAAGAAACATCTTACAGTAAGAAGTGCAGACAAAATTAATTCAGCTTAATGAACAATTAAATGTAATGTGGAGCATTATTCCATTTGCAAAACAAGAATTTCATGCCACTGCACACGTGAATAAATTTATTTCAATGATGCTATTTTTTAGTATCTTCATTCACAGAGACAACACAAAAAAGATCACATAGTGCATAGAAACTTCAAACAATTCTATTCCACTTATTCAAATTTGTGAGAAAGATCAAATTTATAGCACTTCCAGCATCTCTGACCTCTGTTTTAACATGAAACAGAGAAGGTTCAGGACATACCCAACCTGTATACACAAATTAATGGCAGATGAAATCCAAACTTCACTCCAAAGTTTAGAATTTCCTAATAGTTATTCTCCTGCTCCATTTTTCACCCTGTGCTGCCTCAGAGCCTCTTCATATCAGTACTTAGGCATGTGAGGTATAGCAAAACCTCCCCAGGCAGAAAACATGCTGTGGAGAAAGTCCACCTCCCCAGCACTAGGGAAATACACATCAATGCCTTGGAGTCTTCCTCCCAAGACAAACATTTAAAAGAGATGACTGCGCAAATACTTTAAATTTTTAATTCTATTTAAAGGAAATCACTAAATAGTAGTATCTGTGGGACTAGATCCATGGTGACACCTAACCTTTGGCCTAACTCTCTATTTTTTAAATATTCTAGATGGCATTATCACAAAACATATGTGCATTAGACTCAAGACTTATGTTTAGATTTACAAACTTCCATATTCAATTTGTGTGAGCATTGCCTATAATCCTACTGTTTCAGGAGCATGAAAGTTCCAATACTTGAAGCTATTACATAGCAATGCTTTCTCCATGTCAGTTTCCTTTCACTATCTGTCTACAGCAAAACTAGAGAGCATCTCTCTCTCTCTCTCTCTACAGTGACCCAGGCACAACTGAAAAGAAACAGACTGTACCTGCTTGAGAGCAGTTGCCACTGCAAAGCAGTATGCCCGCAGTGGTACCATGTCACCTCTTAGCTGTGCTTCCTCAAACAGTCTCGCAGAGATTTTGGAAGACTCCAGGTTGCCCTGCATAGAAATATCAGAATAAGTTGTGCTTGTTATTCTGGTTACCTGGAAGGACTATATGCACCTGCAGTGATATACAGAAGGTATTCAGAAGTCAACATATTGTACAATCACTAAGGCAATATGTATCTGTACCCAACCAAGCAGACTCAGTGTAGCACTTTTTGAGAACTACAACATCAAAATATCATATTCAAAGTGACAGAGATCACAGGAAGGTGAAAATAATTTGTATTATTTTAACAACTACAACTTGCCCTAACTATTTGGGCTTCTGCAACAGATGAAACAACCCCAGCAGTATACTGAACAAATACACATTTTCATTTTCACTTTCAAATAATTTCTAAATCAGGAAGGAAGGATTTATTTTTGTTGTTATTTTATTCTAAAAGCTACATTAGATAGTTACTGAAAAACAACACTTTCTGAGCTTCAAACTATTAAGTACCATTCCTAAAGAAAGTACCATTACTAAAGAAAGCTGTGTACTTGTGAATTTGAACATTCAGCCTCTCTTAAGGAGAGACTTGAAAAATATTCTAATTCTTGAAAAATGTTTCCGAAGTATATATTCTAATATTACAGCTTAGACATTTCCCTTTTTCAAACACAGAAAGCTTCCATTATTGTTGGGAATTTTCAACAGGCAATAGTAAAAGGCAATGAGTTTAGGTATGTGCTACCTCTAAAACTATCAACTCTCCAAATCAATGCTGCTCACCCTGGAAATTGCAAGTGGAACTGACTGGACCCCAGACAAAATAGTACTCAAACCTAAAAGTTGGCAGCAGGGAGGTTTTGTAACAATTGGTACCACCAATATGGATAAGAGTCCTCAGATTTGGTGTTGATTTCTGTTCCTAGTATTCAAAGTGATATTCCTGCAAAATATGGTTTAAAATATGTTCCTTGAAAATTTAGAAATGTTTTGACCACCAGAAGACTAATTATTATTTAAAAAATACTTTGTTTTGATCAAAAGGTCTGTAGCTCTTTCCTGCACTAAAAGAAAGATCATCTGTTACCTCAGGGTATGGCAGGGCCTTACAGTGACTTAAACCATGCCAGAAGTGTTATAGAGTTGACCTCAAAAATATCTCTGTGCAAAGCTTAAACATTAATTCCTTTTTTTATCCACTGGAAATAATATGAGCTTTAAGCCTTGTACATTTTTCTGTACTGGTCTCTGGCAAGGTTATTCAAAATAAATCAAGAATGGTAAAAATCCAGCAAAACTTTTATTTTATACAGTACCATTATTTCTATTATTTGAGTACTGCATCTTGAAGATACTTAGTTTCAAGATTTTTTCTGATACGTCTTATTTTGCTTCATGAGAAAAAGCAACTTTGAGCTTCATTTTTTCTCCTCCTCCTCCTCCTAAGAGATGAACCAACAGACTAAGCTTTTAAAAGAGCTCCACCTAATCCTTTTTAGTGCATGAAGGGTTACTACTTATTGCCCCACGGACAGTATTTTACCTCAGTGAAAAAGTCCCACAGATTTATTGTGACTATTCAATCCAACCAGGTGACAGTGTAGAATCATCTCCCCCTCTCTTTTTATCAATAGTAATTATGGGCCAGATTCTCACTGAAAACATAAGTAGGGCCAGAAGCTTGAGAAAAAGAAGACTTGGGAACCTATTCCTGTTGCACATCCTTGGATCCCAGTGTTCTAACTGTGGGCCATGCTAAAAAAACTTGTAAAGATTTTAGGAAAGAAGCTACAGCAGACCTAAAGGCACCTGTAGCTGCCTCAATTCATTAGAACTGAGAATTGCAGAAAAACCCCATAAACTACTGCTGAGGTACCATTTTAGGCTAACTCCTTGTTACCACATATGGCCAGTTTCATTGCATGGTTAGCTGAGAAACATAAGGAAGTTTAGTCTAGTGGTATAACTTTTTTCCCTAGCTAGAATCTTTATAAAAGATGAGAGAATGTTTCCAAATGAGTTTTGGAAAGGTTCGAGTGCAGAACTGATTCAAATCTGGAGAGAAAGATAAAAATAAAAAAGTTCTGGGATCTCACTTTGCTATGAAAGGGAAACAATTCTACAAAAACATTCACTAGAACTGATGTATTCTAGTTTCTTACCATGCTCATACGCTTCTTCTTCAAGCTAAACATCAGGTAAGCTCAAGGGGTTGCTTGTTTACCTAAAGGCATTAATTTATGTTTCTTTTCTCCATTTAGCTGCCCATTTTCATCAGGCGTATAGAGAAGAGATTACAACTCTATTCCTTGAAAAACTTGTGTATAATTATATAAATGGTTCAAGACTTCTTGTGGGGGGAGTGAAGAAATGGATGGGGGATGTCTGGCAAACAGAACATATCATGTACATACATGCCTTAAGGAAATGAGACTATAAAAACAATACCGAGGCTGAAGAGATGCAGACAGAGAAAAATACTCCAAGGTAATCAAAGGCTGTACTATATTTGCTCCTTAATGCTCATGCCTGTATATGTCCACCATATCATGTACTACAAAGTACCTTAGGACTTGCATATGTTTAAAATATTTGCACTAGATACAAAATCATGACATGGAATTTATGGAAACCCTCAAAAAATCCAAAATTTAAAATCTAAAATAAGAGATAGAGAAGGCACTTCAAATACTTGCATTCATAATACTTACCAGTTTATAGCATATTGCAGCTGCAAGTAGATAGGTTTCTTTGTTGAAAGGTACACCTTGTTTTTTCATTTCTACCAGAACTTCCAAAGCACCTATCAAAAATATATTGGTGTTGCTCACTTCAAAATTTTAATTTTTAACCTCTCATAACTGTAAAGAAGAAACTGTTCAGTAAGGTATGAGTTCAGTAAGTTTATTTGAAAATATGAATGAACTGAAATCCGTTATTTGAAAAATTCAGAAAGTTTAGTGCAAGGTCATTTGGATCTCTTTCAACTTAGCAAGGAGGTTTTCAGTTTACACTAGCACATGGCTTTATTCTTCTATTATTTTTATATAAAAATCAAAAACTAAATTCTATATACTTGATAAAGCCACCCTCACTGTTCCTAACTGCCGGGAAAGCTTCCACCAATATAGGCAAACTACATAGCATCTCCTCATTAAATCACACAGTCCATTTCATAATGCTGCATTGAGGTGCTGATCTAGGTTTCTTTTACAGTGGCTTAATGTCAACTTTAAGGACTGCTGGACTTAAATTGGCCAAATGTTAAGAGACCAGCCATTATGTGTGCAACAATAATCAAATAAAGGGATTTGCTAGAAAAGTTTTAAGGTTTTCTTATGGAAACTCTTTTAAGTTAGGTCAGATGATTTCCCCTTGTCTTCACAAAGGGCCAAACTGATTTGAGGCTGGACTTCTACATTGCAGTAACCACTCTGTGTGAGGACAGAAGTAAGAGAAACCAAGAATATAATACGGTTTTGGGGGAAAAAATACTCCTCCTTGATCTGACACAAATGCAGAATGAAGAAAAAAAAATTGTTGAGGAAATTAACATTCCAAAGCTCACATAAACCAGATTTTGAATAGAGAAGAAAAAATGCTATGGGAAATTATGAAGTAAAGAAAGGTAAGACTTTAGTGAAGAGGGTTTGGGGGAAAAGATTTCTTGGATAAAACAGTTCTGTGGAACTTGAATGGCAAGAATTCTGTGGGAAGTATGAAACAAATAGACTCTTCCATTTTTATTACACTACAGTGCAACTCATTCGCATCTACAGTTATTTATACAATGTTTGGCCTTCTAAAGCCATAGCCAATCAGCAAACATACATATACACACCCACACACACCACTTACAGTGAGAAGCATCCTCACCAAAATTAATTTGCCTTAGCAAATACGGTACTTACTTTCAAAATGGCCCTTTTTAAACAACATAGACATCAAAATATGGAATGATGTACTGTCTGAGAAAAAACCATGCAAATTCTGGAAGGAAATAGAGCAAGCATTAATATAGTCAGGACAGTGAAGAGTCTTATTGTGCAAAGCATTTAGCAGGTTTTCCTATTGGAACAATTCTCATCTCTACAAGTTCAGCATTTAATCTTCTCGGTTCCCTGTGTCTAAAACACCAGTGACTCATTATGGTCAAAAGTTTACTAGAATTAAACAGAAATTTCTCAGAGAGTCCCACTATCATTTTTTTAATGACCTGTTAAGTCAATGGAAGCAGAAGTCACTGAGAGCTGC
This sequence comes from Cinclus cinclus, assembly GCF_963662255.1. Taxonomy (NCBI): domain Eukaryota; kingdom Metazoa; phylum Chordata; class Aves; order Passeriformes; family Cinclidae; genus Cinclus; species Cinclus cinclus. The sequence goes on along the minus strand of NC_085084.1, from coordinate 59,307,673 downwards.
AGCTGATGAACAATATCCTTGGGGTAAAGTACCACCACCATGAAACTCAATGAATTTTTTGCTGATCACAATATTGAAAGATCAGCACAAGAGCTTGAGTGAGGATGGTATGAGTAGCAGATGAGACACTAATTAAATTTTACATTTCACTTCAACCACACTGTGTATTGGGAATAGACAAAATATCAGGGGTACTGAGTTTCTCCAAATGAATCTGAAGAAGTGTTACTGTGCCTTACTATTCACCAGTTACTACATACTATAAATACAGCAGTTCCCATCTTAATGATACAAATCTCAATTAAAAAAAACCTCAAACCAAATAAAAACTACATATACCCTTTCTTAAACATGCCTAACTTAAGAATAGTGGCAAGATTTCTCCCGTTTCTGGTTAGGCAAATCTCATGCCTTAATGAATTAACGTCAGCAAGATTTACACTGGCTGTGAGATTTTTGAAGTCACAACATTATTGTACACACTGGACCAGATTATTATCTTGCCATAATAGAGGACACAGAATTTTAAAGATGTTCAGAAACAAATCCCTCAGCTTCTTCTTCGAGCTAATGAGTATCATACCACTTCTATAGGGTTCAGAGAGAGACTGAAGTACAGAGCAATACAGTGAACCTGTTGGTTCAAGTAATCCAAGGAATTTTGGAGGACTACCACAGAAAAACTCACAAGTGCTCATTTCCAAGATTTAGTGCAACACAGGATGCAGTAAAACATGCATCAGCTGAATTAATTTAAGTAATTATTCTTTCATCAATACTTTTAATTCAATTTTTATTCAAATTACACAATCATACAGAAATAAATTAACCAATCAAACTAGTATTTAATTTCTTTTTAATTACTGTGTTAAAATATAAACCATGTGATCTGCACACCTACATTAATGTAATGGACATCCTTGTTACTGCAACACATCTTCAAATCTATCAGCTCAGCAAGGCTCATGTGTAGCATACCATTACTCATATCTGACTAATAATAAGAACAACAATATTTTTAATATATATAGGGGAATTACCTGATCTTTAATAAGTTCTACTGCAGGTCTTTCAAGGTCTAGCTCGTAACACAGCCTCATAAAGAGTGGTCCAAATTTAAAATTATGTAAGGCTGTGATTCCATTCTGTTCATGGTACCTATGGGAAAGATTAAAAAATTAATCACACAGGGCATGGAATTTGCCTACGGACAACAGCTTTAAATAAAGAGGAGGGTATGTACGTGCAATGACTATGCCAATTTCCTAGCTGCACCAGCCAAAGATATTTAGATAACAGGAAATTAATTTTAAGGAAAATTATTGTTTTGATCAAAAAATATATTAATTGGTTATAAATAACCTCTTTTATTACCAATAAAGTAACCTTCATGGGATAAAGAATAGCATGGGTCTCTGCCTTGAAAATTCCAAGCTACTTTATCTTCTATTTATGGAACAACAGCAAAGGAAGTTGAAGCAGTTTATTTTAGCAGCAGTACCAGCTAAAATACCTCAACAAAAATATCAAGCATTTCACTTTTTTCTTTATAGTCCCTGTATCATATTTGCTGGGAAAGTTTCCATTCATAAACCTCCTGCTACTGACTACTGGTTACAGGCCAGTTTATAACTAGTCATGTATTGGCTGGAATGCCCCAGAACACCTCTGCCTTGTAGCTGCGGGATAATTTTTCTCTCTGGTTCACCAAACTGTAGGACACCAATTTGCTCCCACAGCTTAACTTTCCTCTGACCTGAGAGCCTCTAAAGGGTTGGAAGATCCAAAGTATTTAAATAAAAATACAGTTTTAAATTAAGGGATTAACCATACGTATTGCAATTGAATTAGGGTCAAGACCTCAACTGCAGATATAACCTGGTGATCTAATAAAAGCAAAAAAAGATGATCCAATCAAAGCAAAATGATAAAGGCAGAAAAGGGTGTTACTTGGATTGTTAAAAATACCTGTAAATAACTTCTCTGGCTAGTTCCACATCAGATGAAGTCTGACATAAATGCAGCAAACTTTTTAATTCATTTTTGAGAATTATTCCATTTTTCTTTAGTTTTTCTTTAATATTTTTAAAGTATTGATCTGAAAATAAAACACATACAGCAGCAGTCTATAGACAATTCCATTAGCTGAGTTACATACTTGGTACCTGAAACATGGAGACTCAATGAAGCAGAACTCTTTTCTTTTTTTTTTTTTTTTTTACCAAGAAAATGGCATAAAATTTCTAACAGGCAAGCAAGCTAATGTGTCCCCATGAAGTCATGCCAGATTTAGAAAACGAAGGAGATGCATATTGTGAACTTTATTTCACTATATATGTTACGGAGCATATCAGCTAACGCAGAAGTTTTAACAAGGAACAAATTTTTTTAACATTTTTTGTTCTTTTTCTAAAATGCAAGCAAGCAAACAAAACTATTTCCACTCAGCATTCAAATGACTATAAGAACTTCTACTCAACACTGTTCATAAAGAAGACTTAAATTCTTTCACAGCTGATGAACACACAAAGACTTTCATATATAATCTACCTATTTCTTTAAATACCATAACCTTGGGGTTGCTACTCTTCTGCTCCAAAAGAGAGGGTTCTCTATCCAGCACATTTTCCTATGAAAAAGCAAGCACAAAGACTTGTCCTTCAGTTGGTAATTTCAAGCATCTGATTCATATATGCACAAGATTAAAATCACATATACCACCTGGTAGCTGCGTTCCTCTCATGGCGCTGCCACCTATCTTGATTTGGGAAATTAACTTTTTTGTAGCAGTTGCTGGGTCACTGCTCTTCCCAAGCTAGTAACTCTTTGCACAAGAGGTGCAAAGTAGGCATCCCAGAGAACAATGTGTACAGTTACTTAATGCTTAACATGCAAATACAAGTCCTTCCTCAAGACTTCAATTTTGAGTATTGAACTGAATTGAACTGAATAATGGAGTTGAAGAATTGAATAGGCAGAATTGAAGCCTGTGAAGCCAGAAAAACGCATATGCATATATAACGGTGGTGATGTGTTAAAAAGTGTACAGAAATTTCAAAAATATTTGGGATCTGAACTGTATTTACATTATTTTAACTCTATAACTGCTGTAGCTAATAGTATAACTATTGTAACTACTGTAAAACAATTGTTAATACTTGCCTCATAAAAACAAAAAACAATTGTAATTATATATTCTGTATAACAGTTATTACTCTTTTCCCTAAACTTTCTAAATTGAGTTTATTACTACTACTATTGTTATTATTACTACTATTATTAGTATACATAATTACTACTTTTCATCTTTCAAGTGTAACATTAAACACTTAATACAGAAACTGTGCACTCATACAGACAAATAGGTGCTTGGAACAATGATTTCATTACTTTTCAATGGATACAGTTTGCACAAAAGCAGAAGGTGAACTGTGATCCATATAGAAGAATATCTGTCTTCTAATAACTTGCTTGGGCAGGAATAATTTACCCCCAGCAGTAAAATCAATGTTTCTCAAGTATAGGATGAATAAATTACAATATGAGAATATCATCCCAGGAAAAGATGATGATACTATGATTAACAACTGCACAATTTAAATTCAACTTAATATAGAAAAAAAACATCAGGATGATTTTGCTTCCCTCCCTGAGAGGAGTGATTTATATAAAACTAGATCTGACTATTTGTCCCTTCTTGCCTTAAAATTAACTTCAATCTTTGGAACAGTTTGTATCACTAGCACACCCACGCATGAGAAACCAGGAGTTTTACCTTGCTTTTCTTAAATAATGAGGGCAGCTTTATGTTTCTTAAAGAAAGGAATTTGTATACCTTTTAAATAACATGACAAAATCAGAAAGAAATCCACCGATCTTGCTCCTACATTAATTTGGAAAACATTTTGCTTTTCATATTCTGAGTAGCATATATCATTTGGAACTGAGTGTAAAACTGAGAACTCACATTAGGCAAAAAAAAATATCTAAAAATATATGCTAACAAAATTTAGAGAGCAAATTTAAAAAAGAAATTTAAAACACACCAAAAAAATCTGTGAAAGCCCTTTTCTGGATAGTAAAGTAACTACTTAGCTTTGCATTAATTTTCTGTGCTGATAATATACTTGAAGCAAGATTTCTAGACTGAAATTGGTTTTTTTATTAGACTACCTAACATAGCTGGAAAAATGAGGGCACAAATATTTCAGGTCTTATGTAAAAACCTTACACACATGAAAGCTTCTCAACACATATTCTCAACACACCGTAATTAATACTACATTTCATTCTACAAAGCTTCAGATCTTCCATTAATGTTAAGTACAAAACACTTGCAAGAGGAAGGCATATTTTGTTTCTTTAAATAAGGTCAATTGGCATCATATTATTATGACTTTGTTTCCTAAGACATGCTAAAAGTGGTGACTATGAAATAAATGCTATACCTTTATTACCATGAAGCTCATTTCTAATTGCCATTTTCACCTGCTGAAATTCTTGTAACTTTATATCTTCTTCTGTTAGCAGATACCGCTTCCCTGCCATAAGAAAAAAAAGGAAGGTTGAGTTTTATATTACAATGTATGATTTAATCGTACAGAACCTGGCGTGTATGAATTACTGACAACTGTGCAATGAAAAATCATTCACATATGACACTAAAAGACAGACTGCAAAAAACTGCAGCTACTCACATCACTAACAAAAGAACCCAAATAACATGCCACAGCTTTCCAGAGCTTACGTGCACAAGGATGAAGAAGTACCTAGTTACTGGCTGTGCTAAAGAAAAACTAGAAGTTACATTCCTCTCCACTAAGCCAAGGTACAAGAAGATTCCGCACAAAATCCCTGCCCCCTCCTTTAGACTTTTGTAAGGATTTGTCTTGTTTTCCTTTGTTTTACCTAATTCACTAGTAGCACAACCTTCTTACCCCACAAATGCTCTCCTTACTACTGTAAAATGAATCATTCTGGAAGCTCCAAAAGCAGTAGGAAGACACAAAAAGTTTATTTTTTTAATTTACAAAAACAACAAGGATATTATTTGGATTGTAGTAACACTCGGCAGCTAGTAATGTTCTGCTGCAGTAGAGACTTCAGAGATAAGACAGTCATTTAGTGTAGAATGTCAAAATTAACTTTGGGTCCTGACTTTAACTGTACTGTGTTGGAAGGTTCTTTAAAACAAGCATCATGCAAAAACTATTTGACAAGTTTTTGCTGTCACAAAAACAGGTGTCTAGAAGATTTTTATTCGCAACTACTGTCTTTGCAACAGAGAATCACATAACAGCTTACCCTGTTACAATCTAAAATTTTAAGGCTTTGGCTTTTAAAGATTTTTTCTAACCATGAAAGAGCAGGAGCAAGTACTGAACTGAGTTAGGTTGTTTATTCTGCATATCCCTAGGAAAATATAACTGGCCATATAAACAAGAACACTTGTTTTCTAACCAAGTGAAGCATGATGACACACTTCATAAAACCTGAAGGAAAAAATCCATTAAATGGCACATTTATCCATTAAATTTGATTGAAACACTTCCAATGGGTAAACAAATACATTTTATTCAGCATGAAATTGACCTGTATTACACTGCCATTTCCTTCCCACAGACCTCTTCTGCTCTAGCACTGAAAGACCATCCTTGTCGTGGGCCTCTCCAAAGCTGGTGCAGAAATCATGCTGGTGCAGAAATCATGCTGGTGCCTGGGCTGGGACTAGTACACCACACATCATCAACACTCAGTGGTCACAGTGTCAACAGAGACAGAAGGGCAGCAGAGTTTTATCCTTCTTCAATTCAATTTGCTGAGTTGTACCGCTTCCTTAGATTCATATCTTACAGCGTTACAGAAAAGTTTCAAAACCAAAGGGACCACCAAGGAAAAAGGAGGGAGATGAATATGAGAGCTGGCATGTGCAGGTGGTGCAGGCTATCCCAGAGAACTCAACCAACCAACCTGCTTAGCGTCAGGCACACTGCAACCCTCTACACGGCCAGCCTCTGAAGGGGATAGGCGGAGCATTGCTCAGAGAGAGGGGTCTCCATGTCTCTGAGGGGTAAAACAGAGGTGTAACCTGAGCCAAACTTTCAGCACGGCTGGCACAGCGTGTCAAAAGGCCAGCCGGGGCCTAGGCTAGGGAGCTCTCTGTCTCTACGTCTTTTCCATGTGCCTCTTTTTCCTCATCTCTGAATCCCAGGCTCTGGATAAGGCTGTCATCCTCCCAGAATAAATACACATTTATGAAGCTGCATGTTCATTTGTTTGGCTTGATTTTTTTAAAATATCATATCCTGACAGCAGCAAGCGGGGGACATGCTGACTAACACTGACCTCTGGGGTGACCTCATCGCAGCCTTTCAGTGGGGCTACAAGAGAGCTGGAGTGGAACACGCGCAAGGGCATGTAGTGCTGGAACATAGTGGGAATGGTCTTCGACTGGAGTCAAAGGCTTTGACTAAAGAACAGATTTAGGTAAGATACAAGGAAGAAATTCTTTACCAGGAGGGCACCGAGACAGTGGAATAAGTTGCTCAGAGAAGCTGTGGATAGCATTTCTGGACGTGCCCAAGGCCGGTTTGGATAGGGCTCTGAGCAACGTGGTCTGCTAGAAGGTGTCCCCACAGTACGGGGCTCTCAGTGGATTATATTTACGGTGCCCTCCACCCCAGGCCATTATGTGATTGTTTCACCGATTCTGTGACGCCGCCTGTCCCCGCGGGGCACCTCTGCCGCGCCAGCCCGGCCTGTCCACCGCAGCACAAACCGCGGAGCTCCCCGCCACGACACCCGCACCGAGAGAGGCATTCCCGCAAGAACTACAGCTCCCGTCAGGCACACAGCTGGCAGCGGCCAGCGAGCCTGCCGGGACCTGCAGTACTCCGCCACTCCCGAGCCAGCGGGCAGCCTCGCGCCCCGGCCGGGCATCCCGGCACCCACCCCCGCCACACAACCCCCGGTACCTGCGGGCGCGCAGCCCCAGCCGCCCGGGACGGGCGGGCGGACCGCCGAGCGCCGCGCCGCCTCCCGCACCGCCCGCCCAGAGCCGCCCGCCAGCACCGCCGCCATCTCACGGCCGGGCTCGCTGGGCGGGGCGCTCGCAGCCTCCCCCGCGCCGCCGCCCCCCCTCCTCCTGCCTCGGCGCCATGGCCGCCCCTGTGCTCCGGCGCGCCTTGCTCTGCAGCGGGAGCGCCCTCGGCGCGGCCCCAGGTCGGTGCGCTGCTGGCGGGGCGGGGGGCGCGGCGCTGGTTGTCGTGGTTGCCGCCGGCTGCGGTGGGGAGCATGTGCAGGGACGGGATGCTGCGTATGGACTTCACTCAGCTTTCCCTTTTCCTCTCTCTCTCTGTGTGCATGTGTGGAATTGGAGGTCGTTCAGAAGACGTTTAATGGCTAGCACGTAGTGCAGGAGACTGTTGGCAATTTGTTTTTTTAATAGATAATACCCGCCTGCCGATTTCATAGCTCGACGTGGTAGGACTTGCCTTTTTGGGTTAGGGGAGGCCACGCGGAATTGTACGGGAGGCTGCCGAACCCGCGGCACTGCGCGTTCAGCACAACTGGTACCGGCGGTGACGGAGGCGCCACCAAGGCTGATCTTTTGGAAGAGTGAAAGATCTGACCTTTGGGAAGAACTGAGCCCAGTGGCGATGGGTACAGTGTGGCGGCGATCGGCGGCTGCTGCCCCGAGCACGCGTGTGTCGGTGCTGCCTGCTGGTGTCTGGAGCCGCGCGTCCCGGCCGTGCCGCCCCGGCCCTGGCCACGGCTCTGGCTCTGGCTTTCTCTCCGGGCCTGGCTGTGGCTCTGGTTTTGTCTCTGGGCCTAGGCCTGGCTCTCCCTCTGGGCCTGGCTCTTTCTGGCTCTCGCTCTTTTTGGCCCTGGCTCTTTCTGGGCCTGGCCTCGGCGCAGCACTCGCACACGCGCGGCCTGTGCTGCAGAAACAGCCCCGCAAAGCCTCGTGCTTCCTAGTGGCCTCCTTAGCTGTGAATAAATGAATGAATGAATGACATTTTGTTCATGCTGGGGGAAAAAACAATAAAAGACCCCAAACCACGCTAAACCCCCGTAATCTTTTGCGTACCTCTTTTATCAACATAGTGAAAAAAAGACAACTAAAGGAAATGCCACCAACCAACCAGTAATGCTTTATTATATTTTATTTTGTTTTTAATTTTCTAACTGTTTGGTGACGTGTTGTACGTATTTTCATATTTTTAACGTCTTACTGTGGAATCCTGTGTTCTGAATTTTTTTGACGATAGTTTCCTGAGGTGTTCAGTGCTGGATGTGTGGGTATAATTGTGTGTCAGAAGGGTGATAAGGAAATGATGAAAAAATGAAAGCATTTTCGGTGACACACGCTTTTATAGGTGGAAATAATAACCATTCTACAACAGCAGAAAAGCCTGTCTGGAGCTTTTTTGTTTTGTTTTGTTTTGGTTTGGTTTTAACTTACATTTAGCTAATTGCTAAGGTGATGAAAGAGGTATGTGTGCACAAAGAAGTTGTTTTTATTGTTGAGGGTCTTCTCTGCATTTACAGATTTGCTATTTTCTTAAATGCACACTTTCAGTTTGGAAATACTTGTTTCATGCTGATAAAAAAAACTTTTAGGGAAAGCTTTTCAGTTTTAAGTATTATAATGTAATTGCTGATGCACGTATAAAGAATCTGAATTTTTACATTAGTAGATACTGACATAAAGACAGTTTAATGCATCCCACTTGGTAGCTATGACACAAAAGGGTGATACCTAATAAAATGTTTGTTTAGAGCTGTTTAAGAAACCCAGTTTACATAGTGATTTCTGTCTTCATTAGGTCGAAGATCTCTTCTTTCTTCAGCCTATGTGGATAGCTCTAGATGGGAAAAGAGAAAAAAAGAGGAGCACAGCCTGGGTGAGAACGGTTGTTTCTTCTCTCTAATTTGTCTAATTAATTGCAACCTGAGAACAGTTTTGGTTACCTTCCATCTGTAAATCCTTCAAAATAAAAAGGCTGTGAAACAATATGCTTCTGAGTTTCTATGTCAAAAAAGTGCTCAACATGTTAAAAAATTGTCATGTGTATTCAAAGCCATAGTGCAGAAACAAGCTTAAATTTGTCTGCTTACTTAATGTTCAGTTTCTATGAGCTGATTTTTTTCTTTCACAAAATCCAGAGTGTATGACTGTTTCTGACTGATGTCTTCATTGACATTGTTTTAACAGTACTGCAGTGTGAAAAAAAGCTATTCTGTAGGTATTACAGGGCAGTCATACTTAAGGATATTTTTAAAGGAGGGTGTTTTCCTCAGGGTTTTGCAGTTTCTTTTTGAATTACAGATTTTTCTAGAAGGGGTGGAGAGTGAAGCTAAACTTTTTATTTTCAAGGAGCTATATGTTAAACTGTCTGCTGATAGTACTGAGATCTCCTGTGCAGATTTTATAGCTAAATTATTTGTATAGATTGAATTTGAAATGACATTCCACTATTTTTGGTGACTACGTTAAATGCAAAGCATCTGGCAAAGCATTCTTCCATGGTAAAGATAGATTATTTATTTTTTAAATTTTGTACTACAGGTGCTTTGAAGACTCGTTAATTCATAGTCTGTTTTCATTACTGGGCCCCTGAACTGTGTTTTTTTACTTGCAACACAGATTGAGGCTGAAAGAATCATCAGTGTAATTCAGAGGCTTTTATCAGGTAGAAGGACAGAAAAATGATCAGACTGATCAGTGTTTTATGCAGTAATTTGTTTCTTTTATTTGCCTATGAGCCTTTAGGTGGGAATTGTCAAGATGGATGAAAAGCAGACAGTGAGTGGGTCCTTATGTCTGTAGCTTGGATCCTGCAGAAACTGTTGTTAATACCTTGTTACACTTTGCTGTCAATAGGACTGCTCATGCAGTATATTTTGGGCTGGAGCCACAGATTTGTGTCTTGGGATGCATTTGAACTAGTCACTTTCAGGTGGGAATGGGTTCTTATTTTGACAAATGTCATAGCCAACTGAAGTCCACTGTAAAAGAAAATGTTGTGCTGGTGCTATTTGGCTTTCTCCAGGCCTGGCAAGACCTTCTGTGACTGTTTGGCAGGCACAGTTCTTGCTGCTCCTCTGCTGATGGTCTTGAGCCAAAGCATATGTCTATTCCATGATTTTCAAATAGCTGCTTTGCATTTTCATTTTGTGTTCACAGAAAAGAGAAAACAAGTTAGCACAGTGTCAGCTGTATTAGCATTTTCAGAGAAGAGACAGCCCTGCAGACGTCTGCTCTGTACTGTCAGTTGTATGGTTGCACATGCAATCTTGTCTGTACTAGCTGGTGATTATAGCTAGAGTGAGTTCCTTGTGCTGAGGAAATGCTCTTTTATTTGTTTGTTTCAGAAGTTGTTTCAGAACTGTTGTTATGCAAAACTTTATTGTGAAGATACTTTTAAAGGAAAAACAAGTGCTTTTGTTGATTTAAAGCCAGTTCCATTTCTCTGCTGCAATGATGTGCTGTCCCAGACACAAACTCATTTACTGTGTCCATGTTAGACATGCTTTATTTTCTTCTCTGTAACCTCAGTTTAGAATCCAGGTATGAATGAGTTTAGCAAACTTCACTACTGAAAAATGTACGGGAAAAAGCAAGACTGTATTTTGTGTACCGAATTGTTTTTGTTCAAGAAGATAGGAATTGAAAATGTGTTAATTTGGAATTTGCAAATTATTTGTTGGTAGGAACATACCTGCCTAGAAGTAATTTGGATTCCACTTCTTAAAAGTGTAGTACCAAGGAAACCAGAATCCTAGGGGATGGCAGAATGCAGGTGACATGGGAATTTTTTTTTGTTAGAAAGAGTCACAGTACCTAAATTGGCTCATCTGCAACACCAGGTGGCAGTGCTGCCCTTCATTAATAATTTCCATTCAAAGCCTTGTTCAGTACAAAGGTCTTGTTCTTTCCAGTTATGTGGAAATAGAGACAAATGTGGAACAAATAAATTAGTAAGGCAAAATGCTTGCCTTGGCCTTTATGTTTTAGTTGGGTCTTTAAAATAAAACAAGGCTTTCTTTATATCAACAGTCTGTGAATTAAGGTATTAGTTTTACCCATCACTCCCAGGACAGATAAACTTTGCATCTCAGTTGTATCGCCGTTTCCCACCACTGGATCAGAACTCTGTCTTGAATGAATCACTTCTAAGAATACAAGGGTATAAGTAGAATAGCAGTGACCTATATGGCAGCCAAATATGCCACTTACTGATAATGTGCTACTTGTTGATGTGGCTACATTCCGTGGATGGTATGCACTGTGAATTGAACTGAAACTGTGGTGATTTCCTAGGCCAGCAAACTGGTATCAGAGTCATAACCGCTGGCTTGGAAGGTGAGGGTCAGTATTTTTCTAATCGTTGTCCTGAACCACCCTGTTGCAGGCAACCAGATGAGTTTCTGTGAACAAATAACAATAAAAGTGAACATGATATCTCATATACCAATGTTGCAGAGACCTCTATGAAGTCATGGGCTGAAATTAAATGACCTAAGCTTATATTTATGGTTTGTTCATTTGTTTCGTTCATTTCATTAACTCTTGAATATGCAGTAATACATTTTTAGAGAAATTAAATTTATGGAGTTAATCTTGTAGAAATGTATTTTTAGGCAGCATACATGACAGATTGTGTAGAACTAGTGGGGGTTTTTTTTGATGAGTCAGATAAAAGCATTTGCAGTGTGTATCTGTTAAAATGTGTGCAGAATTTTGATTTGGCCATTAAAATATTGGTTTGGTTTATACACCAATGCAAGCACTCAGCTTTTACCACCAACAATGCTAGGAGACTTGGGTATTCACATTCTTGCATTCTAGTCCTGCTATCAGGCTGGTTTAACTAAGAAGAAACTTTAATCTTGGTTATTGAGTAGCAGCTTATGAAAATTTGATTTACAAAAGGTGGCTGAATTATTTCAAATTATGCATTTGAGAAAAAGTCTGGTTTTAGGTGTTCTTCACAAAAAACAAGCTAGGAAATAATTACTCATTGCAATTAATTCCTGTAATACTACTACTGCAGAAACAGCAATTTGTCTGAAAACAAAGCTAAATTTCCCATTATCTTCATTTGTCTGCTATTCTTTTAATCAGCCCTCATTTTGTTGTGAGTCTTACACTGAAGATGACAGATAAGTGTTTACTATATATATGGAGTTCACAGATAAGTGCTTTCCATACTGTAGATCCGATGGAGGGTTTCAGCTTTGTCAACAGCAATAAAGGTCAGTCATTAAAATTTTCTATGTGAAATCTCTGAGGATGCTGTTGTATGATGGCTAACAGCCTTGTGATCTTGTATCCATGGCATTGTATTCATTTGGTTTATATTCTGCTAAAGTAGTCAGTGTTTTCTAGAGTGTGCTCTTCATCTCCTTGACGAAAGAAATGCCAAACTCAGGGCTTGAGGGTGGCCCAGAATGGTCTTAGGGATCACCTTCTAGTTTCAGGAGGGTGATGTGTAACAAAATCAGTTCTGGAATTGATAAATGAACTCTGAGTCTCGGGTCCACATTGCTGTATCATCAAAGATAATAGATTTTGAAGCAAGCACTTCTTTCCAGCTGTCTCAAAATGGAGATTAAGAATGGTGGATGAACGTTGACTTAATTTAGGCAAGGACCTACCTTGTGCTTTGATCTGGATAAGCTGAGTTGGTTGCAGCATCCCTTCTTCTGTAACTTTTGGTGCCACTGGGAATGTTCCCTGTGCCTTCACCTGTGTACTTCATCATGACCTTTGTGACTTCTGGAGAGATGGGTAACACAGAGTGAAAGGCACTAGTAAGGATATACCCATATAAATTTCTTTACCATTAAAAAATTGCATGTGTTTTTTTGTGGTTGTCTTGTATAGCATGGCCTTGATAACCCACATCACATCAGCATCTTGCGCTGTCTTTTGTAGGAGCTGGTACTGGCCTTACTAACTTTGCTACAAATTTCCCTTTGCTTTCATGGTCATGAATAGTTTGCCTTCCCTCAGCCAGAGGATAAATGCTCATTTTGCATTTTGAAGAACTCCTCAGGAGGAAAGCTGTTATGTCAACAAGGAGTGCTCCTATTTGGCAAACAGCATCATTGTACAGACTAGGAGTCAACTGTTTTATTGCAAGTCAGGGCTCTGTCATTTTACTGTGAACTTCCTCCATGTGCTGTAATTTGACAGATTGCCTACAAGGTCAGAGTAGCAATGAGTCTCATTTGTTCTGTTAAAACTGTGCCCTCCAGTGTTCACTGTGGTACAGGTGTTTTAAAGAAATAAATAGTGATATTTCTGGTCTTGTGGACATCGTCCCTCAGAGACAGATCAGTGTTACTGATGCAATGTTGTTTCCTGCCCCAGACACCTATGCAAGGGTAGAAGGGTTACTCCATTCTGATGTAGTGCTGCAGTTGGCTTAACTCACATTTCACTCACAGGTGTGGAGGCAGATTGACCTTTCTGGAAAATTAATTGTAAAATGGGCCAAGGATGCTTTCCAAGGATGGCCAGTGGACCTTACTGAGAGGTGTCAAAGGGGTGACTCACCAAGTAACAGTTGCAAAAGAGGAAGCAAGTTCCACATGTTGCAGAGGGAATGTGTTAGGTTTCTGGTCCTGAAAATGGGGGAGAATAACAAGAAACAGTGTGATTGAAGTCTCCAAAGCTTATAGATTTGATATTGTCAGTTCACGGTCAAACAGATGACATTAAAGCATACATTGAGCAGCTTATTCTTTCTGAGTAGTCTTTATTTTCCAGGAACAGTACAAAGCTAAAACTCCAAATTAATTTAACTTCCAGTTAATTCATTAAATGCAATGACTACCTGTCTGCAGTCAGAAGTTGAAGTTCTGGCATGGTCAGATTAATACTGTTATACAACTGCTGAAGCAGAATGGTATAAAGCCACTTAGTTACTGACATAGTTCCCCATTTGATTAACAGGATTTCTTTGGATTGCTGTTTGTGACTCTAAGGTTTATCAGTATGGTAGTACATGTGTCATTGTTTTACTGTAAAATAAAAACCCCCATGTCTAAAGCACTGTCCAGCATATATATGCTAGGCTTGAAAGCAAGTGGGAATTTTAAGGACATCAGCTAATTTTTTGTTTTAGATTACTTACATTATTTATACTAATTTCATCCAGCTATAGAGTAGGTTTCTTACCCTTTTTTTTCTAATAAGTTAGGATCATCGTGTTGAGAACTTTCCCATGTAAGTACTGACAGTACTGTTTTCATACAATTTTAAAATGGTATGTTGAGAACCCAGAATTTGATTTCAAGGACATAGGTTCTATTCTAGGTTATATGATGGCTCTGCAGATTTTCCTGTTGTGCCAATTGATTAAACACATGCTTTTTTCTGCTTTCTCCAGCTGACTTAGCCCACTTAATGGACAGAACTTATGAAAGAAAACTGCCTGTCAGCTCTTTGACAGTAGCCCGGGTAAGGAAATAAATCCCAATTGTAAACTGGTAGAAGTGACTGTGGAATGATTGTGTAGTTGTAGTCAAGTGAGCTGAGAGGCAATAAATGATGCCACCTCTGTTAGGAGTTCTGGGATCATAAATGTCTTGTTATACTCTTAAATTGCTGTATAAAGAAGGCTGTTTTATTGATGCTTTGTACTCATTAGTTAGTACCCAGACCACAGGGTCTTCCAAACAGATTTTTGTCTTAGTGACATTAGGCTTCACTGTTAATGGGTTGTCTGTTTCTCTAATATGTGTTTCCTGCCTTCCTATGGTTTCTGTCTTTTAAGAGCTTTAAAACTTCCTCAGGTACTGTATAAGAACCCAGTCTGCTAAAGGAGTATGTTGAATTAGTATACTGCACTATAGTTGGAACTCCAGTTCCAGGCTTCTTTCAGAGAGAAGTGGAGGTGGGCATATTTTGCTTCTATAGCTTTCTTTTGTTGCAGCAGACTGAGGCAGAATAAATGCTGATGTGGGTTAAGCAAAGCCATTATTTTTACTGGGATTAGTAACCAGTTCCATCCTCTGGATTAGTTAATCTGGAAAGGGGAAGGAAAAGCAGAGAGATGTGTTTTTAAATTCCCTGTGCAAATGAGTGTTTGTAATGAGGAAGGAGAATAAATATGTCATTTGTTTACAAAAACAAAAAACCCAACAAACTAATTTCAGTTTCAAAATTATCCAGAGAAGCTGAGTTATCTCGGTAATATAACTTAACTAGGATAGTTTGCACCCCTAACTGAGGAGTCACAAAATGCTTTGTTCTGGTACAAGAGCAAGCATTTCTACAGACCAAGGATTCTTGACCGTGGCTTCTGAGACATGGCTTCTGAGTGTCCGCAAGGGAAATGGGTGTTCCTCTCCTTTTTATGAATCAGATTTATTCCTTTCCTGCTTTGGGCTGACCTCCCTGGAGAAATGGCATTTTCAGATTGTCAAACAGCCCCACTTTCCAATACTTGGAGCTAACATCAGATTCTTATTTTCTGAAATGTAGACAAAGCACACAGGCATGCTGTTGCCATGCTCAGAAAATGAGATCTCTACATGTATAGTATGCTAAGAGAATTAAGAAATGGGAGACCAAATACTAGTCAGCTGAAATTGTTTTTAGCTTAGGCTTAGGGTAAAGAGAAGTACTGACCTTAAGGACATGTTTGTTTATTTTGAACTAAAGGTATTATGTTATAAAGATGCTATAGTGCCTTTATGCTTATGCTAGTAAAATGTACAGGAAAACAGGATTCACTGTTACCATAAGACAAAGTCTGGTTGAAAACTGGGTTGGAATTTAAGTAATTGATAGCACAGGGAGTTCTGTAAGGAGACAGGATTGTAAATGAGAGGACGATTGTACTGAACAGCGTGGGGTGGTGATTTTTTTCCCTACCATTATAAAATGTAGTGAAATACAAAATTTTGCTGTCTCTGTGCTTCAAAATATAGACATAATAGTATGAATAGGCACAACAGGCAAACTATAGAGAAAAGAATATTTTTTTGAGAAAGAAATGAGTCATGTCAAGACTCAGTTGTGGCAAAAAAATGTGAGGAACTGAATATAGGCTTAAAACAAGGGGTATGATTGAAGAACAAAAGGTTTAGAAGAACAGCAAAAATACAGGATACTGAGCTATAGGTGTTTAATCCTCAGATGGCTTTCAAGATGCATAAAGTTTCTCAGAATTAAGGAAGAGAGTTGCCTCAGTTTAAAAAGGTTTGAGTTTTAGCAGTCTAGAAGACACCAGAATTAGGAACAAGCAAAGATTTCCAGAAGAGTTTCAGTACTGTTAGACACCTAAATATTCCAGACGAATGTATTTTGTGATTGCATTTTCTTCTAATATGCTTTATGCTGGTGCTCCCTTTTTAAGCTTTTATTTCTTATTTTTTAATCAGTTTGTTGACAACATTTCTTCACGAGAAGAAGTGGATCAAGCCGAATACTACCTATACAAGTAAGCATCTTTTCCCCCCAACATGAAGTTTGAGTCATACAAGTAAATGCCATGAAGCCTTGTCCTTTGAAGACTGACCTTTCCCAGCTTCTTGGCTGTGATCTCTCTCTTGAAAAGTATGCCTATCTACTTGTCTTACAACTCACAGCCAAGGACTTTCTTGCCAACTTTTCCGTGGTTATGTCTGCCTTCTCTGGACTTCTGGCATTCTCTTCTGTCAAGCATGTTAATCTGAGATACTGAACTAGCAGCTAATGCAATCTCCAGCTGTGGTTTGTGTTAGAGATGCTGAAATTGTAAGGAGTAATGTTTACTCACAGTTTTTCCTTCTGATACCTTTTTTTTGTTCTCTGAGTCATTATTTATCTAAATTGGGTACATGGTTTTTGGATGTCTAAGCTCAAGGGAGTTTGTTTCCTTAGAACATGGAAGAATGAAAATGTGCATCCTGTGGTAATGATTAAGTCAAGGCTGAATGAAGTATATTATCCCCTTGTAACTTATGTTTCTCAGATAAGCGGTGTAGTTCACTTTATGCATGGGTTGTTGGGGTTTTTGGCGACTATTTTTGTGCTGATTGGAGTGTACAAGGTACCTTTTCTGGTAGTGTCAGGTTGAATGCTTGCTTGCTTCAAGTTAATACCTCTCAATATTGACTTTAAGAGGGTAGCAATTATTGCTGATCGCTAGAATAAATTAGTTCTTTTATCACACACATTTTGAGAACTAAATTTTATTGTGAAGACAGTAACACATCCCGTTAAAGTGCATGAGAGATACAAATAATGTCAGGTTGTTACTCATAAATAATAATTATTAGGGTTTTTTTTTTTTTTAGTTAACTTGTTTTCTAGATAGCTGGTTTAATTATACGCACAGTTTTAAGTATGTGACAGTGTTAGACTTCAGATGTCCCTGATTCTGTAGTACTATTTGGACAATATCCAAACCTCGGAACTTCAAGATGGGAACAATAGAAATGGGTTAATACTAGCAATATCCTGTAATTTAAAAATAAAAGTAGAAAAAATAATCACAGAGGGGTGGTTAGTGAAGTTTTCATTCCTTTTGATCAAGATTTCACTAGTCTTACCAGAATCTGTGGTCAGAAATCAGTTCTCCATCCTGCAACAGCAGAGATGGAAACAGAACGAGGTAAAGCCAGTTTAATGCAAGCCCTCTAGTACCTTTTAGTAACATTCTTGCATGTGTTATATTATGCCACATGTCCTTAAGTCCTCTCTGATGGAGTCAGGCCCTCTAAAGTCAGGGATTGCTGGAGACCTGTAACTTCCCTGATGTGCAAAGGAAAGTGGGGTAGTTTGAATTTCAAAGTCTCAAAATTGGCAGAGATAAAATCCAGATAGTGAGGTGCCTGTAACTTATCTTACAGGTTCTTTCTTCTTGAAAAAAGAAGTTCAGAAAGAGTGACAAAGAAGCATAAAAATTGTCCATTATGGGAATCTCTAATATGTAAATATCCTTTTTAGTCTTAATATGTGCCTGGTTAGTACCTCAGGTAAAACCACAAGATTTCTATCCTTAAGAGTACATTCTAGTAGAGAGAAAGTTACAGTTACAATCAGTCATGGCTATTTACTATTTTCCTAAGATAAAATTCTATTATGGCTGGTGAGAGTATAGCTGTGTGCATATCAAATATAATAATTTGTCATTGATACAGATTTTAGTTGGCCATATGGTGACATAGAAAACTACTGATGTGTCACATGGCTTGTCAGACATGCTCTGGAAGGAATTTATCTTTTCAGTGTCCCTGTGATGCTGCTTTGTTTTGGTGTTGCAAAATGCTGTCTTTTTTTCAAGACTTCATTCCAGTATTGATCTGTAAAACTATTCTCAAAATGGATGTGTATGCAGGTAATGAAACAGCACTGAGAGGTCTGCAATTCATGTAAAAATCCTAATTATAACAGTATTTTCTCTGTCAAGTGAAAATAAGTGTTCTAGCTCCCGGTCATAGGAGATGTAGATATTTGCAAGACCATTTGATTGGTCTTTACATCTTGCACTTGAGCTGGAGGTAAAATGAAATTTTTGTAAAGATAGGTCTTTGCAGATGTGAGGATGTTTGACACAGGAAAATGTCCCATGTAAATGGCCACACCATGAAACATAAATGAGAGGGTAGAGAGGGAAAGTTAAGAAGAAGAGAAGCTTTGACAAGAGATCTCTCTTTTCCTGTCTTAATGAAAAAGTTCCAAGTACAATTTTTCTTCTATTTAAAGAGATGAAACTTCTGAACAGGACAAAGGCAGTATCATAGAAAAACTGGTTTTATGTCCATTTTTAATATTTTATGTTTTCTGAGGTATACAAGTTGCAAACAAATGTTGTGTACATGGCATGGTAAGTTGACTGTATGTGTATTTGCCTGGACATAAATAATCAGTCAATTTCCAAAGTCCTGTGGGTTTGCCCTTAGCTGTTTGTAGAGTATCGAGGGGAATTTGGTACCTCTCCCCAGAGTTTTGAGCCTCTGGTAACCTGAGGGGAAGGGTAATCGGTTCCAACGCCCCTACAAGGTTGGAAGATGTCCCTGGTACAAAAGGTGGACTGCCTGTGGGAAGAATCAGAGGGAAGTAATGGCATTTCCATGCTTGCAGTGTTGTGTTTTCCTGGAGACCGGAGTGACAGATCTTGTGTTTGTTAGCTTTGTAGACTGGAGACTTTGAATCTTTAATGTGAGGCAGAACATAGTTTCAAAAGGTAGTATTCTGGAGGATTACCATAATGCATTTAGGATCCCAAAATAAAATATATATGTTATATTTAGACCAGTTTAAATTTTCTATCCTTTTATAAGCAGTAGATCTCCAGCCATACCGTCTCCACAGAGGATCTTGAGCTCTCAAGAATAGCTATGTGGAAACTGCAATGCTACATTGTGGAACATGTCAGTAAGATGGTAAAGGCCAGTTTGAGGCATGATGTCATCTGCTTTCAGTGCTCCTCTTTTTGTTCTCTTCTGAATACCTCCTTCCCTCTGTTAACTGTCAGACTTCTAAAAAATCCTTTCATCTCCTAGGATCCCAACAGAAATTCTCATCAGAATGCAGAGCATTTTCAGCCAGATCAAAGATCTGCAGTTCGCTGTACTTTGTCCTGTCTCACTGAGATGTCAGTATTTCACACATCAGGGTGTTTTTTATATGTTTGAAACATTAGCATAATGAGGAGAGGTTTTGTGATGAGGTAACTGCTGATTTTTGTGTAGGTTTTACGCCAACAAAGACTTTTTCAGTGTGTGTGAAAAGAATTGGTGAAGTTTTTTTTTGTGTTTGGACTCCTCAAGAGAATTTTTATTTGCATGACCCACAGTGTAGAAAAAAGTATACACAGTCTCTGGAGAATGTGTTTGTATGTGCATGTGCTCTTCAAATTCTTGCACAATGTGCCTAGATCTTCTTATTACCTTTCTGCGACATCTTCTGTGATCAGTGATTTTTTTTTTTTGAAAACAGCTGTTTCTGCAGACTTAAGGATTTATTACCTGGGGTCTGTACTTGGATTATAGTAACAAAATGGATCAATAGCAAATTATTACAAGCTATTCTTAGATGTACTGTCTTTTATAGAATTGTTTAGGTTGGATGGTAGTAAGTTACAATTTTGAGGCCAGATTTCAGCCTTTAAATAATTTTGATGCTGTGATCTCTGTAGGTATGAAATTGTACTTTTTCCTAGTAACTCCTGTGTATGATTGCTTAGGGCAACATTATATGCAAAATGAGTTTTACCTGCACTCTCTGTATTTGCATGTTCGTTCTATGAATTCAGAGGTTGCACTTTTACTTTCATGCCCGTCAAGCAGCTTACTAAAGTATTGTTTATAATGAATTTTCACAATGAACCAAAAAATCTATTTCTGAATGATACTTGCATGGCATTCTTTCTCACTAGGATGCTGCTTTGTGTCTATATATGTATAGAGTACATATTGAATGCCATCAAGCACAAATAGAATAAATGTAGCGAAAGTCCTATAACATATTTAATTCTTCCTTTGAGGTTTTTTTATTCTCTTAGGTCTGTAGGTGAAATAGACTTCATTAACTGATCAAATCTTAGTTTACAATGCCTCCAGAGAAGTATATGGGTTTAAAAAATGGTATAAAAATAAATGAGTCAGAAATAGCTGCCCGCTATTCAAGTTATGCAGCAGTTATATTTTGAAATGATATTGAGAAGTGGTGGAAGCATCTAAAGAGAAAAATACACTTAGTTGGCAGAATGGTATGTTTTACCAGTTTGGACACCTCTAGGCTGACTGCTCTAAAATAAGTTCATTTGCAAAAGATTTAGGCAGCTTTTCAAGAACATAGGGAGGAACAAGGAAGGGAAGCACCAGAGAGATGTACCTTATTAGAATATTTACTTATTTTCATGTGAATGACAGAAATACAGGTGTTGTCTTCATGTGTCTGTGGTTTGTCACAGTCTGAACTGTTGGAATCTTTGGAAAAAGCCATTAGTTGTGACGTGCTGTGGAGTTCAGGAGAACAATCAGTAAAAATAAAACATTGAAAAGCATTCGGAGGGATATTTTCCTGTAATACATGTTTTTTCAATTGTCTGCTTTTCATAGTTCATCTGTCCTTTTGTATATGTGTTTTTCTTTGAACTTCACAGAAACTGGTCAGTAGTTTTCCAGCCACTGCATATAAAAGCACAAAACATTGGAAGGCTTTTCATCAAGGCTAATTTTTGTTTGTGTTGCTAGTACTAGAAGGATAAGCATTTGGATTTTAAAAGCTTTAAAATAAGAGGAAAAAAAGGATTCTACTACAAACAGAATGCAATATCATTGTTGGGAGGGGGGTAATATGTCCTCCTCATCCACAGTATTTCTGGAGTCAGTGGAAAGACAAAGCCAGTTAGATTCAGAAATTACTTGGTCCTCACTCCATGTGGATACATTTTTCATTTAGTATTGGAAGAGACAGGATTTCATTACAATTCTTGGAAGAAAAGAGTATGAGCAGAATTTCCGTTATCTTTCATCCAGCATCTTTCTTGCCAGCAGGTCAAAGCTTTCTATCTAGTAGTTTCTGCTGGAAACAGTCTAAAGATACAATGTGACCAGATCTCAACTGTTGCACTCCTGTATTGAAAGAGAAAGGGCAAGTCTCAGAGTTTGCCTCAGAGACCCATGCTCGTCCTTAGAGGTCAACTTTGCTATGTCCAGTGGCATTCCAGAAGTTGTTCAGTAAACCCCTGCATCGTCACAAAGCCGGTGTGGAGGCAGGTCTTGCGTTATGTTTTAGAAATACTGAAAGTCCAGAGAGAGGTTAAATGCAGCCAGAAATGTAGAGAGCGAGCCATTCGTTTGAATACAAAAGGGCCTGGAGAGACTAAAACCTTTTATAAGGTTCAGAATTTAAAACAAGTACAAGCAAAGATCTGTTCCTTTGCTAGCTTTAGTTAATGACTAGTACAACTAATAATAGTAAAGGTATAGTGGAGAATTAACTCCCATCTGGCTTCCCCTGCAAGGAGTTCTTGGTTCCACTAGAGCCCCTGAGCAGCAAGAGTAGTCCAAGCCAGTCTCCAATCCCATGTAAATAGAAAAAAAAAGCATATGAAGTTATTGAGTTCATTGTCCTTTAACTTTCCTAAATAGTGTTAAATGTTACAGCAGTCTTCTCACTTTCAGTTATGTTGAAAGTGGCAGCTACCAGCATAAACCATGAATTTTTATTAAGCTTACAACCATTACCAGAGCTGCCATGGTCTTTTCCTTAGGAATTACTAACTTTTGGATTATTGTATCCATCAACATAAATAATTGTTCTGTGGGGTCCAAGTATTTCTTTTTTGGATTAAAATAAATACAGTAGAAAAAATAACGATGAACTACTTGTTGTGGAATAATCTTGACATGATATAGGCCAGGACTGTCTTACTGCAAGTAGGTTGATTAGAATTATTTGAATTGTTGAATTGGTCTTAATTTAAATCACAAAACACGAAACCTTAATTCAAATAAAATATTTTAATATTGTTTCATGTTTATGATTTAAATTGTCTTTGTAAAGAAAGCCTTACTGCTGTTTTCTGGCACCAGAAAATAAGTTCTTCAAACCAGTTTCATTTCTTTGGAAGGATTGTACTCAATCTGGAATAATTTTCTTACCGAGCAAAGAGACAGTCTTTTGTAGATACTTCCATGGTTTACATCTATTTCTTTACAGCTTTGTTTTCTAGATTTGATTTTATTTTCAAAAAAGATATAAATGTTTACCAGAATGCTCTTTTTCCTGCTGTGGACAGCTGCCTTTGAGAAAGAACCTTAAATGAAAGTATTACATTTCTGCAGGTGTTCACATTTTAATGAGTAAGTAAACATTAATTATATTAAATATAACGTGGAAAGCATTTAGAAAATGTTTTCTATTTCAAACGTAGCAATTTAGGAAATCTTGTTTTTTATTTGGTGAAATAAGATTCTCAATATGTCAGGATTTTTGTATTTGTAGGTGCTAGTTTTTATTTGTGTATTAATGTAGATGTGGTAAGCATACATTCTTGCTGTTTTGAGTCACATCTACTCATTTTGGGGCTAAACTAAACGTAACATAGAAGAGTAAGGAGTATATTGTGTCTGCAGGTGTAGAAGGGGCCATAGTTATTAAAAATTCTATTTTCAGTTGCTTAACTAGTAACCTCCTCTAGTTTGTGTTAATGCTGCTTGTAGAGCTACCTGTACAGTATATGTTTCTTGGGGAAACAAATACATTTAATATGGATTTTTATTTGTGGGGCATGTGAGCTGGCTTATTTTTTTCAAATAGGAATTCTGTTGATTTTTTGGTTAGGTTTAATTTACAGAATTGTGATGCTTAGTAGCACTGGGTTGTGAGTTGGCAATTCAAATGAAAATATTAGGCCATTTTATCTTCTTTTTTTTACACATCATATATGAAATAATAAAATGGGCCAAAAAATGAGCGAGTGTTTATCCTATACATTGGGAAATTCAGTTTTTTGTGCTACTGCAATGAGCATACTCAAAATGCTGAGCAGTCTAAATGTCATAATCAGAGGGCCAAGTGGAAAGTAAAAAGGTTTCCAGACCAGGCAGAAAGTGTCTTAGGAATATCAGTGATCAAGATTCTTTTACTCTAATAGTAGTAAAAGAAAGAATAAAGGTAATTTCTGAGGTAGGTTGTTATTTTGTTGCCATTGAAGGTGATTTTCCAAGGAGTGAATCAGGGTGTTCTGACTTAAGACTCTGCAAGCTGCTATGGATGAGCTTCTTGTGAGAGAAATAATTTTACTGAAAATCAATTTTTAAGAATAGGATGAGTATTTAGAGCCTGTTTTGTGTTAATTTTATTGTGGAAAAAAAATGAGTTAGGAGCTGGAGAGTGAAGATACGCAGTAAATAGTGTTAGCTTTCAAATGTCCTCAATCTGGG
Source organism: Cinclus cinclus (assembly GCF_963662255.1). Lineage (NCBI taxonomy): Eukaryota > Metazoa > Chordata > Aves > Passeriformes > Cinclidae > Cinclus > Cinclus cinclus. The sequence goes on along the minus strand of NC_085084.1, from coordinate 59,283,772 downwards.
AAATAGGGGTTGGATTGCTTGCCACAGCTATTGTGTTGAAAATGCGTCTTGGGTTACATGTACATGCTGTGAAGTTGAGCCACTTATCAGAATTGACTTTGTATTTTTTCTTATAAATATTTTCTCTGACTTGTAACTAAAGAAAGCCTTACATGAAAGTGGAACTGGATGTCTGCTAAGAATGTGAAGTGCTTTGAAACACTCCAGGGCATATCACATGGTAGTTTAACATGGAAAGGGATGTCCCTCTGGTGGTTTTGTTTCTTTTCTTCTTTGCAGTATTTGAGGAAAGATTTTTTCAGGACACTAATGTGAATGCTAGTAAGACCTATACAAGCAGTTTCATGACATTTTTTTGGTTTTTTGCCATGGTAACAGTATATGCTCTTGCAGGTTGTGTGGAAGCAGGCCTGGGACCAAAGAATCTCTGACATTCCATGGCTTGAGAATTCCTGTTCTGCACCACACTTGTTAAGAAAACTGCCAGTATGGTTGAATGATGGCAAGTCATGTGCTAGTTTATAGGGTAGACTGATGGAGAGAAGGACAAAGGCATTAAGAAACTTCTTCCTGTCACACCTCAGCCAACCTGTGAAATACAAGGTTTATGCAATATTTCAGTGAGGACATCCTTTCGTTTTGCTATATGTAATGAAAAGTCTTAGTTTTAAATCATTGTTACATAAAATCTTCGTTTATTTCACAGCCTTTTAAGATGACTATGGTCTGATCAAGCACATGAGAAGGAACTATACCATCTAAGCCGACTTCATAGTCAAGAAAAGTGTTCTATGCTTTGTTGGTAACAGTGAAGCTGTTCATCTTAGTAATATGATACAATAGAGTGGATCCAGTATTAACTGTTGTGCTCAGACTATCTGTAGTTTTGATGCACATTGCTGCACAGTGTGTAGTAAGAGATAGGAGGTGTGATACAGGTTCCAGAAGGTGAAAGCCTTTGGAAATGATAAGAACATTTAAAATGACCATGTTAAGAGATGGTCTCCTCTTACTTTGTTCTGTTATACTCCATTTTAGACAAAAGGGTTTTATAACCAAATAAAAATTGTTGTGATTGGGGGAAGGTAGATTTACATTAGCATGCATTTTCTTTAGCTTGTAGATGATTTGGCATGTAAATTTTCAGGTAGCTGCCTTTTGTTTTTGAAAAGTTGATGTTTATGCTTTTGTAGGACTGAAAATGTTATGTCAACATTCAGTTATCAAGGCATCTAGAAAATTATGTGATTATATCCAACAGACTGGAGGTTTCTTTTTGGCCTGAGTAATAAAGAATTTTGAAAAGTCAATTACGTTACACTATTCCAATGGTTCCATTTTTTTCTAAATAACTCCACCTTCAGAAATGTCCAAAAATATAAGAGTGCAGAACAAAAATAAAAACAAGTAGGTACATTTATTTGTCTTGTGTATCTGCTTGTTTCTGCATATACATTTGTGCCTGTGAAAAAGTGTTCTCCCTAAAGGCAGAAGCTTGATTGCAGACAGATCCAGAAAACAATGCTTAGTTGTAATTGAATAGAGGAGTGTTGAATCAGTAGGTAAGCAAAGGTCATGGTTATTATGCTTACTGTTTACCAGAAAAGTTAATTTAAGATGCAAATTTCTGAATAGAAGATGCTCAGTAGTAAAATGAAAAAAAACAAAAAACAAACCAAAGCAGTCATTCAGGGTGCTTACTTTTTTGTTGGTTGATTGCTATGTTGGTTGTTTGGTCAGCTCTTTGCTTGGTTGGTTGGGTTTTTTTTGTTGTTGTTTAAATGCTGCTTTAATAGTGAGCTATTTTTAAAGCTGCATGCTCCAGGTAACGTATCTGAGTTGTATGCTGGAATGAGTCCAGTTGCATTTTCTGTGCTTCTCTGTACCAAGCACTCTGCTGAGCTACCTGCAGCTGTTCTTTCTGCCATAGTTCCTGTTGCCTCCTTCTGTTTCTGAGATTTACTTGGAAATCCTTGGTTCCTATCGAATGCCTGAATAGTCCCTTCCTTACCTTTCTTTTTTTTTTTTTTTTTTTTTTTTTTTTTTTTTTTTTTGGAGGGCACTGTGGAGTGGAAGAACAGTATGGGTTTGGAAAAAGCTTAGACAGAAGTTGATGCCTGTCTTGTCAGTTGATTTTATCCTCTTATCTATTTCCTAAAATCTGATGTGCCCCTGTCCCTGTAAGAGAGTGTTCCCAGGCTTTTCAGCTGCCTCTCTGTCTCTTCTTTGCTATGTCAGTTTGAAAGCATGAGAGACTCAATTAAACATGGAGTTGGTTGTTTCAGAAATAATACTGTGGCTGCTTTCAGCAGTTGGTTTCCATCTTTGCCACTGATGCATCCCTGTGGGATGCTGAACTGCATGTCCTTGAAAGGTACTGAGGTTCTCCTTGCCTCCTAGCTTTCATCTAATTAATGATCATGTGCATGTGTGGTGTGCCAGGTCCTCAGATGATTGAGACAGGTTCCTGGTAGCTTGGAGTAACTGTGTTTTGTCTTTGGACCAGGTGAGAATTAGGCCTAGGATCTAGTTTAGAGAAAATTTAAGCAGCAATAACAAATGCTTTCTTAGGTTTATTGTTAAAATTGGAAAGGGGTATACAAGGGAGCAGCTGATAGAAATGCCTGATTGCTTAGCTGTAAATGTAGGTCAAATAATAATTATTTTCTCATTCTGAAAAGTGAACAGAGATTTTGGTTATTTCCCCCCCACACACCCCACTTCCTTCAGTCCAGAACTTGTCAAAATGAAAGCACACAAATTTTGGCTCCTGGATTTGCAAGCATATTTTCACTTTTATGAGTAATACCTGTTCAAGAACTGGTGTGGATATAAAGCTGCCTTTAATCTCAAAAGTCAACTTTAAGATGATCCTCTTTATGCTGATATGCTGACATTTATTTTGCTCTCTGTAACTATTGTTTTCATTTTAAAAATGGGATTTTTTTTTTTCAAAGTTCCACTAGGGAGTGAGCACAGCTGGACTAAATTGAGCTACAAGCTAAGTAGATGGCCTCTGGCAGCAGACAGCTGGGTGTAAAGTGGACACCATTTCCCTCCTCCTTGTGTACACTACCCGTGCCAAAGTTGATGAATCAGACTGGCTGTTGGTGTGTCTGTGACTGGGGGTGGATGTGGTGTAGCAGCTACTATGAGAGCATGACAGCAGGGCATGTGCATCAGGAGTGGTGCAGTCCACTTTACCAGCAAAAGGATTTGATGTTTTTTGTCTTCATTGAAGTTACTGTCTGGCAGTGATTACTTCTTTTTGTGGTTTTCCTTGCCCAGATTAAGTCGTAAAGCAGCAAGTTTGTCTTATATAAGATGCTATTGTGATGTTTTGAAAGCCCTGATGCATTGGAGAAATAAAGCCAGACTGAAAGGCATGCAGTACATAAATGCACATAGTTGTAGTGTTTCTCCTGCTCTTCTGTCTCCTCTGTTCTCCTGTGCAGTGAGTAATATGATGAGTATAAGAGCTCTATACCATGCCTTGGGGAACTGGTACTGTAAATGTCAGTTTGGAGCCTAAATACAAGGTCTGAGTAGGCCACTGTAAAAGGGCTAAGTAGCAAGTCATCCTGGCCTTGCATTGTGTCATAAGCAGAAGCAAAAGCATTAGTGAGTTATCATAGAATGTGCTGAGTTGGAAGGGACCAGTCAGGCTCATGGAGCCCAACTCCTGGCTCTGCACAGAACACCACAAGACTCACACCATGACAGCATTGTCCAAATGCTTACTGGACTCTGGTGGGCTTGCTTGCTGTGACCACTATATTTATAATTAGCAATCTTGGATGTGTTCCTGTCTCAAAAGGGGAGAAACTACAATATGCCTTTTTGCATTATGAAATCTTCTGCCTGTTTTGGGTGGCATGATCTCATTTTACTGTGCAGCTTGCAGCTACCTACGCAAGGGAGCATTTGTCCTGCAGTACATACAGTACTTAGAGAGGTACCTGCTGTTTCTTTAAATAACATATCTGACGGAGCAGGCTTTTTCTGAAAAGAATAAGAGTAAAACGGTTATATAGCTGGTAAGAGCCCACACATTTCAAATTGCCTTACAAAATGCTTGAGTCCAGTTTGCCATGGTTATCCTTGATGTACTTGCTGTTCCTTGGGATTGACATGTGCAATGAGGCAAAGGACATTTCGGTCTCACTGGTCTCAGAAGTTAGATATACGAAAAGGTACACTAGCTAGATGCCTGAGAGGTACTGTGATGGAGTACTGTGGTTAGAGAACAGTTAAAAATGTATAAAGGACTTGAGCATTTCTTGTTATTCATTGCTGTAAGTATTTTTATTAGGAAAATGCATGGTTGGAAGAAAAAATAAATACCAGTAAACATTGCTCATTGAGATATGATATGATATGATATGATATGAAAAGTAAACAGAATAATGATGAACTGCCTGGTAGCCAAGATCGGCCTATTCACCAATGGTCAATGTTTTGAAAATGGTTGTCTTTTTGGACAGTGGGTGTTGCTGAAACTGCAGATATCAGGGGTTTGTCTTCTCTTTAGGTGTTTACTTTTAATATGAAAGCCTTCTTATCTGCTTCCCCTTCACTCATGGGGTACAAAAGGAGAGCAATACATAAGGACATCAGACTGTAGCAGTGAAAAATGTAAAGAACACAGATATTAGGCCAGAATTAGGATAACTTGAATCGTGTACCTGTGGCAGCAGATCTGAAATGGTGAAACCTGTGCTGTATAGATCCACTTTGTGCAATGTTTTGCAGCAAATGCAAGGTTTGACTTTTCCCCTGCTTAAGTTGGTTACTGAGATCCATTCAGTATCTGTATTCCTGAAGCACTCTCTTCCCAGCACTTCTTTTTTGCTCTAATTGCATGTGGTGTGAAACTGAGTAACTGCAGAATAAACAGTTTGGCTTGTACACTTCTGTATTGCAGCCTTTGACATACTCAAGACAGAAATACATAATTTATGATCTGAGAAAGTTCAGCTGTGATCAAACTGGAAAGTGTCAAGGGTTGTGTCAGTCAGTGTAATGTTACAGTGGTTTAAAGCTAATGTGCGATCTATTTCTGGGAGCTGTTTTGTGAACCATAAAGAATTTTGAGTCAAATAAATGGAAAATGCAATCTAGTTCCAATGTAGGTGGTGGCTCTCAATGCTGAAGCCTGTAACAAAATTATGTTAATTTTACCCCAGGTTAAATTTAGACTAAATATTAGGCATTATTAAAAGGTTGCTGTTTGCAAATACAGTAACACCAATGTCTGTTAAAGGCTGATATTTTTTTCCTGCCATAAAATCAAGAAATCATTATTTGCTTTTCTTGCAATTTTTATGTATTTGCATGAAATATGCCCATTTAATATGGCATGAAAGGGGTGTTCTGTCATAGCTGAGGCTTAGTGCTAAAAGGCAGAACACCTTAATGTGTGATGCACTTCCCTCTGACACTGAACTATCACAGAACTCAGAGTCACTGTTTTGTCTGCATCAAAAGTCCTTGGTACTGTATCTTTGTCCCGTTTGGTTAATGGTTACTGGAAAACAAGCTTCACTGTGACATCCCTGCAGTGGGTGGTAGCTAGGAGATGGATGTGTTCTAAAACATCTGTAGCAATTTGTTTTTTAAAATTAAGTCTAATATGAGCTTTAAAGCAATTTAGTCCCTCAAATGACATAAAGTTATCTGTAGTTGAAGAAAGTCGATGACCATAAGTACTATTTGGTACACAAAAGATTTATGACTTACTTTTGAAATACAGCTAGTGAGAGCTACCTTTTTGCTGGAAACTGACTTTGTGGCAGCCTTTAGTGGGCAGTCACTTGGCAATGGGAATGGGACACAAGGGTGGTAACAGTAACTAGGAATTGCAAGCAGGCTTTTGCAAGCATTTCTTTTTCCTTTCTTTTGAGAAATAAGTCGGTAACTTGTGTACTAGCTTTCAGACAGGTTTAATTTGTTGAAGTAATGACAGGCATAGCTGAGTTAGTCAAATGGTAATAATCAAATCAGTGCTTTACTCATATGTACCTTTTTTTACAGACTTGTGTTAATCAGGTTTCAGAGATCCAAGTAGAAGAATCAAGCAGAACTGACCCTTTGTTGAGCTTTGAAACAGCAAGTTTTGTCCTGATGCACTCTGAAATTGCTGAGATTAAAAAAAATTCCCTGAAGCAAGAAATGTAGTATCTTGTACGGTTCTTAATTTGTCTGGTTTTGTATGCCAGGATACCGGAAAAAGATATAATTAATGGAAGAGTTGGTTTTAAATTAGACTTTATTATGGTTGCATGGGGTAAAGGAAAGGCACTTGAGAGAATCTTATCAGAATCACTATAGCAACAGCACACTTCATCATTCCCTGTGTATTTTCTCAGCCTGTGATGTTTTCCATACTGTATTAGTGACATTTATATTTAAAACCAATAATTTCAATTGTAATTCCAGAAGTATTTGTCACAGAGAGCGGTCTCCTTTACAGTCAGTAGGGTTTTTTTTAGTAGCTTTTTATTGTTATTGTTATGACACAACCTCTTCTTCTTAATTGTTGCTGTTTAAATGAATTTCATCTTTATGGTGAATATAGTATAGATTCTTCCAGTGTGTGAGAAGAAAAAATAGATTTTTCCTGATTGTCTTTTTTTAAAGGAGTGGGAGAGGTGGAGGGTGGTGGGTAACTATTATCCTGGGAAGAGGAGAAAAATACAAGTACTGAATTCAAAAATGTGTTTACTTGTTTTCCGTCATTACAGTTCACCTCATCATTTTGCTAAGTTGAAAAGGGGGGATGCTTTATTCGTAGTTTGTATTTGAAATGAAACTGAATGTGAAGAATTTACTTTCTTCATGAAACTAAAGCAGGCATCACCACCTTTTCATAGTAACAGTGTTCTTTCACCTACAAGTCATGCTGAGGATCCAGACATCCATTTCTAGTGAGCTAGCTGATGATGTTCCCTTTAGCCTAGAACAAGGAATCGTGTTGACACTGGATTTTTGAATGTTAACATCTTTAGCTTCTAGCTACCTAAGGCCTGTGACTGATGTCATCCTATTGCAGGTTAGACATACAGAGCATGTTCCCCAAACTAACACAGACTAGTTCACATTCTTTTTGGAAGTGTACTTCCATTGGAGTTCTGCCAGGAAATATATAATTCTGAAGGTCGTTAAGTCTACATGACTACAGGAGCTTTTTAGGAAACACATTTATCAGCCTCAAAGAGTTTTCCCACAGACAAAGAATGTACTGAGTGTATGTTGTTTGAGCCTTGGCTTTGCTTTTTGAGTCTGAACTAATTAGAATAAAGGTTTGAGGCATTTAAGGTGAGCCCATGGGATATTAATCAAGTTGTCTGAAGGATTGCTGCTTTGTGCTTCGCAAATATTTCTGGGGGGGGGTTCAAGGCTGCTTGGTGTATCCTGGTGCAGAAGGCTGGAAAAGCAGCACCATTACAGTTCTGTTATGTTGACTGCCTCTGGATGGAAGGATTGATAAATAATTCAGATATTTTTCAGAAGTACCAGTAGTTGTTTAACATGCTGCTATACCAGGAATACCAATAAATTGCATCAAACTTTGCCATACGCTCCTTATCTGTTGTATCGCTATTTCTTTTGTGATGGCTCTTATGTCTATTTACGTATAAGCAAAGCATTTCTTTCATGCTGTGGTAAACTGCTTGTCCATTCATACATTATTTTGAAATTTATAAAATTTATCTGGGATTTTGCCACTCTTTGTTCATATTGTTTATTCTTTTAATGTAATAAAGCTTGTTCTTTATGTTCTAATCTCCAAAGTGCCTTAAATTCATCAAAAGGAGGAAGAGCATTTAGTGATAAGAGGCTGACAACAATGGGCAGAAATGCTTGTTATATCAGAAATTCAGTTTGTCATTTGGTACTCAGCTAAAATCTGTCAAAATAGCTAGGTCAGTAAAGAATAAACTACATCCTAGCTGGTGATAGTTAATGCTAGAAGGGAACTTTGTGAAACTGAGCTTTCTGTGCATGAATGTAGTTCTGACCAATGCAATAGCTACCCTGAAACTACTGAAGAGTGAATTTTCTCCCTTCAGTTGTTGGAGGAGGGAGGTTATTCAGGTGATATCCTGAATCTTCCTAAGTAACTGTGTAGTAGGTACTTATAGCCAAAATATCTCCTTTTCCAAATCTAGTCTTATTACTAAGCTTAAGTGTTAAGAAAAGGGGAATGTGTAATGTTGAAGTGAGCAGAAATAAAAGCTGAATGTAGTATAACTTGAAACAAGGCATGATACTGAAAATATCCTTGAAGTCTCCTGCTCAGCCTTGTTGTTTGACTGTGGTTTTGTACTGTAGTTTTTCCATACCTGATCATAAGTCTGTTTTGGGGCCATCATCAGACATGCATCAGTGGCGTAAGAACTCTGTGCAAATCTTGAACAAAAAATGTTGTGGATGAAATATGAATTCATATGGAGGTGGAGAGAGCTTAATTTAGAAGAATTAATTTTAGCATCAGAGCAATCAGGTTAAATTAGTTGAAAATAAAAGACGGGGGAAAGTCAATAAAAATTAGAGTAGGATCTGTGGATTTATTTTTCAGGGAGTCTGCAAACCAGTTTTCTGCTTGTGTAAGATTCTGCTTCAGCCTTAGACTATGCTCTGTTATAGTTGTCATGTCTAATTTTTTAACCTGTCTAATTACTGCTTTGGAAATAGATTTCTTATAGTACACATACTACTTGAATTTTTTATTTCAACACAAAAGCAATGTATTCACTCTGTTTTTGAGTGTATGCAGTTAATGTGTGAGGTATTTCCTATAGGACTGGTAGGTTTCCACATGAAATTTTTAAAGGATTTGTACAAAAAAAGATGCAGACTAAAATGCTAGGCAAAGAATAAATGGAAAAATAAAGTTCTGTTCATATTTAAAAGGAAATTTCTGTCAATAATGATTGCTTTTCCAGGATTGTTTTCTTTGACACTGACATATGAGCAAAGGCTCTGGGTCCATTTAAAATGTAGATGATTTTCCCCAGGGCTTGTGGCTTGAAATGACAAACAAAGGGAGAGTTTTGGGTGACAGGCTTCCAGTTTCCAAGCTAAGCTTGCCTGGAACCCATTTGATCATTATGCACTGTAGCTGAAAAAATGTGCCTAGGAAGAAAAAACCACGGCATTCCTAAGATGCTTCTCAGCCCTGTATAACTCCCGTAAAACGTGGAGCTGCTTTGGATTAATTCCATTGAGATAGCTTCTTCCTGGTGTGGAGAGATATTTTGTAATATATTTTTTCATTTTAAGTCTCTTTACATTTTGCTTTGGGACTTTGTAGAATTTTACAGGGATGAGAAATCTGGCACTCTCTGTTGAAAGTATATGAACATGCAGTATATGAACATGTTTGTCTCTTAAGAGAAGCAAGAGAGATAGGAAATGTAGGATGTGTGGGTCACTACGAGTTGGTTTCTCATTATGTTGGGTAAAGATGGGGAAAGGAGCAGTCTCTTCTTCTGTTTCACAGTTCAAGGGAGCATGGGGAAGAGGAAAAATAGTGTCTTGCACAAGGATACCTTCTGGGAGTACCAGGAATTGGACTGGCCCTTAAGAAAGCCACAGAATACAAAATGGAACTTGTGATCAACAAAGAATGGGAACTGGTATGCTGAGCTGGCTTTCCCTCTATACTACCTGGAAGAGCAGAGCTCTTCCTCATGGTATGTTACTTCTGCAGCACTTTCTCTTCTGTAATGCAGCAAGTTTTCCTCATTTGTGACTGTCCCCAAAGCAATGAAGTCTGCTGTATCAACCTAGGGAAAAGAATGCAGACCAGCAAGGTGTGGTTCTGTTTGCTCTCCGGTTTGCTGCATTACTGAGAAGACAGGGTGTGTGAAAGCAGCTAGAATGCATCACCACTTGATGGCACAAACAAAATTGCAAGACTGAAATAAATGAGTAGGGCAGGAATTCAGCTTTTCTGCAATGTGTGAGGGCACCAATGTCATGCTTGCTGTAGTAGTACAGCACCCCATGAAGCACTCTCAGCATCTGTTACACTGTTTTATTGTTTAGTTTCTTTCACACAGCATGAGTACCCCAGCACTGTTGAAAATAACGAGCAGTAGGGCTTTATGCAGTAACTTAGTAAACTGTCAATGTAGCCCAATGTGCTGGCCTGTTTATGAGCAAAAGACTGTATTTGTTTGGCTAAAAATGTTCTGGTTGCCTTGTACTGAGACTACACTCCTTGTATCTCTTTCAAGTTATAATAATTTTGCAAGTACGAAGTAACTGTTAGTGAAAATCAAGTTTCTGGACTGCATAATTTGAATGATTTTAAAAAGAAAGAGAATTCTAGAGTACTACATTGTGTGCTGTTAGATTGACAGTGTCATTGAAATTTCAGGATCTCCCTGTATTACAGATATTTCTTTTTTTATTCCCCATGGAGGCAGATGTTCTCAGTTGAATGACTGGAAGGATGACCATATTGATTCTTTAGCCATTAACATTAAAATGTACTAACAGAGAGCTTCTCTAATACTGTTACAGTTGCTTCTTGTCTTTTCTGAACACATTATAAGAATCCTGGGCTTCTCAGGTTTTTATTAGTTTTCAGAAAAATGAGTTTCAGCACCAGGCATCTGCAAGATAACCTTCTGGTCCTTCTATTAAACATACAGCAGTTGCTAGATGCTTCCTTTATTTAATTCATTCTGAATCCTCTTTTTTATGTAGTTTTAACTTCCTTCTGTCTTTTCATCTGTCCCTGAACATATTGCCTTGCTTAATTGTATCCTGTTTGGTGGACAAAGGGAAGGAGGAAGATGTTAATGCTTGTTAAAATGATGAGCAGCCTCCTCTTTTTCCTGATTCCATTTCAAATACAAGTCTCTGCCACAACATTTGGTTGATTTGTCTAGGTTAACTGTAAAACAACAGATACACTGTTGGTTTCTCTTCTCAGCTGGCACAATAAAGTCAGAGCTTATCCCAGCATTATAAGGATCAGAAACAAATAAAGATTGCAGTGTAGTTGTTTCCCTTTCACTTCCAGTTCTCCTACCCACATCATGGGTTAATCAAAGTGTCTAGTGTTGAGAGATCTTGTATGTGCATATATATTGCATTCATGCACCAGTCCCCTCTCTTCATTCCCACGCAGCTGACTTGTAATTAATTGTTAGAATTAACTCGAAAATTACTTTGTTGCAAAGCTGTTTGCTTTTCATTTGCATAGCACCTAGGGCAGGCAAGACCTGATCTGAGCATAAAGATCAGCATAAAAACCTTAATAGTAACATGCTATTATAATATAGTAACAGCAATTATATCTGAAAGATCCTGTCATACATACACACGTGTGCATGCATGTGAAAATCAGTCCCAGCCCTATAAAAGCTGATAATGCGGGATTTTCATAACCTAAATACAGTTTTTATAACATGCTTCTGGATTTTGTGCATACTGATTCCTGCAATGAGTGTTGATTGAGCATCAGCTTTATTCTGTTTCTAGGCCATATTGCATCCCTGTTAGGCCTTTTGGTGTCCAGGTCCAATTTTACTTTGAAACTTAGAAGCTTTCATCACTGTAAGTTTTAGCAGTCCCAAGGTGCAGGAGGTATTGGAGTGCTCTCTCTCACAGTGGTATACTCAAGAGCATGAACAAACCTGTGAAAAAAGTCAAATATTCAAATGCATTAAAAACAGCTGGTGCAGGGGGTGTTGTGTTTTGAGTACTTGCTTTTCGTTTGCAAAGATTATATCAGTAGAAAGCAAGTATTTGAGTGTCATGCTTTTTGAAACACAGGTTTGTTGTTTTCCACTTGTGAAACAATATTAACCATTTAATGAAGCTTTAAAAGATATTGGCAGCATTATTGCTGGGTGCCGGTGTTCAAGCTTGACTCTTTTTAAATGACTGGTGAAAGAGTCTGTAGCAATTAGGTAATTTCTTTTATCACAATATGATTAAATCCAAATTCCTGTAATTGATACTTCCTGAAAGCATTTATCCATGACACAGGACTTTAATGACAGCAAATACACATTCTTGCTACTCAGTATTTGAACTCCAGAGACAAGAAAATCGAAAGCAATTATAGCAATGTAATGGATGCTTGTAAATTAATATTCAAAGCATGCTTATATTTTTCTGTTAAATTCTAATTTAATGGGGAGATTTCATATGCTACTTACAAACATGTACATTTAGACTCTGTTTTTTAGCTCCACTTTTGGCACTGCTGTCTTCTTCATTCTGAAGGCTCTCTAGGCTGCAGTACTTTTCCAGTCTGTGTAGCCCTCAGTGATAGACAAGAGATTTACTGAGGGGCAAAGAGGGTTGGTGGCCACATTAATCTGATAAACATTCTGGAAAGCATGCTCACTCAGATGGAAGAGTCAGTCCTGCCTCTAAATGGTGCTGCAGCTTGGCTTGGGGCTGCAAGCATCTGCTCATGAGCTTGGTCATTGGTGTTCTTTACAGAAAGTGGCAGCCACTTCTGTGCTGGGGACTGAGATCAGTTTTCATTTCAATTGAGAAAGACTGCTTGGATCTCTTAATATGGGGGTGTGAAATTCAGCTCAGGATAAAGGCAGCAACTCCTACCACTGAACTTTTAACTTTTGAGTGTTTGCCAAAGCTAAAGTTCTGTGTGCATTTTGTTGCCAATTCTTCAAATATGGAGCAAAATGCATGTGTTTGAAGAAGGGTGAAATAAAATAAAGAGTATTTAATTTTACAAATTACTTGAGCACTGGAGTGGGTTGCCTTGGAAGACTGCTGAGGTCATGGCATGAGTTGTCTCAGATTAGATTAAACCAGTGCAGAGGGGCGTAGGGAAAGGCTTTCCAGCAGAGTTTCCCTGTGCATGAGATATGTCTCACTGATGAAGCATTTCTAAGACAAATGGAGCATGCAGAAGACCAGGGACGACCTGTGCTGAGGCGTAATGAATTCTTAACTGGTGAAGTGAGGCATGATTTAGAGAGGGTGAAAGGCACCAGATCACACAAGCTCTAAAGTTTCAGATGCAGTTATATTTTGATGTAATTCTGATACTTGCTGATGTCATCAGTTGTAGCTCTTTGACAAGACCAGCAATATTATACATCAAAACGTTACACAGTACAATCTTACGCAATCACAAGGATGAGGTCAGAAAATACTACAATATTTATATCAGACTCAGCTGGCCTTCATAAATATACCAAAGTGTTATTTTTTGGTATTCTTTTTTTCAGGTAAAAAGCAATAGGCTTTCTGGAAAGTGAGAAGTTTAAGTATTATGCATATATATGTTTGTGGAAAAAGTCAGATTCCCCTTTGTATGTACTATTAACGTGTCAAAGTTTGTTTCTCTTACTTGAAAGACCTATCTGGAGCTCTTTAGGGAGCAGTGTTTGACTGCAAAGTCAGACATGGAGAAATTTGTGTCTGAGTTCATGAATGGTGAGGTTTTGAAACTCATAGTCGGTTGATTACAGAATTTGTATCTGTGATAGCAGAGTCATATTGTCACCAGAACTTCTTCATCCTTAGGTTTCGGCATAGCCCCAATTCCTGGTACTTGAGAGACTGGACCATTCACAGCTGGATCAGACAGTGCTTAAAATATGGTGCTCAAGATAAAGCATTATACACAATACAAAACAAGGTAAGTTTTCCCAAGAAAGAGACATGAATGTATTTGATTGGCTTTTTGATTCAAGTGTGGCTTGACAGAAATTCCTGTTGCAGCCAAGTCCTGTAGACTGTGGTTTTAAGTTCAGATTTCTGTGTCAAAATACAAATTACTGTTACACTTGAATTTTAGCAAGAGCCTTTTTACAGCTTTTGAATCTTCTCATTTCTCAGAAAGCTTTTTCATTTTAAGCAGCTTTGATGTCCAAAGCATGTTAAATGCAGGGGAGGCATAAAAATGAGATAGACAGTGCCATTCCTGGTCTGAAATGTTCAGATGAAATGCTAAAACAAATCTAGTGCATCAGAAATTGGAGGGCTTGCATCACAGGAGCCATGGCAATCTCTTGTGTTGCTTAACCGTACATTCATCAGTATGCGGTGTTGTGGTTCTGCTGTTTCTGGTGTAGCACTGTACTTGGGAAGATTTGAACAGCACGTTCACACACTGAACTTTTTTTCCTTCTTTGCTTCAGGTTCAGTATGGAATTTTTCCAGATAACTTTACATTCAATATTTTGTTGGATTGCTTTATAAAGCAGAAGAAATATGAAGGTAAGAAAATACATATCAATATTGCATCCTTAGTTGTATGCTCATAGTTGTATTCTCTTTCTTTGAATTAAAAACTTGTAGCCGTATTTTTTCTGAATTCATCATAAAACATAACTTCAACTTCCCTTGAAATATTTTTTGCATGTTTTTGTCTCATTTTTTGCAGGATTTTATTAATTTATAGTTTTGAAACTTGTGTGATTGACAGTTTCTACTGTTACGAATCCTATTGCAAGTGTAAACAGTTTTTCTTCAGTTACAAATCTGATGTATGGGCTAATGATATGATAGGACTTATTAATGACAATTAGAGTGCTACCAGAATCAAAATGCATGTTGGTATTCATTTTCCATATGCTTAGCTCTTCAGAAAGCTATGTATCTAAACTGTGTAGGCTTTCTGTCTCACTGGAGCAAGCCAACTATGCTGAATTGCCATACTGGGACACCTTTCATTATTGATTGTTTAAGTGTTTGGATGAGTAATCCTCTGTGTTTGATGACAGATATTAATTTTGATGACTGATTTTAATTTCACTTCAGGTTTTCTAGTACTGTAAACTTGCAGTAAGCTTTCCTTTGCATCAAGCTCATATAAAACAGACAACTGAAAGGAACTGAAAGATCTTGCTAAACAGCAAATTAATATGTCTGGTTTTTTGTTTTGAGACACACCTCCTCCATCTTTGAATTCCCTCTTATTTTATCTGTATTTCTTTTCTTTGTGAAACTGCAGGCCTTTTTACAAACTGCTCTTCCTGACAGTGAGTTTCACTGGAACTCTGTGTAGAGCTCCTTTAGAGCATTGTTTGCTGAATAGAGAGACCACTGTGGGTGATCTGTGACAGCATTTCTGCTCCTTTGTACTTTCCTGTCACCCTAAGGTTAATGAAGTTAAGGCAGTCTTCTCTTGTTTGTAATCAAAGCACAAGAACAAAGAAATAATTTAAATTTTTTTTAAATGATTGAAGAGCTGAGGAAGAGCCAACTGAAATCTATAGAGCTAAGATGATTTTAAGAGCTCCTTGGCTGTAGTTCCATGCTATTCAACCCATTCTTCTTTCATGCAGTGAGTTTGAGCAATCCAAGAGTGGACTAAGACTAATTCTATAAGTGTATTCTAATTGCAAGAAATGTTTGACTTTCTCTTCAACCACATCAACGCATGCTACTGCAATAAAGTGTCAGTGAACATGAGTGAGTGCAAAAGGAAGATATGTATTGGAAGCCATGCTGATTAAGTATTGTTTGTCTCCATAGATGCTATGTCATTAGTAACAGAGATCATGCTCCAAGAAAGTTTTGATGAGTTATCAACGCAGCTTCTTTCTCTGTACATTTTGTATCAGTACCTGGCAACCAAGTCTGAATATACGGTAAGCTGACCACACTTAGAATGTTACACAGAGCCTCTGCTTCCAAGTGTTGTGGTGCAGTCAGTTAGACATTCAGTCACGAATATATTTTATTTCCCCTAAGTTTACCAGGGGAAAAAGTGCTCAATTTATTTATTATTTTTGCAACTGCTGAAGAAAGAAAGGAAAAAAGAAACAACCAAGTATGAAAACCATCAAAACACTTGTCACCCCTTTTGTTCCTCTCTCTGAAATGGAGGGTGTGTAGGGATTTTCAGATGTAATGTATGCCCATTTGAAGAATTTGAATTGATATTTCAGTTCAAAGCACTTTCTATCAATTACCACCAAAAGAAATGTGTCACCTATTGTATAGGACCCTGTTAAGCTGAGTATTGCTCACCATTAGAGCTTGATAAGAGTGATATTGCAGAATTATAAAGCATTTTTAGTAGGTTTTTTAGTATCCCATTTGGCTTTGGGCGTATTGGTTCTTATTACTTATCTGTTTCAAAATTAAATTTGTTATGTTTCTCCTGTCTCCAAGGATTACAGATTTACTATTTACAGCTTCATGCTTAAGGCCAAAATGACAGTGTGGGGTCTTGGAAGTCCCATTATTCTACCTATGTAGAAGGGGCTCAGTCAGTAAAGGGCTCTGCCATGATCTCTGTGGAAAGATATTTTTAATGTAGTTTGGCACAAGTCTTCCATAGCATGTTGTCATCTATATGGCAAGTGCTTGAAGCCTCCATCCATGTTACGTGAAGCATTATCCAAAATGCATTTTACAGGCGCCTTCAGGTTTTACCCGACTGAGTTGTAATTTCAGATTTCACCAAAGAAGAGAAAAGCGCATTTACCCTATTGGATATTCTCTCTTAATTCCCTAGAAATCAAGTATGCTTAGGCACTTGTATGTGAGAAACAAAGGGATGAATATATCATTTTTCCATTGTGTTTGTCCATGTTTGCATATCCATACTGTGGAAATAAGCATTTGTCAGTATGTGTAGTGTTTCATGAAAGCTGAATGTGGAAGCCAGGGTGATGTGAACATATGACATGCTAAGGCAAGCTTATTTATATAGCCATGACTTACTTAATATGCATTTTGAAGTAAACCCATCCAAAGACAGCAATGAAATAATATTTTTATTTTAATATACCATTAAAAGTACCATTCAACACCCCATAATGCTCAGCACCAGTTTTGTATTTGATTTAAGCGGTAGAAGTAGACAT
Source organism: Cinclus cinclus (assembly GCF_963662255.1). Taxonomy (NCBI): domain Eukaryota; kingdom Metazoa; phylum Chordata; class Aves; order Passeriformes; family Cinclidae; genus Cinclus; species Cinclus cinclus. The sequence continues at coordinate 59,266,949 of NC_085084.1, read as the reverse complement.
AGTAAGGAGAACTTTATTGCAAAATTTCAACCACTCGTGTTTTACAGTGTTCTGCAAAGGGAGTTGTCCTCAGTATAATTCCTACTGTTCCTCAGTACAGATAACACTGTAACTGGATAGGTTTAATGATTATTTTCTTTATTGCTAAGCTGTGATGAAAGCCATGTATGCTGTCTTTGCTGCCATTGTATTTGTGTTTGTTAAGGAACACTTACTTAGTTGATACATTATTTGCAGTGGGAAGAAGAGAGAAATATTGGAGCATCGCTATTGCTTACAGGTCTAAAGCAAAGTAACACTGTGGGTTTTAGTTCCCAGCTCTATGGCTATGCATTCCTTGGTAAGTTTTACCTCCCCCATTGTCAGCTTTCCCCTCTTGTCTTCAGTGGCTGAATTAAATTGGCATCTTTGCTTTACTGAAATGTAATCAAGGAGGAGGCAAAGGGGAAAAAAAAAGAAATAGTGGAGGGACAGTTTCAGAGTTCTGACTGAATCTGTTTTATAGGCTTGGAAGGTAGAACTGATTTGAATTTGATTCATCAGACAGCTTCAGAACCAATTTTAGGGCTTGCTGCAGGTTTGGCTTAGATGCTGAAAGAGAGAGGATATTCTTAAATAACAGTGGGATTGGTTGGTTGGTTTACCAACAAATTTTAAAAAAATACCCTAAAGTACAGATTTCTATGACACACTTTATAAGGTTATGGACAACAGACTTTTTCTGGTTAATGACATCTTAAAATAATCTTTAAACCTTATGAGATGAGCGAGCACAGCCTGGAAAACACTATATTGAGAACTTCTACTAGGCACTGTAAAGTGAATGTTGGGGTTGTGAACAGCAAGTAGCAGTGCCTTTATCCTGTATCTGTTAAGAAGTCTTCACTGTTAATAACTTGCTATATAGTATTAAAGAGAAGTTAGATCAGAGTATATTCAGTATTGAGGAGAAGAAAAATGGGCAAACAATTCTTGAATTTCCTCTGGATCTTTAGTGGAATATAGTGCAGATAGCTTTTGTTCTTCTCTACAAGATTATTTACTAGAAAGTAAGTAAGTAATCAAAAATTAATTGTAAATTTTTGTTTCATTAATGCATTATCGAGAGTAATAAAAAGTGGATTTTTCTTCAAATGTCACCTCCAAATACAAAGTCTGGTGGCAGAGTTAGGATGCTGATTTGTATTTATCATGACTGCAAAACATAAAATGCATTTTCAGTCAAAAAGGGGGATAAATACGAAAACTAATTTGAAAGCAGGATTTTTCATAGCACTGTAGTTTATAATCAAGTGGAGATACTGCTGCAGACAGGGGCTTTGCTATCCAGTTGGCATTCCGTTCGGAGAGTTTGAAATGTCATATAGATTGGTGGCATAGTGGGTGTTCTTCAAAAACGCACTTCACTCTTGTCTGAGAGCAATAGTGCCTCATCCATGACATTCACATTCAGTGGATCAGAAACTATTTACTGTTACGTCACATATTCCAAAGTCTTGCCAACACTGATGGAACTGACCTCTGAGGAGAGTTAAAGATGTCTATGGGTACAGAGTGGCCTCAAGCACCTTAGCTATTTTAATTTAGCCACAGTCCATAGGCTTTGTCTGTGCACTTATTACCTTACTTTTCCTGAACTGTTTTCTTCCATGTACAGAGAGTGTCTTTCATGGTTTTGTATCATTATAGCCAGAGTGCAAATTGGATGGAGAGCTTGGATACTACTTGTGTAAGCTATACTTGAAGAGTATGCTGTTATGCTGTCAATAAGAAAATCAAAGCCTGAGTGACAGTCATTGTAAATTGCATCAACTACAATGTGATGTGCATTTTCTTTATTACGCAGGAGTTTCATGGTCTCAAGTAATTACTATCAGAAGAAAAGCCACACTGTAAGTGGTGCTGTACATTACAGATCTTGCTAAAATCAATGAACACTTTGTTGCACAGATTGTCTTATATAAAGAACCAAAATTTCCTTTTTGGCAGGTGTCCCGTATTTTCTCTTAGGAAGCCTCAGCAGAAACAGGGGTAGTAAGGGTAGAACACTTAGCCATAACGTGCTGTTATGGGTGAGTAGACCCTAGAGGACACAGAGGTAAATCTGGAGAATCAGATTTAGTGCACACATGCTCCACAGTCAGCTGAAAGCTAAGGAGACATTTGTCTGAGACCTTCAGGCATCCTTCTACAAGCTGCTGTTTCAAAGCCAGACAACCAGAAAACCTGGCCACTTACTCTAATTTACATCTGGCCAAAATATCTGAGTAAGGGGGAATGGGGAGGTACCAGAAGCATGCACATAATTAGAAGAAGTTGAGCAAAAAGAAGGCACCTTAACATAATAAGGTGATGGAAGTTCTATCATAGCAACTTCGTAGAAGTGTGTTGTTTTTACCACTGAAGCCAAGACACTTACTGGCACTGCTAGATACCAGTGAACCTATACAGGTTCCATTAAGATTCAGACATTGAAGCACTAACAATAAAGTGTGTTTTTATCACAGGGAAGGTGGAGTTGACAAAAGGATTAAGAGCTGTATACCATCTAATGCCATTGATGTGGACACCTGGATACTTGAATAGAGCCTTGCAAGTGATGGAAAATGTGGCTTCATTGTCAGGGGACATCAAACTCTGTAAAGAGGCTGTAAGTATAAGGCTTATACCCCCCTGAACAAGGGGAGTTTCATATAAAACAAACTTCAGTAAAAGCTATGAGTTCTGTGCCTCTTTAATGAAAAGATGCCCTGCAAATTTCAGAGGTCTTTACAAGACAGCAGAAGTAATGTTTAGAACAGAATCACTGTTTAAGTTGATGAGCCAGTGATAACATCTACTGGCATGTCCTTGGCAATGAGTGTATTACTGCCACAGACCATTTAAGTTTGTTTTCTAAGCCTTGCCCTCCCTTTTAGAGACGCCTGCATCTGTGTCACAGGAAACATGTCTGCAGGGATGGGAAGACACCTTTGTTTCTCAAGTTTTTGAAACCACTCAGAGACATATTTCTTAGCAGTAAGGATTAATTATCACATCTTCTTGCTCTCATGGCTAATTATATGTGTTCTGTGTCCTCAGATGATGTCCTGAGTGGTACTGGTTCAAAAAGCCAGCAGAGTGGTTTCTAGAAGGTTTGTACTGCCCTCAGTCAGGGAGGATGGGTAGATGCAGTCCATTTATGAGGACAGCAGTAACTAAGGGACTTGGAGTTTAGGAGTGCTGTGGGGAATCAGGCTGATCCTGGAGTCCTTGTAACAGCTTAGGAGTAACTTAGGATGTTGCTACCACATGGGCTGGAGCACAGAAATGTCACTCGCCTCCTCCTCTTGGAACTTTTTCCTGAAGGTATCCCTGATGATGGGAGCCTCCCTTTTCCTATGTCGGTACTGTACTTGCAGTCTCCCCAGACAAACAAAAGTCTAGGGCACTGCTCAGCAGGTACTCCTTCCTATTGCTCTGTTTTCTGAAGCTTCTTAGTGTAATACTGGACAGTCCAAGACAGGTCACATCTGCAACTTCCACCATTTTAAATTACCTCTTCAGTTGTGTGGTTTTGGAGGTATCTTTCTTCCTTCTGGTCTGAAGGGTGCAGCTTAATACACTTGTGATTTTTTTTTTCTGCTTACAAACCCTAATCAAATTAAGGAATTCCTCATCTTGATCTGGGCTTTAGATGAACATTCTGGTGCTGAAACAAGGTTGTATCTCTCTGGTACAGTAGGTTCATAGAAGATCCTATCCATCTGCATACTGATACTCTACAAATAGTAAATGCTATTAATACCTAGAAATGCTATCTCTATAGAGGTACTTTTTACTTTTTTCAGTTAATAACTAAGAACTTGTAAAAGGAGGTTCTTACTGATTCTTTATTAATGCTGCATCTCTGTACATATCCAGTAGTAGACCCCAAAAAGCAGCGCATTGACTCCGGGAGCCACACACTCCATGATCTCAAGCACAGTACAAAATTCTTCCAAGATTGTCTCATTTCCTTTTATTATAATTTGTTTTTTGCTTTAGCATATACAGAAGTCATCTCAAAATGCAAGGTGTAATTAATGAAGTTGTTTGAATACATGACAGATGTGTTACTTAGATTGTATCTCCAAATTCTTGATGCTAACCATGACAAATGTAATTGTTCAGACTGATGCCTTGGAGACCATTTTGCAGTCTGTCCTTGAAGCCAAACCTGATCCAGAGTCCGCTGAAGAAGCCAAGAAATCAGAGCAGAAGTCACAATGTGTAGAGTCAGAAGAAACAGAGCGGTCTAAAGTACCTGAGTATTACAGCAAATTCAAGGTAAAACAGTTTAATTTATCTGAATATTCTAAGCTGTGGTGGATCTCTGTGATGCATACTCAAAAATACAGATGCTGACTTACTATGGCTGGTAGACTGACACCCCTTCAGTGCATCATGAGTTCTGTTTGGCATTTTTGAAAATAATGCCACCTTACATTTTCATTTCTCCAAACAGGAAGCAGCAGCCTACAAAGACATAAATGCTCAAGGCCGCTTGTCTTTAGTCTGTCTACTGGAATTTTATCTTCACTTTTCATACATCAAACTGGTAACTCCAGTCCTGTTTGCAAAAGTGGTATGTCGTTAGAGACCCATTGTCTGACCTTGTGTGGGCTCTTGCTCATTAAAAGAAATTGCAATAGGTGTGAGATTACCCTGAATTTATTGTCCATTTCTCTACATTATAACTATGTAGGAATATTGTATCTTGTACTTTCAGACTGGAGAATTAAGTCCGGTTCATATCAGCTTCCTTTTACCTTTATATCATCATGCTGATGATAACATTAAGAAACATAGAAAGTTTTTATTCAGGGCACATCTATATAATAAGTGTGTTTTATTTGATCATCTCATAGCTATAAATTAGCTAAATGAGCTAATTTTATTTTATCATCTCTGATTTGTGCTGTGGTAAATATTGAGTACTTCAGGTTGAAACTTACCTGGCTTACAGTTCCAGGAGCAGTGCTCTTTCCATAGCCCATCAGTTTCCATAGTTTCTGCTGGATGGCTGTGACCTTGGACAGTTGTTCTGGATACAGACTGTTCTAAAGAAATTTCAAAAGTTGAAAGACTAGTATGCTATGATTTCAGCTCTCTCACACACACACACTTTTCCTTGCTTTAAGGAAAAACTTTGCCACTAATCTTTAGATACTAAACTTGTGTTGTAGGCAGTTAAAACTTTTTAATTGAAGTGTTTGGGAATCAGTGGATGCTCAGCATATGGCAATTAATGCCTGGATGAATTACAGTGAATTAGGTAAACACAAATGTCCTTTGAAGGAGGGAGCAAGATGTTCTTAGGTGTCTCTTACTGTCTATCCATTGTATAGCCTTGAAGAAAGTAATGCAGAGTACTCAAAATGAGGTCTGAATGTCAAACTGGGGACTAGTGCTAAGAACATACTTTGCTTCTCAGCTCAACCTTTCCACAAATTCCATAATTAATCCCAGTTAGGCATTCCCTGGTGTGGCAGTGAGTGACTTTTAACCAAAAAACTAGTCCCAATCTTTAAAATCTGAGCAGAAAAGTCTGAATATGAGAAAGACTTAGCCACCCTATGACATCTAGGCTTCCCACACTAATAAGCCAAAATTTCTGGTTGTGTGAATGAGCAAGGGAGCTCTTGAGTTAGAATGCCATTTCAGCTAAGCCTGAAGGAGTTACTAGATTCTTCTCTCAAATCCATCAGGCCAGCAGTAGCAGCTCTTCCCAGTTGAGCCCTGGGACACTGACAGGTGTAGTTCACAGGACAGAGTAGTGCAGTAGAAATCCAGACAACAATGAGGGAAGGTGGCAGCTCTGAGTCAACCTGGTAATGTGTGCATTCCCAGCTGCTGTCCCAGCACAGATCATCTGCCCCTTCTGTGTAAGGGTTTGTAAGCAGAGGGTTTGCAATTCTGCTGCTGAAAACAATTCGGTTTCACTTTGTCCAGCCAGTACATCTCAGTCTTTCTCCTTGAGCTCGAAACCAAGTGCTTCTGCCTCCTGCACGCCCAGTTCTGTTGCACAATTCATACACCTCAGAATGCAAAGCAAAGCATATGGATTTGCTACAGATATACATATGCTCCTCCATGGTAGTCCATGGAATGGCCTCTGTGTCTCATATCAACCTTCAGAACAACCATTTGTAAAGTACCTGCAAAAGGCATGGAAATCTAACAGATATGGATACTTGTCCTTTAATTCCACTAAAACAAAGAGCACCTGAGGGCATTTGGCTCTTTCCAAAAAAAGCTGTTAGAGCTGTAATCTAGACTCTGACACTCATTTGTGTTGTAATTGCCTGTTTTCATATCCTGTGTTGTGAGGCTTGCTGCTTACTGTAGTGTTCTTCAGGCAATGCTTTCCATCTGTGTCAATGGTCAGTAGGCAGCAAACATTTTATGACATAAATGCTGGGAACACCTTCTCCAAAAGCTATGCACCTTCTTCCCTAACTTGTCTGCGTGCAGAGCGCCCTGGAGACTGTGTATACCATTTAAGAATGGTACCTTTTGGTACCTGTGGGACATATAGCCTGCTGCTTTCCTGAATCAGTATTACTAATGTATAAGAGAAGGAAGTATTCCAGGATACTAGTGATACCTCTAATTACTTAGGCGAGACACAACCTGTTTACAGTTTATTGCCTTTCTGTAATTGTTTCCTGTGTTTAAGCCCCTTTTCAGTGCATCCTCTATGGAGTTTAACAGGAAGAGTGTGAGTGGTCTAAACTAGTTACATTTAAGCTGTGTATCTAATCTATGAACATAGTTGTCAAGTTTCTTCCCCAAACCCAAGCTATACTGTCTCTTCAGTTTTCTCACTCATGCCTTGTGTTCTTACAGACATCTCAAACAAAATAGAGACTAATACACCTAAATAAGTTTATTGAGTTTGTTTTCAGTCCATTAGCTTTGAATACATTGGCTTTGTCTTTATTCTTTATCATAAAATCAAAAAAGAGACAGAACCAAATTATGCAAGCCCCTGAGACCTACATTTCTAGCAATCTGGAATCTTTAATCTGCTGTCTGTCCAGTTCAGACCTCCAAGGTAAAACACAACAAAGCCTGCAGTTGTGTTGGCTAAGGGAGATAGAAGTGGAGAGGACTCAGAGGGGACATAATAGTTTCCTGCCTGAGAACAAGGCAGACCCTCCAGATAGGAACTGAGGGGATGTGCATTTGCAGATTATTGCCAGTGTGAGTTCAGGTAAGAGGAGCACTGTGGACCAGCTGCACAGTGCATAAACTTTCAGTGATACCTGGAAGTCTGGATATCTGCATGACTCTAGAACTGCCATTTTGTTTGGAGGAGAATGAACCCACATCTTCTTTCCATTCTACTGCAATGCAAAACAAGTTTCATTCAAATAATGAAAATATGGATGTACTTTTCATTAGAACACATACTTTAAACATTTTTGCAAGTGCTGGGCTGAGTAAAATGTTTTATTTAAAAGAAGAGTTGGGAAAATGTGTTTTTATTTAATCAGTGAACAAGGGATAAATAATTTTCCAGTGCTATATCATCCTCTCCTTGGTTGTGTATCTGCCTTTTCAAGGCAATTAATCAGAATGTTAAGGAGCCATCAGACTAAAGATTACAAAAAGCCAGAAATAGTATCACTGGATGATTCATCATCTTAAGTGAGTTAACATTTTATGCTGCAGGAAATCTGGATACATAAAGCTTAAGAAAGAAAACTGGAGTTCCTTACTGAGGCTTTGCTCTGTTTCAGTGTAGAATATCCCTGAAAAAATATCCCTTGCTTTAACAGTGTTGTACAGTCTGCGTAAGTGTAGTCACACCTCAGATATAATAAGCTGGGAAGAAAAATTATGTGAGTTACTTAGTATGCTGTTAGAAAGAAAGCATTTGAAGTGATGTGCACCTGTTGGGAGGGATGCTGGTATAGGCAGTGTGGATGAAATAATGTGGTTGATTTTGAGGCAAGACACAAAACCAAAATGTCTAAATTGTATTTATTGTGGTTTACTGGTCAGCTGATCTTTGTTAATACTGGATAACTGAACTTGGAAAAAGAAGAGAATTTGAGTAGTTAATGAAAATGAAATTTCATTGATTCAGTTGTATTGCTAAAAAGACAAATACTCTAGAGGTTAGCTTTTCAAGAAATGGTAGCAACTACCACAATTGAAACACTTTTCTGTGATAGTTGCCTGGCCTGTATAGCAGCATCTAGATTATTTTGTGATTGACTGGCTTTCTCCTTGACTCTCCCTGCCAAATCTCTTTTTTCTGACAGGAGCTGTACTCCAAACTGCATTCACTTGGCAAGGTTGAATCTGACAGCCTGTTAACCCTGACCACCCAACTTGTCAAGGAAAAACTGCCAAAATGTGAAGCTGAAGACATTGCAAAACATGAGCAGAACCTGAAGAAGTGGGAAGAACTACAAGTACTTCTGATTGAGAGAGAAAGAGAGATGAGAGAACAGGCTAAGCAGGAAATGGAAGCTAGGAAGCTAGCTAAAGCATCTGCTTAGTACTGGAACTAGGAATGAAGTGGTATGCATTCCTCTGTCAGTGAACTGAAGTGCTCAGTGTTATTACTCAGTTCAATCATGCTGAAGGTGTGAATGCTGTATGCAAATTAAATATCCCGTTTTGTCTCTTTCCTGAAGTAAAGCACACGTGGTTTAGAAATCTTCTGTCCTGTGTATGTGTTTCCTTCTACCATCAGTCTGGCAAGAGATGGGATATAGACAACACAAAGAAACAAAGGCATAAGGAGTAGCTTGCCTGTGATGAAAGATTCAGAGGATGGATGGAATGAAAGAGAAGAATTTCGAACACAAGTTGTTTCAATAGGGGTTTCTCACAGGAAGGAATGCCTTTGCTACTCTGAACTCCAGACACTAAGAGGATTAACGTATATTGATCGCATTTTTTTCTTTTTCACAACTCATTTGGAAAATTGAAGCACCATTCGTGGAACTGGAAGCCTAATTTTAGGCTGTTTTTAAAACTATGAAGACTTTCAGCCTAGTGAGTTAGCACTTGTACATGCATTCGGATATGCCTTTACTGTAAGAATGTTAGAAATTTCTGCATTTACTGGTGCTGCTTTGCTCTATTTCTAGTCACTAGAGAAACGTGCAATCACCTCAGCACTTCAGCGCACACCAAGAAGCCTCATACTGCAGTGTGTTTTTCTTTTATATTCTGGGCACTGTTTCGTGACGTTTTTGACCTAATTCCCTTCACAGTCCCATGCCCCATTCTTCAGGTCAGTAAAACAAGGTAACTATTCACAAGAGCACAAGGAAATGGCAAGGGAGGAAAGAATCATAGTGCATTGATTGTGGTTGTGATGCATCAGCATCCTTCCCTTCATTCCCACTGAATCTTGTCAGCTGCAGCCAGAAACTTTTTGGAGTGCATAGTGGAACAAGGTCCTTTAAAACAGGGAGACCTGAGCATCAGCCCTGCTGTATTTGCAGTTTGTTAAGGCAACAGCACTGTTGTCTCACTGTGCTTTGCCACAGGGTCTAAATATGCATTTCAGGTTCTTTTGTGCATCTGTCTAGTTTTGCAGTGATAAAACTCACACCACAAACCCACTGTAAATCCAGTGAGAACATGCTGCAGACCTGTGAACTTGTTTTAACTGAAGGAAAGCATACATGATACACCGGATAACTTAGAATTCCCAGCAAACACACTCAGAGCCTGATTGCTGTTTCATGTCCAAGAAACTTGATACTAAGGTCCTTGACCCCATCTTGTCAGCAAGTCCTGTAGTTTTTCCCATAGAGCAGTAAGACAGTGCTGTCTCCAGCCAGGTAAGTGGGTGATTTTGTGGCTTGTCTAGCAGTGGAGTTTCCTGGACTCTTGAGAAAAGTCTCCTGTAATTTTTTTTTCCTCTTTTTTTGGTCTAAATGCTTTCTGATTACTAAAAGAAGTTAGGGAGCCTTAAGGAAGGGTAGAAGGCCAAATACACTGCTAAGAACAGTTTCCTTAAAATGGTGGCATTAAAGAGGTCATAGTCACTCCTAATTGAGAGACAGGAGAATGTAGTGTCCCTTCCCTGACCACGTATTACAGTTCTTTAGTTTCAGAACATGGGCTATAGCTCCAAAGGTTTCACGATACTCCTGCAAATTCCTCTATGAGCTTCCCTCTACAGGCATTGGCTCTTAGGATCTTCACTACAGTTTTACACCTTTTTCCTTGGTTATTGTTGGCCTCTTGGCAGCACAAGAAGCCTGTTTCTGGGGGCACTCTACCCTCCCTCCCTCAGCCTGCTGGTCCATACACCAGGCTGCTAATGCTAATTGAGCTCCAGCAAGTTGCCAGCTGCTGTGTCCCGCTGTCTCACAGGGTTGGCTTCACTTCCCCCACAACTATCCCCACCCCCCCCCATGACCTTTTCCATTTATTTAGACTTAACTATTACAGCAATAGGAGAAAAACAAAATCCTCCTGTGAACTAAGTAGCCTGCTAACACATATTCTAGCTTGCCTCTTTTGTTTTACTCAAGGCACGTGGGTTGGAATCCTCTGACTGCAGTTCAAGGCATAAACTTAAACCAGTAGATACAGCCTTTCTGTGCCTTTTCCCCAGTCTCCTCCCCTATCACCCTCTGCCCTGGGGAGAAGGGGTTTTCTTTGCAAAATGCTTTGCAGACAGAAAATCAGATTGATGAGGCCAGATGAAGGATGTCAAACATAAGACCTGCAGCAGAGGATCCAGATTATTTGTGACATAAACCAAAAGCCAAGCCCTCTCATTTATCTGTCCCCTTGGTATCATCCTGAGTGAGGAGCCACTTTTGACACTTTGACCAGCTGGACCAACTGCACACCAGGGACCTTCTTCCACTTAGGCCCCAGCTAAGTATATCTACATGGTCCAGTAGTTACTGTCCTGCTCCTCCCCACCACAGGTTTCACTATTGTCTCAACAGCAACCACTTTCTAATGTTTTGTCTAGCCAAACTGTTTTCACACCTAGAAAATCCTTACATGTCCAATACATGTATCTGTACCCTCCTGAATTCTCCAGCAATCCTCATTGCTGCTTCCTTTATGATCTAACCTGTCATTTCCTTCAAGTTCCTCCTATGTATCCCACATTTATTCGTTCTCCTTCTCCAAGGAGGCTAGCCATGTCTGCCCTGCATCCACATCTCAGTGGTGGAAGCAGCTTGGGGTACCAAGTGCTCCTGCACCCTGAGGTTTGAAGACTGTGGATACAGCTGAATCTCAAGATGCTCAAAACATGCATTAATTAGCAAATGAAGCTTGAGGGAGGGGAGGAAAGTTACTCTCCTCTTTGGTGCTCTCTCCTTCCTGCTGGCTTTGAGCAAGGTCAATAATAGTAAGACAGGCTAATTCAGAGACCAGTCCTGTTTGGGCATACGCTCATCTTCCCTAGGAAGATCATACAGTAGCTCTGTACCGAATGCAACAGCATGAAAAACCAACAGAATGTTAGCTAACTTGGCTTAATTTACCTGCTTTTCTCCTTCCTGCTCCAGGAAATCTAAGACTTGATTGTTTGCTCCCTTGCATAAATCATGTACACGGAACCTGTTTTTCACCTGCTTGCTGAATTACTCTTTAAAAAGAAGTTTGAAACAGCATCTAGGAGTGAAACTGGGCCCCAAGTAGTCAAAAGCCCTTCTGTCCAGATGCCTGCAGCCATGTGTGCTCTGCTGTGTTCGTGTCGCCTGCTGTGATGCAGCTGTCCGCATTCAGAAGGAGGAGGGGCAGGGCGGTCATACAGCCGCTTTTGATCTGCTGCTGCTTAAATGTGACCTCTGATGCTAAGGCAAGAATGTGGAGGCATATACAGATATATATGCATCTAAAAAAGAAATAGTTACGTGCTCTACCAACACAAAAAGCTCTGAGTTCATCCAGCTCTGCTCCCTGGTACTTGATTTGATGTTTGATGCAAGCTCACAACCCAATAAGCACTTTCTCACTAGGATGCTCTCAAGCTTTTTGAAACATTTCTGGTTCTCGCTGTCCTGTTTCAGACAGCTGTCTAGATCTTTCTATACATAAATAGGACTGGCTAAATATTTCCTGGAGGGGACAGACCAAAATCTTTCTTAGTAGTAACACTAGCTCATTTTTGGAACACCTCTCCTAGAAATGTTCCTTCACATCCTCTTTTTGTTTGACTACGGCTGTGATTAGGATTAAAGGTATTAAAGGTATTAGTATTAAAGGTAATATTAGGATTAAATGTATGAATATTTCTAAGTATTTCTAAATCACAGGAGTGCCTCTTAGTTTTTGAATATTTTTCCCTACTTACTCTCCTGGTGTTTTTATAGCTAAAGGCAGGGGAAAATCTTCTGTTGCTGTAAGCAGTAGTATATTGGCATGCATAGTCACTGAGCTGTGATGAGCAGCCCAAATAATACCTGACTGTGGGAGTGTGTGTGGTAGAGCATTGCCAGACTCATACATGCCAAACAGTGTTAACAGCTGTCCCATATTCTCCCAAGTCTGGGAGAGACCCTTTAACAATAGTAGCCAAAAGAAACACAGGCCAATTCAGATGCAAAGCTCACTTGGTATGTAGGTAAAAATTTGGCTGCTCTTAAGAGAAAAGAAAGCAGCATTCAAATTCAAACCCATGGCAGACACCAAATATGCTGCTGCTGAGGCAAGCAAATACGTAACTCCCTTGAGTGTTACTGGCAGAACAGTTCCAGCAAAAGACTGAAGGTCATTATCCATTATTCACAAGAAGAAAATTACATATTTATACCCTTGCAGCTCAAATAAATGTTGCCAGAAGCCTTGCACAGATGGGCCCTATTTGTGGTAACACCTGACTTTGCCAAGATAAGGTTACAAGATGCTTTCAGACCTGGTCATATGCTGTGTCCTACACATAGTGCTGGTGTCAAGCACCTGTTCCCTCTCTAAGTGGCCTCTCCCAGCTGCTTGCCTGCCCATCCCAGGGTTCTCTGGTCACCATTAAACTATAGAACTGGGATGATGATGCTTGCCATATTTGGGGGAAGGTTGGCTGGTATACAAGGGGATTTCTGACTTGAGCAGTCATCACTGCTGTTGAGACAGACAGAAGACAGCCTGGGGCACAGGTTAGCAAGTGTCTTCTCTTCCCCCGTGTCCTCAGGAAGCTGGAGTCAACAGTTACAAAAGGGAGTTGCACCACTGATTTAGATGGATGCAAGATGTGGTCTACTAAACAGCATCTGTTTTTGCTGAGGTTCCTGGGTTTATGTACAAACTACAGTACAGCCTACAAAGTATATTTATTTGAATGTTTGAGTGCACCTGTGGAAAGTAAAGTTAAAGTTACCTTTCTAGAAATATAATGATAATTTAATGATAGGAACTGCTAGATGAGGAAAATACTTCAACCATAGAAGAGAAGCTACTGCTATACTGCTGACAACCTGAACTTCGGACAGTGAGTCTTTCAAAATAAAACTGTGGAGAATGCAGTGTAAGTCAAAAAAATAGTGACAAAATATTAATTTAAAAGTAACTTTGGATGCTAAACATGGTAGAAAACTGCCACCTACTCTAGATCAGTGACCCCACAGAAATCAAAGTTGTCACTGAACTCAGCTAGCAATTTCATAGTACTGTCTTGCTCTTAAACCTTTCTGATGAACTCAAGTCCACTCTACCCATCCCAAATTGCAAATGTCCCAGGCACAGAAATAGCCTTAGAATTAGAGCCCCAGTGACAAGCGCAGGTCAAAATTCAGCTCTCAATATGTCTTGCTTATTGCAAACCTTGACAATTTTTCCCTTAAGTGATTTGGGCAAAGAAATTTTCAAACCTCTTCTGATCCTTACAGAGGGTAACTGCTGGTATAATTTCATCTTTGGAAACTAAACTCTTGAGGAGGGTTTGTATTATTGAATTGCTCAGTGGTTCAGTTTACCTTCAGCTGTTAAAAAAGTAACACAGGTGAGCTGAGGTAAAATAGAATGAGGTTTGTAAAAGGTCAATCAACATTATTTTCTGGACCTTAACAGGTATAGAGGATGCAACTTGAGTGCATATAGGCATTGTTATGTGTGTTTAGTTTTCTTTGTATTAGGGCATAAGCTCCAGATTCTTCAGTTATCTTTTTAGTGTGACTTACAAGCCCAGGTGATGGACCAATCTGCAGTATGATGTGTAAGACATAGCATGCAATTATTTTGGCAGTGAAGCTGGCATCAGATGCAGTTACCCTCCATCTTGCCAGCAGTTCATACTGGGGCTGGTAATGCTGTATTTAAATGCAGAGAAGCAGCTATTACCAGTGATAAGGATCTGTGAGGACCAGTGAAAAATGCTTGTGCAGACTATAGTGTTTGATTTAGGTCTGTAGTTTTCCTGTGGATTCATATCTCATGGAAATGATGCTGAACATAGTCAAAAAACAGCAAAAACATCTGCTATCATGAGGGCAGTCAGCATTATGCAGCCTCTGGTAGTTCTGGGCTGCATCTGAATCACAGAATCACAGAACTAACTAGGCTGGAAAATATTTGAGAAATAGGCTTTGAGAATAGCAAGTTCAATGAAGACGTAACAGCGCCTTGTCCACTAGACAATGGCACTATGTACCACATCCAGTCTTTTTTTAAACACCTCCAGAGACAGTGACTCCACCACTTCCTGGGCATTCTAGTGCCCAATCACCCTTTCTGTGAAGGAATGCCTACTAATGTCTAACATGAACCTCCCCTGATGCATCTTAAGACTGTGTCCTCTTGCCTGTCACTGGTTGCCTGGGAAAAGAGCCCAAGCCCCACTTGGCTGCACCCTCCCTTCAAGGATCAGTAGAGAGTGATCAGCTCACCCCTGAGCCTCTTCTTCTCCAGGCTCAATAACCCCAGCTCCCTCAGGTGCTCCTCACAAGGACTTGCACTCCAGACCTTTCCCCAGCTCCACTGCCCTTCTCTGGACAGGCTCCAGCACCTCAGTGTCCTTCTTGCAGTGAAGGACCCAGAACTGGATGCAGAACTGGCGGTGTGGCCTCTCCAGTGGGTACTCAATCAATACAGAGGGACAATCCCTGCCCTGATCCTGCTGGCCACACTATTGGTGATCCAGGCCAGGATGCCATTGGCCTTCTTGGACACCTGGGCACACCCTGGCTCATGTTCAGCTGCTGTCAGTCAGTGTCCCCAGGTTCCTTTCTGCCTGGCCACTGTCCAACCACTCTGTCCCCAACCTGTGACTCTGCCTGGGGTTGTTGTGGCCAAAGTGCAGAACCCAGAACTTGGTCTTATTAAACATCATATTGTTGGCTTTTGCCCATCAATCTAGCCTGTCCAGGTCCTTCTTCAGAGTCCTCCTACCCTCCAACTGATTGACATTCACTCCCAGCTTATCATCTGCAAATTTGGTCATGGTAGACTTGATCCCCTCATCAAGATCATCAATAAAAATACTAACCAGAAGTGGGCCTCACACTGTGGGACACCACTAGAGCACAACTGGATGCAGCACAATTCACCACCACTCTCTGGCCCTGGCATCCAGCCAGTTCTTAGCAAAGGGTGCACCTGTCCAAGCAGCAGGCTGCCAGCTTTTCCAGGAGTATGCTATGGGAGATGGTGTCAAAGAAGGCACACACAGCACAACAGAGGATGGTGCATGCTAGTGCAGACTAGTCATGTCTGTGAAAGATGGGTAGTGACTACAACAGCAGGCAGTGGTCAAGAATTGCTTGCTGAACGAAGGACATGGGCAATGCTTATGGGCCCAGAGATACTTTAGAAAGCCAAGGAATTTTGTTGCAATGTTGGGCATAAGCTGGATCTCTGACACATCATTATACCTGTTAATCAGAGACCCCTGAACACCCCTTTTTTGCCTCATCCTGGAAACAATGAAAAGTTAAAATTTCCCCCCATCCACAAAACACTAGAAATCAAGAATGAACAGTCTAGGATGTCACAAGACAGATCCCCCATTTTTGATAGACTGGAAAGATCTGAGGAACCTTCATGTTCCCATGGAATCTGAAATATCTCGTAAACTCATTGAATTTGCTAAGCTGTGTTGAAGAAAGGATGTTTCATGTGGCATCTAGCAACAGCAAGGAAAACACGACACACCAGGTTGGCCTGGCCCCTGTTACACCTATGCAAATCCAGAACTTTGCTATGCAGCTGCAAGTAAATGACTGGGATTGAAGCTTGACCTGGTCTCCTTTGCACAAGCATTTTGATGTATTTTAAGTAGCATTAGTTACTGCAACAGCTTCGAAAACCTTGATGCACACATAGACAGAATTACACTTAGCATATAAGATTTGCAGCACTTGACTTCCTTCAACTAGTCATAATTTTTCTCTATTTCACCATGCTCAGCCCAATACAAGCCAAGTACAGCATTTCTTATTGTCAAAAGAAGCTACAAATTAACCCCTTGAATTCTGAGATGAATAAGGGCCTGCCAGAGAAGACTGCTGTCTGAGGGTGAAGGAAATCCCACAGAACCTCTGCTTCTCCTGGGAGTGAGCACCCCTTGCATTTTGCTGCCCCAGCCTTAACCTGCTTTCATGCCACCACCAGTGACTGCTGCCCCTCAGTACAGCAGGAGCAGGCATTGCAGCAGCAAGCAACTACAAAGGCAGAAAGTCTTATCTTACAGCATCCCTCAACATTTGTAGAGGAATTCTAACGCTTACAGAGCAAAAAACTCAACTGAGCGCTCAGCTTCCCCAAATGCTCTGTCCCCTCTACTAACCTGGATAAATGGGCACTGATGGTCATGAAGGGTCCATGACTACTGGAAACAAGCTGCACCTGTGTTGAACTCTTACAACTTTGGAAAATACCTCAAGGTGGGCTCAGTTTGATGTAATTTTATTTGGCATCATCTGTGACTGTGTACTTATTGAAAATGTGGCGTTTTCTCATTCTGTCAAGGAGTTCAGAAATCAGAAAAACAAAGAGAAGCCATGTCATAGCACATCATGGTTATGTTTTATACCACAAGATAGAAGTATTCTTCCACATTTACTTTCCAATTTCTGAAGAGAGATTGGGGTTTGTGTGGCATTCAAATATTCACTGATCTTCACAAAGAAACCCAATATACTAGGTAATCATGACTAAGAGAAAGGGAGAACTTAAAAATACATACATACACAAAGACAAGAAACATGTCAACACCACTTTACCACTTTTGTATTTTATTGTGGAACTGAATTTGATTCCTTTACATCAAATATCCTCAATGGAAGAGGGGATATTGCACACAAATATCATAAAAGCACTACATATTACTTTCACTGGAAACTAATTTTCTACATTAGATATGACTGGATAGAATAGAAGTGATGCAGGATTATAAGACATAATACCATACACAGCTGCAGACTGACACAAACACCATTCAGAACAAGAGAGAGGAGGTGTGTGAGGTGCTTCTCAGCCAGCCACAAGACTTTCTTTCCATAGTTTGGAAGATAATGGCTGCATGCAAATGCGTGAAAGCATATTTCAGATTTTGTCTTTTACATTGAGATTACAGCCCAGTCTTGAAGAGGTAGCTCCTGCCATCTGGAGCTCTTAGTTAGCCTAGTAGAGAGAAGTTGCTTCTTAAAATTTTTTTCTTTCTACATTTTATGCCATTGTTTTATTTAGTTACCAATTCTTGTTTGTAAAGTCGCAACAAGAGATTTTTCTCTTTTTTTTTTAATTTTCAATAGTAAACATTTTTAAACCAGGTGACTAATATAATTGCCTTCTAAGAAATGCTTACCCCTAGTAGATTTTAGTGTTTTGTTCAATTATTAAGTGAAAAGATGAAAGCTTTTCTTTCAAGTGTAAACATTAAATTTTTTCATATTCTAGTAAGTACAGACCAAGAAAATTACTATTTCTCTCAAAAACATCATTACTGAGCAAGAACCTCTGGCGACAGATGAACAAGGAGAAGCGCATGACAGAAATGTTCCAAATGCACAGCAAGCGCTCTTTGGAGCTCATTTGCTTGTGTTGGGAGGGATTGAAAATTCAATTAACAAATTTATTAAATCTTAGTAAAAGAGTACCAGAACTCTCCTAAAATGCATAAGCTATCATAGACAATTAAAAAAACCCCAACATTCATATACACAGTTATCTCCATTCACCACAGTATGTAAAATAAGTAAAAAAAAAATCAAAAGTGATTTCTATGAAAGATGGGGTGAAGATAGAGGTCAATGAGTCAGGCCCACCACAGGACTTTGAAAAGGCATGCAAGAGAGGCCCTGTCCAAGTACAAGAGTGGGATGGGATCCCCAAAGTTAATTCTTCATTGAATTATATGAAGCATTATATTAATAGCATAAAGATCATGACTGGGAATGCTGTTATGGGTAATACCATCATTCAAATGGAGTGTTCTTAGCACTCAGATATTGAATCTTTACAATTAGAGTAATCAATAACAAACCATGCTCCTAGAAATCTATGCTGATCAACAGCACTCATCGTTAATGTACACAGTACATTTTGATGACTGTTACACTAAACTAGTTGTGTAGTACTAGGATTAGCACAGGTAGATTAGTTCCACAGGCAGGAAAGTCATTAAGGGCAAGAGGAGCTAACGGAGGAGCTCATCGCTGTGTTGAATCTAGGTGCCATTGCCATTTGGAAGGGAGTGGATGGAACAGGTATTACAATACCTCAGAATAGCCAGACCAGGGTTTTAATATTCTTGTAGCAGCAAAAAAAGCAAGTGTACATGTTAAGGTTAACTGTAACTGTCTAATTATCATTATTATTTGAGAAGTAAAACAAATGCTTCAGCCACCATAAACTTGTTTGGGAATATTTAAGGCTTGATTCCAATTTAATTTACAGTAGGATCAGATGACTGTAACTTCCCTGACAGTAGTGAAATTGCTCCTGATTCACAGGAGTAAGTGGCATAAGTGAGATTAGTCACAAGACCACTGCTGTACTTAAAACAATTTTCTACCAAAGCAGAGATACAAACCATTTCAGGTGTTGTCAGAAAAGCAGAAAATCTGTTCCCACCCACTCAAAAGGTTTGAATTCTGACTTATATAATAAAGTAGACAAATCAGAAAGAATTGTAGAAATAGTACAACTATTCTGCCAAAAATTTTGCCCATATCTTCTAGACTATGTATTACAAAAGCATTTTAAGTGAATTAATTACATGAGCCCAGCAAACATGCTTGTCTTCACAATACATTTCCATCTGCCTTTTGTGCCATAGTCAGTCTGAGTTATTCTTGACTACTTAAAAGGTATAGCAATAAATAAAACAGCATTGCTAGAGAAACCTAAAAAAGAGAAGACATTAAAAATAAATCAAAACCCCAACCACTGACAAACAGTAATTCACAGCATTAAATGGGTTTATAAGACCCTAAACCAGTATTAAAAAACCCTCATAAAAATTAGGAGTGCAAACATACACCTATTAAACAAAAATATCCTAACAATGTAAAACTGAAATAAATTATAAGTAAAGAAAATAAAATGAGGTCATAGTTCACTACATTGTAAAACTTGATACCAGCCATGATGGTAATTCATACAACCAGCACGTAACTCCATGCTGGAGGCCTTTACACCTTAAATTCAGATCTGCAGACCTTCTGCAATGCAAAAAGATTTTTAAAATTGGGGTATAACTTCTAAGACTAAGAAATCCAAACTGTATTAAATCACAGAGCAGTGGTATTGTTCCTCTGCAAGCAGTCTAGAGAATGAAAAGAAGGGAGACATGAAGGAAAGGGGAAAGGGGAAAGGGGAGAGGGGAGAGGGGAAAGGGGAAAGGAAAGTTCAGGAAAGTTCAGGAAAGTTCAGGAAAGGAAAGTTCAGGAAAGTTCAGGAAAGGTAAGTTCAGGAAAGTTCAGGAAAGTTCAGGAAAGGAAAGTTCAGGAAAGTTCAGGAAAGGTAAGTTCAGGAAAGTTCAGGAAAGTTCAGGAAAGGAAAGTTCAGGGAAGTTCAGGGAAAGGAAAGGAAAGGAAAGGAAAGGAAAGGAAAGGAAAGGAAAGGAAAGGAAAGGAAAGGAAAGGAAAGGAAAGGAAAGGAAAGGAAAGGAAAGGAAAGGAAAGGAAAGGAAAGGAAAGGAAAGGAAAGGAAAGGAAAGGAAAGGAAAGGAAAGGAAAGGAAAGGAAAGGAAAGGAAAGGAAAGGAAAGGAAAGGAAAGGAAAGGAAAGGAAAGGAAAGGAAAGGAAGTGAAAGTACAAAAAGAAGAAATGAGAGGAGAGAGGAGTAAAGGAAAGAGAAGGAAAGAAGGAAAGAACTGAGGAAAGAGGAAAAGAAAGGGGAAAAGGGAAAGGAAGGGAAAGAAAAGGGAAGAGAAGGGACTTATTGCTTGTTCTATCCTTTTTCAAGATCTTGTGAGGGTTGACAGTGTGGGTTACAACCTTCTAAGTATTGAGCAATCAACTTCTCAAACTCCGTTTTCTGTCATCATCAACAGAATAATTTTACGAAGGTATCCTTTCATACCCCTCTCCCCAAAAAAGTATTGACAGTTGTCTGTTTTCAATACATTTTACCTCAATATCCATTCTCACTAGAATCTTAAACAACACTACTCATTTATCTTACAAAACTACTGAAAAGAATGCCTTCACTTGAAAAATTTTTCTTTGCATTTACCTGTAAATGAAAATGTTTGTTACAAATCATGTATTAAAAGTTCATGCAGCACTAAAAAGAAAGGCTTCTGTACATTTGTTCCCATGTTCACTCTTAAATTAAACAAATAAAATCAGATAAGACAAAGGAAGGTTGAACACTGTACAGGCTCACAGGTAACCTTTTCCATCATTCTGAATGTTTCACTAAGTTTTGTAACTCTGATACTGGACACCACTTCAATCTTGCTTCCACAGTATGAAAGGAGCCTTCAAAAAAAAAAAACCAACCTCATCTTGCACTGTTGAGCTGTCCAGGTGCATCAATGAAGTGTTCACATAACTAATATACGTAATTCATAGCACCAAACCATTTGACCAGTCAGGTAAGTTCCTAATACCACACATGTACACTCACACTTCTTTACTGGTGTAACTATGATCCCACACAGATGTTTTATAAATTTGCTGTCTCAGCATTAAAAAATAAGTGCATCAAGTTTCTTTGTACATTCAAGTCACTTTCTAAGGCAAATTGTCTACTGTATGTACTCCCGACTGCTTTGGTATTTTGCTTCAGGTAATCGACAGTGGACATGGGTGTTCAAGCATGTGGACTGGTCAGTTCTGGCTGGAGTGAGTGGGCTTTCACTGGAAGCATGCCTTAGACCAACAATTCTGCATGTTGTAAGAAAGGTTTTAGACTTCTGGATGGGGCGCAGGCTACATGCATATTTGGCCTATGATTGTTACGGCGTGTCAGTATGCAGAGTTCAAATTAAAGTGGAAAGCTGCTGATGAGTGATTAGGTCATACATCCCTTCCTAGCCATGTTCTCTTTCTTTTTATTTTTGAGCTAACTTAATTCTTTAAAAAAAGGATCCCCATAGTGATAGCTCATATTAATAAAAATTTAAAACTTTCTTCTCATGTGAGAACATAAGCAGACTGTAGTAAGCGATACATCTATTGCCATGAGACTAATGCAGACCTAATAATTTACTACTTTCTCCTCCTACCCCTCTCTCTTTCTCTCTTTGTATTTCTTTAGAGGGCAAATGCCTCTACCTGGCAAAAGTCATTGGGGTTGCTAGTGCATGGTTTCAAAATGTTCAGTGGAGATGCAACTGGATCTGTATTTTCGCAGTAATTTGTACTCTAATATGGGAAGACTGTTATTTCCCTTAGCAACCAACAAAGACTGAAAAATATTAGTGACTTGCATCACTGTGACACAGTATAGCATTTGGCAGGTATATAGTTCAGCAGTTGAAATAGATGAGTTGAATTTTCAGAAAAGGTGTTTTCAAACTGAAGAATTTCTGGAAACGAAGTTTAATCTTGTGACGCATGGTCTTGTTCTTACAGCTCAATCTTGCATGCAGGAAAAGATTCATCTTGCATAACAACAGTGCTGCTGCTTGCCAAAACCATGATGTTGAGATCCTGCTGTTTCTCATGGGTCTCTTGATACCATTCCCTCATCACTTCTGAGTCATGGGTTGGGATTAAAGTCACCTGCAACAAAAAATAAAAGTCCTGTTGAATGGACCACAGAAACAGTTGATATGTAAAATGTCTTTTCAAGAAGCCCCAGCCAAAAAGTATGTTTCCCTTTAGGAAAGAGTAGATTTTTATGCAATATACTTGAATAAATAGATGGATTAAAGGAAATCAACATGTAGTTAAGGTAGAATGACTGCAAATAAGTAGTTTATCAAAATAAAATGTTGGTTTTGTAAGCTGCTGAGATGCAGCTTTTGAGAGAAGCATCAGGTTGTAATCTGCATTGGTAACTCTTCAGATTATAGACAAATATTTTCTTTACTTATTCATCACAATGGAAAGACACATTAAGTTTCCAAATGCATGTAATCACTCTATAAAGTGTGAAACATGTCTTCCCTACTTAAAACTGCAACTATGCCAAACTCATATATGCCAAGATCATGTAAGTGGGGTAGTAAAATTATGAAACAGTCAACTGGCCCCATAAATCAGCTCTCAGCTGTTTTAAAAACCAGGAAATGGCCTGATGGGTCAGAGATGTGGGAGCAGCTGAGTGCAGTGCAGCTCTGTGCTTCACACATCATCATTGGTTTCATCTGTGCTCAGCCTGGGGCCCTGCTGGGGTTTAGGATTCTTCCTTCTGTTTCTTTTTCTCAGGAATTTTCTCCCATATTTGTTGCTAGGAGACAACAACAACAACTGGGTATTTAAAAGAGGCAAAAGAAGTTGCCATACTTCAGGGGAGGAATGCAGCTAACTACTGTTCCTTTTTACCTGGGGGTTTCCCTGGGAAGGGCAGAGATACCGGGAGAATGGGTCTGGGGAAATGTGTTAGGTACAGGTCCTAGCTCTCTCTTTCCTTCATTACATTCTCCATTCCAAAGGAGGTTCCTGCTTCCTTGGCAAACACCTGTCTTTCAAACCAAGACAGGGCCCCATTCTCTGGCAGTTGCCATCCACTCCAGAGGTGCTCTAGTTTCTCATAGCTGAGAAAGGTTAGATTTCCAGGTTGAGATAGGAGTGAAGATCCTACCTGCATGTTACTCTCCCACTGCGCCTTGCCCTCCAGCAGGGAGTCCAGAACAGCCCTGCTTGGCTCTTCAGCTGCAGCATCGTTCCCGCTCACCACATAGTAGGATGACCGCACCCTCTTGAAAAACTCAACATCAACATTCTTGCTGTTGCTGTGGTTGGGAATGTACACCAGATCCAAATACACTGGAGGTCCTGGAGGCACTGCTGTAGATTTTGCCACCTTAGTATTCCCAGGTCCTTTGGAAAACAAAAAACAAAATAATATACCACAGGCTGGTTAAAAGCGTGCTGTACTAATTGCTGTTATAACCACTGAGGTGAGATGTGTCCAATTATGGAATTACACTCCCACATATAATGACATGTTACAGCTTTGTTGTACCCCAATTATGACTGTAATGGGAGGAAAAATCTGAAAAACTGGAACTATATAATACAATAAAAAGTCACTAACATGTAATAAAAAGTTGGCTGAACCTTTTCCAGAAATACTACTATTACCCAGCAATTACTGTGCAGGGCTGTGATTAGTGAATTACCATTCAGTAAATGGTGGTATTATTTTCCTGATGAAGAAGTGCAGCTTTTTGAAAGTCTAGGGTATGAATGATTATAAAATCTAGTATTACACAGGAAGCCATGAAAATTTGAAGCAGTCCTAAAACCTGAGTCACACAGCAAGATATGACAACAATTGATATGCTCAGGCTGCCTTACAGATGCATCAAGAAACTTCTACATGTAAGCACAAAGAGGGTCAAGGAGGAACTTGGAAGGAGAACGTTGCAGAGCAATTCAGGCAACAGAGTCAAGTATTTGCCTGCCTGCTGTATCCTTATTTGCATACACAAACTAGCCACTTATCACAAAAAACAGAGGAAGTGCTTGTTTGCTGCTGTACATAGTATAGGTATAATACTTGTTCTAAGAAGAGCTTCAGTCAAAATGAAGTGCAACATGTAAACACATTTAAAATATTACACAAAAACCCCACATCTTTTGCTCTAAACTGAATTGTGGTGTAAACTTAAAATCAGGCTTCAGTTAGTAATTTTGCCCAGATGATCAACCCTTATGGTTTCTTAGCTTCTTCACACTGATTAACCTTGGTAAACAATTATCTGAGCAATACAATTAATTTAGGGTCAAACTGTGAGGCCAGCAAACTCCCTTACAGTTGTTTAGCATGTCCTAACACTCACCATAGGGCAAAATGACAAATGAAGTGGTAAGATTTCCTGATTTAGAGAGGTTTTGCTATTGTTTTTGTTACAAAATATTTTAGCATCTTTGATGATAAAAAGTCTCTGATGTCTTTTTTAGTTGGGCATACCACACCTGATTAAGATACTTGTTGCTACATTTTTACAATTTTATGTCATACTAATTACTCCAGCACATACCTGACAAGTATGCCTAATGACTTTAATGTAGAGCTGAAGTGCTGCAGGAAAGCACAGCATAAATAACTACATTACTGCTTTGAAATGTATATTCTAACAGAGACAAACAATGGTGAGAGAAAGGAACAGTGGATTAGCAAAAACAGGGAAGCTAGGGACAGTTGAATGTTTGTTTGTTTATGCTGAATCTTGGAACTGCTCCTTTTAAAAGAAGTTTTCAACAGAGCATCAGTCCTCACAGAAGAAAAATCAAAGTATCCTCCAAATAGTCCCCTAAGGTCTGCCAGAAAGAGCAGATTAGCACAATTCCTTCTTCAGTAATCTAATTCATATTTTGTTGATACTTAGAATGTACAACAGACATTCAAAATTACATTAACTTTTTGTATGTTTAGCCATCATGATGGCATAAGACCATATTACGTGATATACAAGCTTAGTTCACTCAAAATGCTTCTACTAATGTTAAAATTTTTTTAAATGCTGCTTTTAAAATCAATCCACCAAAGTAATAAGAGCACCCAAAGATAGTGACTTTGCCTCCCACAATATTAAATTGTATTAATTTCTGTTGAGAATTTTATCTACTTATTTCTTACAATTAGAATAAAGGGTTTTCCTTAGTTACTGATTTTACTTCACCTACAAAAGCAGTACTTTCAATTCTATTAGGTGCTTAGACAGCTTGTATTAAGTTCTTCCTATTTTATGTACTCTCTGGGCAAACTGAAATGAATTTTCTCAGATTATAGAAGTAAAGCTAGTGAATTTCATGCATTTAAATGTGGCATTTACATGCTGGACTTATACATCAAACCTGAACTTTTTTTTGAGGATATGCCACAAGCCACACTCTCAGCTGATACGGTGGCAAACTAACTACACTTCACCAACTAAAAAAATCAGAATACTAGGGCATTGCTATTTGTCTTTACCTGTGGTTGCAGTCTTTGTCGACTTGGATGTTGTTGTATTTGCTGCATTCTTGGTATCCTTATCTTTTTCTTCTGCTCGAGACTTTACCTCTGGATTAGAGATATTTTTGGTTGCCTTCTCCACAGATTCCTTCTTTTTTGGAGAAGCTGTTCTGGAAATTTTATCTAAAGATTCTTTTGTAGCTGGCTTTGGTGAAGCCACTTGTTTTGATTTACCATCACTTTTTTTAACAGGAGACGATGACTTGGTCTTTGTACCCTGCTTTTTTGTCTTTGTCTTTTCTTTGAGGTCCTTCTTCAAAGATTTACCTAAATTCTGTTCAACTGGCAGAGCCTCTGGATCAACCATGGTAACATCAGGGTGCCTGGGGGAAGGGCTGCGATCCTGCATTGGGACAGGTGGTGGATCAATGTGTTTGTACGTAATTGTCTTGTCCGTTGGAATGGTTTCCGACTCATCTTCTGAGTCAATGTTAGCATCTGCAGTGATGGAGGGACATTCCTCAGTCTCTGGGGGAACATCCGAATCAGTCTGAGATGGGGCAGACTCACTCACAGATGTGGGAGGGGTTTCATCACACTGCCGCCCTTGCTGCTTTCCCCCAGAAGGAGGCTGAGCTCCCCCAGACTGAGTTAGTGGCTTCTCTTGATCTTGAGACTGTTCTTCACTTGCAAACCACTCAAGGGGATTTGGGTTGATAAATGAGGGCGAAAGTTCAGTTTTGGGATGTTTATATTCACAAGAGGACACAAGGCATAAGTCAACATCTTGACGGGATTCTGCTAACGATTTACTTGGAGTAAAATGTGCACTTGCTTCATAGGAATAGCTGGTAGCTTCGGGTGACCTCCCAGTGCTGGCTCTTCCAGTTGTCTCATATGAGTAATCTGTGGCTTCAGGTGAACTGGAGGCTTTCCCAGTTGTCTCATAAGAGTAAGTCATGGCCTCTGATGACCTGGTGGTACTTCCAGTTGTCTCATAGCAGTAGCCAATGGCTTCTGGTGACTTAGAGGTTTTCCTTGCTGTCTCATAAGAGTAATCCATAGTATCAGGTGATCTGGTAGCTTTCCCAGTTAGCTCATAGGAATAATCTGTGGCTTCAGGTGATTTGGCAGTTTTCCCAGCTGTCTCATAGGAATAATCTGTGGCCCCTGGTGACATGGTGGTTTTCCCTGTTATCTGGTAAGAATAATCTGTGACTTCAGATGACCTCATATTTTTTGCAATTACCTCATATGAATAGTCTGTACCCTCGGGTGACCTAGTAGTCTTCCTGCTTATCTCATAGGAATAATCTGTGGTCTCAGGAGACATAGTAGTTTTTCTGCTTGTCTCATAGGAGTAATCCATGTCTTGAGGTGACCTAGTAGATTTCCCAACTGCTTCATAGGAGTAGCTAATATTCTCAGGTGACCTACTGGTTTTCTCTCTGGCCTCATATGAATAACTAAGTTCTGGTGACCTGCTGCTTTTCTCTGAATCTTCTTTATCTGGGCTGAGTAAAGGCTCTGGACTGTGCTTTGATAGGGGTTCCTGATAACCAAAGGCTTTGACAGAAGACACTCGCTGTGACAACAAAGGTGTGTGACTAGCTGACACTGCTTCTGTGATTGCAGGAGGTGAATCTGGAAAAGTAGGAGAGTACAGGGGAGAAGATTCCCTTGGAGTTAACGGAGATAGGTCAGATTTTGGTGACAACTTTTCTCCTAGGCTCTGCACCTTTTCTGAGGTAAAAGAAGAATGCAGTGACATCTCTCTGGGTGGAACACCACCTGAAATAGTTTCCTCTGGTAGTGGTGAAGCTACCTGGGAAGGTGTATGAGCTGATGAAGTTGAGGATGAGGCTTCAATTTGAGAAACTGAAATAATTTCTGAAATATCTTTCTCTTGAGAGTAATAAGACTGTTCCACAGGTGAAATCTTCCGTTCAAAAGGAGACTCCTGTATATCTGAAGGGCTATAATCCACTTCCGTTGGTCCGTTTTCAGATATATGGTGCACACTAGTGCCTACAGCAGGATATTCTGGAGACTGCCTACTAAAATCCATTGCTAAAGACTGCTCGGGTGACTCCCGACCATATTCTACTGACATAGCTGACTGCTCAGGAGATCTGTGATCAAGCACTGGTGTTCTTGATTTTGCAGTTTTAGGTGAGAAATCTGGTGGAGAAATTGACATAGGCCTTGGGCACTCTTCTTTAGATGGAGACATTTCTGTTTCCTGAAAAGTTGTTGGTGTTTGTACAACTGACACTGAGAGGGAATCATCAACTTCAGTAGAGTGAGGAGAACCAACCTCAGCATGCAAAGAAGGAGATACATCATCAGTGGTTGGTTCTGGAAATGAACTAGTAGCAACAGAGGCTGTAGAGACAGAAGCTACTCCTTCTATATGGGAATAGGTGTCTTCTGCAACAACCTCATCAACAGGAGTTGCAGACTTGTCAGAGACAGTGCCTTCAGAAATTGACATTTTGGTATCTTCTTTTAAAGAACCAAACTGGCTGATATCTATTTGAGTTGGTGAGAGATCACCTGCTAACTTCCGCTCATCCAAGACCAGTGAAGACTGAGAGCTGCTGGGTTCTGTATCCTCCATTTTCCTTTCCAGGCTGAAGCCTTCCTTAATTACCATAAATTCCATGCTTTTTTCATCTTGTTTTTCTTGGAAGAGGCCCACAGAGCTTGCTTCAGAAGCTGGGCTCATCTGAACAGGTGATTTGTCTTTTTCAGGTTTCCCCTCAGAAAGACTTCCATAATCTCTGGTGGGAGACTTTAAATCAGCACTCAAAAATGTATCATAAGGGGTCTCCGAACCTATCAGTGGTGGACTCCGCAGAGGTGAGAGAACCTTTTCAATTGGAGATTCTGAATCTGGCACGGGTTCATCCATAGGGCTTATTCTGCATTTTGCAGACTCATCTTTGACTTCACTGAACTCAAAGCTAACAGGAGCTTCTGTTGACTTTTCACTGGTTTCAGAGGGAAGCTGACTGGACTTTTCATCGGTGGGAGACTGATAATAAGGTGTGTGGCCAGCACTACCAGCAGCAGACTGTGAGGGAGATGCTACTTCTAATGTTTTATCTTCAGGGCTTGCACAGTGCTCTTCAGCAACTTCTTGGTGTACATCAGGCAATTTAGCAGCGGGGACAGACTCAGAAGAAACCTTGATCTCATTGGGAGTGAGTGAAAAGTTCACACTGCGTTCACTCAGTGGTGTTTTGGCAACAGGAGATGGAGGGGACAAACTGTCAGCTGGACTCTTGGCTGAACTGTGTTTTCCACCATCTTCTTGATAGGGTTCTTTGATTTCCAATTTGTCAGTGCCTTGGATTTCACTTTCTCTTTGCCGGTATACATCTTGGAATGCAGATTTGCAGAATTTGTCTTCCTCTAATGAAGAGGGTGGTGAGATGGTGGAAGCTGAAGCATTATAATCCTTACCTTCTGTGGCATCTGTTTTGGATCCTTCAGATAAACCATTAAAAGCATCTGGAAGTGGAGAAAGTTTAGCTCTGCTGAACTCTTGAGAGTACAGTGATGTCTCATACTTGGTAATGTTCACATACTCCTGAGAGGGTGACTCGCTTTCCTCATTGTTAGTTTCATCACTCATGACATCTCGGGGCGTTGACATTTCATCCATTGGGGTTGGTTCACTGGATATTTCAATGGTGGACTGTGTGTAACCTGAAGTAGCAGTGAATTCCTCAGGTTGATCTTCTCTATTTTCTTCATCAGAAACAGTGGCTTCACTTTCTGAACCGCCAGGTAGTGTCTCGTCATGGATAGAAGATGCTGGTTCAATCACTGGCGACTGAGACTCTGAACGTTTAGTTGGTGTAATTATAAGTAAGCCATACTTATCCTCAGCTTCACCAGATTCTCCAGCTTTGTCTACCACAGCCATCACATAATCTTCTTCGGCTTCTGTTTTTTCAGTTTCCTCTTCATCTCTGATGTCTTCTGCTTTGTCTTCCTCGTCTTCTTCAGTCTCTTCAGTTTCTGCCTTTTCTACTGCTTCTTCCCTGTCTTCTTCAGCTCGTTCATCAGATGCCTCATAATCTGCCTTTTCAATATACTTTTCATCATTAATGTTAGCATCTACTTGAGTCATTACTTTTTCTGAGCCACCTGCAATTTTTCTTGATTCTTCCATGTATGTTTTTGTGGCATCAAGGTGTGTTTTTTCTACTTCATTTTCATCTCGTTCTTCAGCTTCTTCTGTCTCTGCCTTTTCTTCATAATCTGCTTCAGATGATTCTTCCAAGCCAGTTCCCTCATCTTCAAACTTTTCGTTGTCATCAACCTTGTGTTTTTCCACAGGTTCCAATTCTTCAGGTGTCTGTTCACACTCACCCTCAGCTTCTGTGGTAGTTATGCCTTCATCAGATGACTCAGCAGGTCCTTCATTATCCAATTTTTCTTTTTGTATTTCAAAGGCATCTTTTTGTACTGTGCCAGTGAGTTTCAGATCATCCTTAATAAGTGCAACTTGAGATTTTGTTTCTTTTATTGTTTCTACTTCTTCAGCTTTTAATTCCTCAAAATCCTTTGTTAAATCCTCTGGTGAAGACATAAGGGATCTCTCTGCTTCAAGCTCCTTTCCACCGGATGTAATTTCTGTAGCTGCTACAGTTGTGGCTCCAACTGCTGCAAGGGCAGCTTGTGCTCCACTGACTTTGAGATCCTTCTTTACACTTTTAACTTTTCCTTTTTCCTTTGGCTTTCCAGCAGGTATTGCTTCCTTTTTAGCAGGTTCCTCCTTCTTTTGTGGTTTAGGCTTTGCTGCTGGCTTTTTTGCTTCATTTGAAGGAGTAGCTGTCTTCTTTGTTTCTTTAGGAACCTTCTTGATGTCCTTTTTGGCTTCTTTGTCTTCCTTCTTGATTTCTTTCTTCTCTTCTTTTTTGGCTTCTTTTTTAGCTTCTTTTGTTGAAGCTTCTTTCTTTACTTCCTTCTTAGTTTCCTTCTTCTCTTCCTTTTTCACCTCTTTTTTAACTTCTTTCTTGATCTCTTCTTTTTTTGGTTTTTCCTCTTTTTTGATGGGTGTTTTCTCCTCTCTCTTAGAAACCTCTTTCTTTGGCTTTTCTTTGTCCTCTTTCTTTTCTTCAGGTTTTGCTTTGACTTCCTTTTTCACTGTCTTCTCTTTAGACATTTTCGGTTTTACATCTGTACTTTGTTTTTCAGGAATTTCAGATTTCACTAGTTGGTCTTCCTTACTTGTTATATCTTTTTCTACCACTATTGGTTTGGTCTCTACTTTTGCTGGTTTTTCTTTTTTAACTGGAACTTTTTCTTTGCTTTCCAGCTTCTGAGGCTTTTCTGGTACTGCACTAGGCTTCACAGGCTCTGGTGTTTCTTCTTTAGATTCCTTTCTGACAGGCTTATTTGGTGGTGTCTTTGCAGCAGGCTTCAGACTCTCCTTACTATCAGTTCGCTGTTTCAATTTTGCTTGTTTCACAGCTGGACTAGAAATGTTCCCAGTTAGGTCTTTTTGTGTAACCATTGGTTGTTTAAGGAAGTCTAAGTGTTTGAGTTTTTCTAGTCCCTCTAGAATATTATACTGGGTGCTGTTTCCAGGAAAGAGAACTCGGATTATTTTTTCTGCAGGATTAGCTGGATGCCACACAATCAGGGATGAGACTGAGGTGAAATAGGATAATGGAATGTCTAGTTCTTGGCCATTTGGTAGCAGGAGTTCAGCTTTATCTTTGTTAGTACCACTCCACTGCTGCAAAAAATACTGCATCTCTTTGCTATTTTTGACAGGATTAAGAACATACATCTCAAGTTTGCCAACTCCCATTTTCTGAAATAAAATTATAGGGTCAATGGTATTTCCTGTATTTCTGAAAAGAGGTTCTGGTTTCATAGACAATTTATTTAAATACTGGAGAGTAAAACAAGCTTCTTCTACACTCCTTTTTACTCTAAGATTAGGATCCAGGTTCTTCAGGTTCTCAGGTACATTAAGGAACACAACTCCTAAATCAGGTGAGATGAGATTTTTCATCCAGTCACTGTTGGTAGTAGACCCTTGAGACTGTTCCTCTTCTAGTTCAGCTATCTTTCGCTGAAGCATGCTATTGATTCCTGGCAGATTGTCATCTCCAATGTGAGTGAGCAGAATGGAATCTACCCTGTCCAAGTGCCGGATAAGTTTCCAAAAACAAGATTTTCTTTCAGATCCTCCATTGATAAGCATATTGAATCCATTCACTGCGAACAACGCAGAGTCCCCTCTTCCCCCTGGGAAAATGTAACAGCAGGGTTTGGAGAGCTTCAAGAAACCTCCTGAGGTTGGAGGTTCCAAAATGTCAAAAGGTGATGGCACTTCTACTGATTCTGACAGATACTCTGTGAATTCAGAGAGTCCTTCCATCTCAGGTAATATGGAAGCTGAGTTGAGTTTAATGTTAATAAAGTCTTGAAGGTTGTGTCTGTCAAGGTTGGAATTTTTCCAGTCCCCTTCCTCAGGGCAGAAGAGAGTTAGACTGGCTTTGTTGGCAGGGTGTGTGGTGCTCAACAGTTCACCAATCTAGGATTATAAAACAGAAACACAAGATGCACACAAATTCAATTTTAATGACAATTAATGTCAACACATAATATTTCCTGATCAGATAGATAAAACCTTTTACATTTGGTTCTGCACTGGTGAGTCCCCATCCTAGACACTAAACTAACCTGGTATCACAATTAGTTTACTACTGTATTTTTTAAAATATGAAGGAGGACCTTATTTCTGGTCAGTACTGCCCAAAGGACAACACGATCTAAGGTTCCCCCTTCCCTCCTCCATACTTTATAGAAGGATGGTACTAGCTATTATACTGAGAGGGTATGAGGACTGTGGGGATAATGCAGCCTGAGCTGCCACTGTATGTCTACCATGGGCTCACTGCTGGTCCATCCAGAAGAGAAAGCCAAGTACCCAAAGGACAAAGTACAACCACTTATTAGGCAGAGAGCAACTGCAACACAGAGGAGGCCAGCATCCTCCCAGGGGCAGTTGCTATCCTTTCTCCTTCTCTCATGGGATATATTCCACCACACCACTGTTTGTGCAGGTCCTTCTCTGGGCTGCCTCCTGAAAAGCCAGTAATGCTCCCAGATTCATTAAGATTGGCCTCAGGAGAGTTTTTCAGAACAGTGACCATGAGATGGTGGAACTCAGAATCCTCTAAGGAGGAAGCAAAAAGTAAGAAGGACTAGAATTCTAAACTTAGACTTCTTCAAAGACTACTTGGAGGAATGCCATGGTTTAGGGTTCTAGAAAATTCAGGTGTCTATGGTAGGGGGCTTACAGCTGGCCTGTGAGCCAGAGAGAGTTAGTGGACAAGGTTTTATTTCTGAAAGGAATTTTACCAAGCCTGTTGGTATGGAGACTGAGAAGAGAAGAAGAAGAAGAAGAAGAAGAAGAAGAAGACGAAGAAGAAGACAAAGAAGAAGAAGAAGAAGAAGAAGAAGAAGAAGAAGAAGAAGAAGAAGAAGAAGAAGAAGAAGAAGAAGAAGAAGATAAGCAAGAAAAAACCTGCAGCTGGGGAAAGTATTTTTAGAAAAGTTTTGTGAAAAACAGAAGTGAAAATGGTTTTACACTA
Organism: Cinclus cinclus; assembly: GCF_963662255.1. Taxonomy (NCBI): domain Eukaryota; kingdom Metazoa; phylum Chordata; class Aves; order Passeriformes; family Cinclidae; genus Cinclus; species Cinclus cinclus. The sequence goes on along the minus strand of NC_085084.1, from coordinate 59,233,848 downwards.
ATGAACGTTATGTTGATCTATTGCAATCAATGAATAAAGTATAAACTTTGTAGAGTGCATAAAAGACAGCATGCAGTTGTAATAAATGGGATATTAGCCTTCTGAAATGTACTGTGTGTCCTTTTGTATGTCATGCCCACCCCACCAGCGACAGGTGTTCAAGAGAGCTGATCATTATTCAAGCATCCTTCCCTCAAGCTTAAGACCAGTGTATTCCCATGAGTAACAAATCAGCCAAAGAGGTCAGCCAAAGATCTGCATGGATAAGCAGGCTGATTCTAGTAAGTCTCAAATGGAAGAAGGAAATTTATGGGGTGTTGAAAAAGGCACAGACCACATGGAAGGACTATAGGAATGCTACCAGAATATGCAGAGATGTAACAAGGAAGGTCAAGACCCACATAGAATTGAGTCTAGTAAGGGCTATCAAGGACAACAAGAAGGACGGCTACATGTACATCAGAAGCAAAAGGAAGATTAAGGAAAATGTGGGGTCACTGATAAATCAGACTGTTGTCCTGGTCATGGAAGACTTGGAGAAGGTGGAATTACTGAATGCCTTTTTTGCCTCAGTCTTTACTGCTGAGACCAGCCCTCAGACCTTGGAGATAAGGGAGGCTGGAGAAAGGAAGAGTTTTCTTGGTTGTAGGGGGTTGCATTAGAGATCAGTTGGGCATAAATCCATGGGTCCTGATGAGATGTACCCACAGGTGCTGAGGTAGCTGGCAGATGTTGCTAAGGGACTCTGAAAAATCATGGAGAAAAGGAGAGGTGTATGATGGCTGATGACTGGAGGCAAAGTCAGTGTTACTCCTGTCTTCAAAAAGGCAAGAAAAAGGGCCCAAGAAACTACTGGCCAGACAGCCTCATTTCCACCCCTTGAAAGGTGATGGAACAGATCATTCTGGAGGTCATCACCAAGCAAATAAAATAAAAGAAGGTTGCTAGGAGCCATCAGCAAAAATTCCCCAAGGGGAAATCATGCTTGACCAATCTGACAGCCTTCTGTGATGGCAGGGCAGGATGGATAGAGGAGGGGAAAGCAGTGATGCTGCCTGCCTCCCCTTCAGCAAGGCTTTGGACACCATTTCCCATAACATCCTCATAAGTAAGCTCAGGAGGTGAGGGTTAGATGAACAGACAATTCGGTGGATCAAAGACTGGCTGAAAGGCAGAGCTCACTGAGTTGTGACCACTCGAGGAGAATCCAGTGATATTCAAACTGTTCATCAACAACCTGAATGAAGGGATGGAATGGACCCTGAGCAAGTTTCTGATGACCTTGTAGGGAGTGACTGATACACTGGAAGGCTGAGCTGCCATGACCTTGAAAGAGAGAGAACTGGGTGTAGAGAATGAAATTATACAAATGAAAATTTAGGGTTCTGCACCTGGGGAGGTGTAGCCCCAAGTACCAGTAACAGGCTGTGTGGGGGAGAGCTCTGCAGAAAATGACCTGGGAATCTTGGTGGATGACTGTACACCAGCAATGTGTCCCCGTGACCAAGATGGCCAATTGTATCCCTAGGGAATACCATTCCTGAAAAGCCAGCCCCATTCCTTCCATCAGGAAGAGTGCAACCAGCAGGTTGAGGGAGATGATCTCTACTTAGCCCTAGTGAGACCACATGTGGAGTGCTGTGTTCAGTTCTGTACTCCACAGATCACAAAAGACAAAGAGCTACAGAGGGTCCAGCAGAAGCCACAGAGATGATGACGGGACTGGAACATCTGTCTTTGGAGGTGAGAATGTGGGAGCTGGGCCTGTTTAGTCCAGAGAAGTCTGAGAGGGGTTCTTGTGAATACATGTAAGTATCTCAAAGGCAGGTGTCAAGAGGATGGTGCCAGACTCTTCTCGATGGTGGCTTGTTACAGGACAAGGAACAATGGCCATGAGCTAAAACATTAAGTTCCCATTCAAAATGAGGAAGAACTTTATGTTGAGGATGGCAGAGCACTGGAACAGGCTGCCCTGGGAGGCTGTGTAGTGTCCTTCTCTGGAGATACTGAAAATCTACTTGGACATTTTCCTGTGTCACCTGCTCTACAAACCTGGGGGTTTGGACTGGATAATCTCCACACATCCCTTCCAACCCTAATGATTCTGTGAATCTGTGATTGAGAACTGAGTTAATACTTCAGAAATGGAAACAGCTGTAAGTTTTTGGACCCCTCTCTCCAAGGAAGACACTGAGGTGCTTGAGCATGTTGAGAGAAAGGCAACAGTGCTGGTGAAGGGCCTGGAGCATGACAAGGAGTGGCTGAGTGAGCTGAGGTTGTTTAGCCTGGAAAAAAGGAGGCTGGGGGAGTGGTGGGGGGGGACAGAACTTAATGCTGTCTGAACTGCCTGAAAGGAGGGTGTAGCCAGGTGGGAGCTTAGTCTCTTCTCACAAGTAGCAAATGACAGGATGACAAGAAATGACCTCAAATTGCACCAGGGGAAGTTGAGATTGGTTATGAAGGAAAATTTCTTCCCCAAATGCATTGTCATACACTGAATCAGGCTGCCCAAGGAAGTGACTGAGTCACCATCCTTGCAAGTATTTAAGATGTGTAGATGTGGTGGTGCTTGGGGGCATAGTTTAGTGTTGAATTTGGTAGTGTTGCATAAGAGCTGGACTTGATCTTTGATATCTTTTCCAACCCAAACAATTCTAAGAATTTGTCTTTTCCAACCTGAACAGTTCTATGAATAAATAGTAGATAATTTCTATTCTACTTGCCCTTAACAAAGAGACCACCAAACTTCTATAAAGAAGTAATTCAGATATAAAATGTCAGTGGAAAACATGCTAGCACATCATCATGCAAAATGCCATAACCTTCTTTGCAGAGACTCAGTTGTCAGTTCAAGCTTTAAGAACAGTTTTCATAAGACTGATATAGGTAACACTACAGCTGCATAATTGGAAATTCTTGGACCACAAGCTGTATCAAGAGAGGAAATGAATATATAAAAGATTAATGATGTTTGATTGTATTAGATCTCTTTGGGCCTCTCTGTGTGTAGATTTCACTTTTTTCTTTGTGTTATCTAACTTATTTTTAGCATTTATCAAACATAAAACTCAACAAAGATGCAGTGGCTGTTATTAAAGAACCAATCCAACCAAGAGATAAATAAAGCCCAAAATAAATATTTTCTACCTTCCTGTATCATTGTTACTGAATATCTAAACCATTTGACTGCAGTATAAATAAATCTCACCCATATGTCAGACATAGCCCTGTCTATATGACAGCAAATGAAAAAAACAAAGCAGAAAGAATAACTGGAGAAAAGGCTGAAAATGCTGATAAGGACAACAGGGGAACCATTGCTATTGTTTATTGCAGAATTAAGAAAAGAGGGGCAGCATGGATGACAGCTTTGAAATGGATTTAGAATCTCAAGTGTAGTCCTTATGATATGTCTCTGATCAGGGTTGAAAACACATTATTAGGGAGTGCCAAATGTAATAAAAAATAATTTCCTCTGAATAAACAAATCCAAGTCTGTTGCACACATAAGGCAATAAAACTGGAGTACAGACTGTTTCTCATAAAGGGCTGATTTTCTGCCTAGATAAAAAAAATCATATGGTAATATAATGGGCTAATGAATATACTGTATCAAGGTTTGGAGTGAGTCCTTTTCAGTTTATATTATACCATATTTGGATTTCTGCTTCATACTTCTAAATTCTGACTTTTTTGCTCCTTAAAGTTGGCATGCATAATGCAGACAGTGTTAAGCCACTGGAAGCCCAGGCTAATGAAAAATTAAAGAAAGTTTATTCCAGGCACAAATTGTATCTGTTAGGAATAGCAAATTCAGTCATGCCTCAGAAAAAGTATCAATGAATTTAATTTCAAATGGTGACACCTGGGTTAGACAGTAGAACAAAGATGTAGCCAAACATCATGTTTTGTCCTTCTTCACATTCAAAACCATTGTGTAAGAAAATAAATCCTGAATGCCTTTTTAAACCTGTAAACCTGAATGCCTTTTTAAACATTGAGAGACATCTGTTGAGGGATGCTTAAGTTTTAGAAGTGTCACAGCTAGTGATGACAAACAGTAAGTTGGCTGCTCAGAGAACATGCAATTACTACTTCCTACCCTGAATCACAAAGGTGCAAAGAAAGATTTTCCTGTTCTAGCTGTTGTTACAGGAACAGGGGAAATGGGACATTTTACACCTTCCCACATAGGGGAAATTTAAAATCCTGCTTTCAGGCTTTGTCTGAAGAGAGTTCTGCATGCTAGAGATGGATTTATGAATTAGACTTTATACAAGTATCTCCCAAAGTGTACTTTCTTATTTGCAAGCACATTCTTGACCTTAGTCCAGGTTTGGCCCAATGAAGCAAAAATGGGCAGAGGTCATAAACACTCCTACCTTACATGGTTATAGAATCATAGAATTGTTTAGGGTGCCAAAGACCATTGAGTCCAACTGTAAATCTGGTGCTGCCAAATCCACTAGGATCAGGACAGCACAGTAATTCTTTCATCTCGTCACCCCGAAGAAAACCACTTTTTCTAGAACTTCTTTTCTAATTATTTTTTTCAATTTTTAAAAAATGCTGCACACATGAACTGCAGTATGACAAACATGATCTTTCTTTTTGTTTTGTGAAAGCTTCCAGACAGTCTGAGACCCCCAGGCTTCCGAAACAATAGACTGGAAGCCAACACTTGCTGAGAGCCATGCCAGCTGGTTGCTGAGCACACTGCCAGCCACAGAGATGAGCCAAATGAGCCTTACTTATAGACCATGGGAGTGTGCCCAGAACACCCACTACTGCAGCAATCCCACAGCATCTGCAACTCATGGCCAGCCCCCATTCTTCCACTTTCCAAGCAATAATTTTGTTTCCTAACAAAACATTGTAATGGTAGCATTTGCCCCTAGTTTTGCATGTAGTCATAAAGTAATTATATGTCGTTAATTAGATAGAGACATATGGAACTTGAGTTTGTAATCTCATAGAAAAGTAACTCTGAGAAGTGCCAGTGAATTTTAGGTGCCAGGACTCTCAGAGAGCGGGAATTCAGCTCTTTCCCCAGCCATTTGCTGAACAAAGAGGCTTTGAGAGTATTTCATATGGATACAATAAGGTCAAATTAGGGCTCACAGAAAGTATGCTATTTCAGCACTGAACTTTCAAATCTCAGTCTACTGACATGGTCCTGATTAATAGTGCAAACTAAATTTGTGTGGATAGCCATACAGTGTATTTAAATATATACTTTACATGGCAGCTAAATTAAGTATGACAGCTTATTTACTATGTATTCCTGCCCTATGGGAACTTTCAGACACAGTACATTAAGGAAGAGAGCAAAGTAACAAGTCATGAAACAAATGGCATTAAACATTGGTATATTTCATGTTTATCTTTTTGTTGTGTAAAAATCACAAGTTTTACGGATTTACTGGCCATATTTTAGACAATACTGTGAAAAAGTTAAGCAGACAGATGATGCAAGAAATTACAGTTCTTCTAACAGCCACCCTCAGTTTTATCAATGTCACTTGCTAATTAGCCACATGCAAGAACCAGGTGTCAAGTTCAATTCAACTGCTCTGTATGTGCACCTTAGATTAACAACCTGTGTATTTTAAACACACCATTATCTCTTTCCATTGTTGAGGGTTCCTTGATTTTCTCTTTACGAAAGTTGTAATTTAATCTCCAAAATTAATATTTCATTATTTTGTTAGGCAATTTATCTGAAATCTAAAGTAAAATTAAAAATGTTTTGCAAGAAAGCCTGTAATGAAGAGTAAAAAGCACAACACCAGGCTGCCTGTTGGTAACTCTAACAAGACAGAGAGCCACTTTTAGTCTTCTAGGAAACTCTGCCAGCACTTAAAAATGCATGGAAGACACTTTTCTAAACATACCTCTTGATCTGTGAAGATCTCAATGAAGTTCTGGAAGGAGAAGGACCCTGACTGAAGAATGAGTTCTCCTGTGTTTTCAAAGCACTGGCCAGTTAGAACAAGGAGCTTGTGCCTTGCAGCATCAGTGATCATTAAGCGCACCTAGAGTGAAGAAGAGTAATACATCAAGAATGGGAGTAACTGTGTGTTTCAATAGTCCACTGAGAACACACAGTTTATCTCTCATAATTTAAAACCAGTCTGTGGAACAGGATTCCCAAAACATTATGGAGTTGTAGTGCTGTTTACCAAATACAATGAGAAAGAGGAAAACGTGAGAAAAAAAATGGACGGGCAAGACACAGTTGGAAAGTAGGCGTGAAGAACAAACCAAATTAATGACATGGCAAAACCAGCAAGGAGCAGAACTGTATACAACTTGAATGAAGAAATCATTTTTTTTAACACCAAACTTACTTGTAGTATAGTTCTTGGTATACTTTTACAGAATTGTATCAGGACAAGCTTGGTAAACTATTTAAGAGCACATGCTTATTTCACTTGACCCTGACTACAGCTATTGTTTATTCTTGTTTACCACTCCCAAGGAGGAGGCTTATGTGCATACTAAGAGAAAGCCATACATTCTAAATTTAGGAACACAACTAAACAAAACCTGTGTAAGATTCCACACATGTTGAGTAAATGCTTTGCAAATACTTAAAAATCTTACCACACACTGAAAAAACCAATTCAGTCTATGGTATTTCAAGCGCACTAATTCCTCTATTAAGGAAGAATTAAATCAAACCAGAACAGGGATTTCAGAACAAGGCTATCCACATATTAAACTAATTGAGCAAATGAGCAGAGTCCATCTGGGACAACTCCACATGATATTGCTTCCAAGCTCCATCTCCATGGAGATGACATAATCAACTCAGCTCTCCTTGCAAGATATTCTTTCTAAGATTTATATTGATTGTTAAGCAATCAATTTTTCTAAATAACTCTTGCAAATGCTGGGAGGCTGAGCCAGGAAGGCTAACCTGAATCTCTGCTGAACAACTCACATTTCCAGTACAACTCAAAGACACACATTGGAGAGTATGTATCTCAAAGAAGATCCCAACTGTACTATGTCTTCACTGTTATTTTATTAAATATGGGACCCTGATACTGAGCAGCAGAAAGTTCCTTTAATTTAATGTAGGACTAATGCTGATCTGCCATTAATTGTACTAAATAAATAAAAATTCAGAAATAAAATGTATGGATTAAGTGTACCTATTTCTATTTCAGATAAAAATACAGATAAGTGCAAACATTTGTCTGGTGTGCATTACTCAAATCTTCCCTGTTTTCACTAAAAAATGTAAAGAAACCGTATCTGAACTGGCTTCCTCCTCTAGGTTTTCTTTTGCTGCTGCCAGCAGTGCTCATCAACTTTTGCTCAAACTCATCAGGTTTTCCAACAGTAAAACTCCTTCTGACTTGTGAATCACTGATATGTGATGTCATATAATTCCCCTTCAACCAATTTTATTAATTGAAAATTAACTCTACATTGTGCAGAGTTAGCAAACTATGCCAGGAAAACAAGCAAATAAAGATTTGCAGATTACAGATCATAATGTGTATGCATTGAAGACCTTAAGAGACACATAAATTCTGTGTCTGGGTACAAATAAGGTTTTCTGAAGGACTATCAGAAATTCGTCTCCTGATTTCAAGACCCCTCAATTTTAGAATAAATACTGCAAGGTGATGATTCCATTCAGTTTAACTGTTGGTTAAAATTCAAAATTGATTGAAGGAAGTGCACAGCAAGATGTAGGCTCAGTCAAAACAGAGTTTAAGATGGAGTGTGAACAGAGACTGGCCCATCAGCAGATCGGTGGTTTCCCAAACTATGGTACAGTCAACAGGAGAATTAAAGCAACAGAGTGGGGACTTCCTAAAAAGGAAGTAAATGTTCATTGGAGTTTTCTTCAGGAAACAATCTCTCTCCTTTTGGGCCTCTTTCTTAAGGGAGGTGCTTGGCATTTGACAGAACATGACAGGAGCTTCAGGCACAATCATGTGTGGACTACCACCAGGTAAGGCTATAAACAGCTGGATTACCAGGTATATTGCATTTCCTTCTATTCTTTTTCTGTTTGTTATGTTTGTTTCTTTGGCTTGGTTTTCTTTTTTAGCTGTTATTTTACTTTGGTTTGTTTTTTTGTTTCTTTGTGTGTTTTGTTTTTTTTCCTGAGTGAATAGATGCCAGTTCCTCTTCTGCTGAAGTCAGAGCTTCATGGTATATCTCTGTCTCCTCCAGATGCACCCTGGAAATCTCTAATATATGAAATAAAGTTTTCTATTTGCCATAGTGAACAAAGAATGTCTGCTCCTACCTCTGATTTAATTCTGCCACCTCTTTCTGATCGCCTCTATCTGAACTGTCTCTGTTCAGAGCCTTGCTAATGCTAAGCCAGCCAAGTTAAATCTCATCTGTCTGATTGTGACCAGTTTGGCAGGATAAAAGCACAGTAAAGATTGCCTCCCATAGTCTCGTGAGATGAAATTTACAGTAACATAGCTAAACACCTTCCAAAGCCAAAGGAGTAAGCCCAGGGTTCAGAAATCATTAACGGGTGTCACATCATGTTCTTCCATGTGGTCATCCATGAAAGGAATAACAAGCAACAGTAACAGAAATAGCATTTCCCTGCTTTTGGCAGTTTCTCTTCTCTTCCACCCCTTCACACATGCACACACTTGATGGCTTTTTACTCAGAATGAATGCACAGAGCTGTTATCCTGGTGACCCTCTTATCCTTACCAAGCACCTCTAGTGGCTTTTAAGCGATTTTCACACATCTCTTAAACACACATTTTAGTAAGCTCCCATTGACTAAGGTGGCTTTTAAACTTCTACAGGTTCAGAAATTTCATTTTTTTTAGAGTCCTTTCTTCTGTTTGTGTTCAACATAATTTAGCAATTGACAGCAAAGTAACTTTTTCACCAGTGACCACCAGCAGAACCACTCTATCTCCCAAAAGAAATGAGACTGGCAGTCCTTCCCAGCACAGACGAGCAATGCAATCATCCCTATTATTTCAACCTTCAGTCTCACTCACTAAATAAATCAATTTTGTCTTTGAGCTACACAATCAATTCTTTGACTCTACTGAGCTCATTAGGAATTAGCAGTTCACTTACAGGCACTCTCCAGGGCTCACTAATCACGTCACATACTTTTTGAAGGACAGATAGATCAACCTAGACTCACCACTACATAGCTGGTAATTCCTCTCAGACCCAGATTTGTCCCTGAGGACCTTCAGACATTTTCTTCATACATAAAACAGGTATCTAGAACTACCAAACAATGGCAAAGCATAAGAAAAGCAGAGGCAGCTTAATCAGAGCTGCCTCCACTCTATCAAGAATAGAATTGGATGCATTATGAGAAAAGGAAAGCTGGGATCAGAGACATGTTTCTGTCCTATGCTTTTGATAATTTGTCAGGAGTCTGGGAAACCAGGGAACAGATCAAGGGATCAGTGACATTTTTCATTATATTTATTTCAAATATACCCTTTCATTCACAATCAGGACCTGCTCTCAGTGTCTTCTAAGATTTTGAAAAACAGTATTTGAGTTTGTTAGTCTCTAAGCTAACAGGCAGTGACTGATGCTCCATAATCACCTCAACTACATCTGCTTCAGCATCCTCATCATGTCCACTTAATGGAGCTTTTATGACATGTCCAACAAAGTATTTCTTACCTCAGTACTAACTGCTTCATCTGAGGGATTGATGAGGACTACAGTTTCCAAGACATCACTTCTGTGGTGAAGAATCTTCTGACCTGCAAGTGCAGAAAGGAAAAAATGAAGAATTAAATTCAATCATAACAGTATACTGGACTTTCCATGAGTTTGCTGTATGTCTCGTGTGACAGCCCTCTGGCTGACCAGTTTGAAGGAGTATCCATGACTTTGTCTTACAGAGTTGGTGCAGATAAGGGAGTAACAACCATCAGGTAAGCATCTGGCCCTGACAAATCAAGTGAAAACAAGAACCCACACTGCCACAATGCTCCCTTCAGCCTTCCACTGGTATTGATTAACACTGGGACACTGCAAAAGTTCCCTATGGGGAAGGTTAGACACTTGCCATGCTGCCCTACTTATCTCACTCCTGCTTACAAAAGATGTAGCAAGCAATGTCAAGCAACAAAAGTGACAGGGCATACAAATAACATCTAGATCCTGAATTAGTAAAGTCTGGGCTAGTTTGGAGCAGCCTTGCAGCCTATTGGCTTTCATACTTAATCTGTCTCTGTATTTAATAGTGATATTCATCTGACTAGGAGTGAATGCCAGAAAAACAAAACAGGACTATTAAAATTTCTCCCCCTTATGTTAATTGACAAGTTCTTATCAGGGTCTCTTTCTGTGAGAACTGCAGTGAGATTAATTAGCATTGGATTGTCATTCTGAAATCCAGACTGATAATTAGTCTAAAAAACCAGAAGAGCTATCCCTTCTGAGTAAACTGCTTGGTGCAATATTAATCAATTAAAATAATTTATTAGGCTTTAAAGGGAGTACGGGACACAGACCTATTTGTCAACTTAGTAAACGTTCCCTGTAAAGAGACATAAATTAACAAGTCTGAGGACAGTCAGGATGAAAGGAGCTCCACATGCCTGAGAACATGGTGTGAGAGGAAGGGCAGCCAGTCATTCCCACAGTGTCTCTAGCTGGGGCAAGCTCACTGCTGCCCCACTTGCCCCAGCAATGCCCTCTTCCTTCCTCACTGCCCCACCTGCATCAGTCCTGCCTTCTTCCTTCTCCTTGCCCCTTGAGCTCCCACAGTGCTGCATCTGTTGCTGTTGTTCTGGGGAACCTCTACATCTATAAACATGTGAGCTTACAACCAAATGATGGAAAGTGATGGAGAAGGAAAATAGTGCTCTCAAGTAAAATGTGAGACTGGGTTGTAGTCCATTCTCTTGTGCATGACAGTGCCTAGAAACTTAGGGATAATATCTACTTAAGTTTGAAGAAACCTTGTTTTCTTAACACATATTCTTTCTGCTATACTTCATTGAAAGAAGGATACAAATTGTATATTACAGAAGGAGAAGAGGGCAGGTCTCACCCCTCTGCAACATCCAGTTCTGGTATTACGCTTTGCAATTCAATTTATTTTTACAGTTTTGTTTCTTTGCCTATCAGAAATGCACACATAAAGCTACAGTCAATAAAACATCCAGATGGCTTTGTTACCACAGACTCCTTCAGAAGATGTTCTGTGCTCTAATATTCTAGTTGTTTGTCAGATTTCCCTTAAATTAAGAGATTAGGTGGAGTTTGTTGAATTGTATTGTTAAGGAAATGAAAGGAATCATCTCCCTTTAGCAGACACTGAAATTTCTTGCTTAATAGTTGGTGACACTGAGCACATACTTTGCTTCAGGCTAGACTAAGCCTCATATATAATTAGACATGAACACATTAAACACAGGTAGAAAAGAAATGCGATTAGCCACATGCAAAGTCAGACAAAGATGTACCGCTTTCATCGGGCTCAAAGCACATACTTTGGACTCAACTGAAGCTGCTCCAAGTCGTGTGTCTGTGTAGCTGGGAAGGATTTGACCCGAGGAGTCACAGCTCCTACTGACCAACACCAGTGGTGGTTACATCCTACCAGACACCCTGCTCCAGTGGTCGTGTGGGTTCATTACCCCTGAGACTCATCTCCAGAGGCAGGCAAGTTGTCTGCACCATGTACATGGTGCCCACTCAGAGATGCACGTGTGACTGTCTTCCTCTTCAGCCCCATGGCATAAACATGTTATGGATTACCAGACAGGGTGGGGACCCAGCATTGGCAAGGTGTGAGTCACTATGAGGGCTCCCATCCCATGGAATACCTGGGAAGTCTGCAGCTACTTGCTGATGCCAGTAATGTGGTCCCATGTCACCACTTGAGAATTATGAAAGACTTTGAACTATTGCAATTTTGTCAGAGCAATGCAGGCTTGCTGCCCAGGTTGATATCCTGACATGCTCAGCTGGAATGAAGAAAAGTATCCCATGGGAACAGTTTTATCAGACTGAAATTAACTATCACAGTGTGGGAGCAGAAAAGAGCAACAGCACCTCATAAATTGGCAAGAGACTGTGACTTACAGTCACAGGTCTTTATTAAAACTTTTATATTTTATTACAGATGGGAGTGGGAGAACCTGAGACTTGTGTACATCTGGGGTTGCTTTACTGGACTTTGCAGCCTCTGTCTAAGCATGTTTGACACTGGAAGAAAAGAAGAAACTTCCACATTGGATGAAACTGGTTGGGTGGATAGATTTTACCTGCTTTTAGGAAACAAATCAAAGTCCCTTCTAAAGACTAATACATAAATATTATTTATGTTTTAAAGAAATCCAAGTATTTGCTCATCTTCTGACTCCATTAATTAAAGCTTCAAATTAAAAACTGATACAAGCAAAAAGTCTGACAGATGTTTGATTCAGAACAAGAACAGAGAAAAATAAATAGCATGTGAAAATTGCTTAAAATTGCACTTATCAACCCAGTTTCTATGGCCATAGGATCCTAATGCTCCCCTACTCATCCAAATATCAATGACATTTATTGTGTGATTATTGAGATGGGGATGGTGTTAGTCACATTTCCTAAAAAAGGGACAGAAGAGTTTTAAATTTACACAGTCAATTTTTTCAGGCCGATCAAGCAGCATGATCATAAGGGACACTTCTAACAGTGACTATGTTAAATTTGTGCAAACACAAAATGCAAATAAATGGCAAGGGAAAGAAATCAAGACCTCATTCAAGTTTTGTTTAACCAAGTGTCACTACTGACACTTTCTCCTGGGCATGCCTGTGCAACTGAGCCCACGGATGTGCCTGCTGCAATAGGCTACTCAATAAGAGGGCTTTCCACCAGCTTCTCCTGTCACTCCTGGAAGACATCAACATTCACTTGCTACCTATCAATACAGTTCCTACATAAAGTTAAAACAGAGGAAGCAGGCAAATCCTTCCCGTGGTCATTGTTAGCAGAAGTACACCTTGTCCCTGAAGATGGTAACTGTTTTGACACCTGATCTGGCATTCAAACACATTTCTCTGGCAATTTGAAACATCTCTCATTTTTCATGGTAAAGAACTTCAAAGTCTCATTTCCCCACCAGAAGACATGACAGCTGTGTTACATCAGCCACCCTGCTGGGTGGTATTAACAGATGGCACAGCTTGCAAGGCTGGATAATGACACTTCCCACACACCATGAATATGCAACGACCTGTCTGCAGCTAGGAACCTTCAGGGCTCTGCACTTGTAAGTAGCTTCAATGCCCAGGTCTCCCCAGCTGCCACATGTTCTTTTAGAGGAATTTCCAGACAGTAAGAGGACAAATCCTCCAAAATGAACCATAAACCATCCATCCCTGAAGTTGTAAGGGACACTTAGACTCTTCAAGAACAGTATTGGAGCTTGTCAGCCACTGTGCTGGGAAGCAATAACTGGTGTTCAAGAACCATCTCAACTACAATCTGTTTCAGATTTACCATGTTTGATGAAGGCTATTGGAAGATCATCATATCCCTTGCACATGATACATCGAAAGCAATAAATTTCTTTGGAAAAAAAAGAGCTTTTTGCATACCTAACAGTAATCTAATGACTCATACATTTTAAGTAACTTCAAACTGTTCACTATTGCATCTGCTATTTCTATTGTGGACTTCAAATTTGTCCTCCAAAACCAGACATGTTAACTTTGGGTTCTTCGTGGTTGTTCTATACTATCAACAGAGTACTTAGATTCTGGACTACTGGTCATCTGATGGTCACTATGTGTTGTACTAACTGAATAAATATATTTCTCCTTGTTTTCAGTATGAAGATCAATGGGTATAAATTGTCAAATAATACTGCAATTGTGATCAGCCCCAAATATCCTGTCTGCCTGGAGGCACTACATTGCAACAACAATTCCAGACCATAGAGAAAGGAACAAGATCCCCTTTTATAGCAGACTATTAATTATCAATTATCCAAAGAAATCTTGCATAAATGATATGAAGCAGTCCATCCTCTTCACCTTCTTTGTTGAGGAGGAGATACCAAACCATGCTAAGCTTCCTGCTGAACTAAACTGCAAGCTGGAGAAGTAGGCAAGTGTCCAGCATTGAGCAAAGTAGTGGTGGATTTTGCAGAGTCACTGAAGCAAATTCTGATGTTGTAAAACTCCAGAGTTCTGTATCTGCAAGTAAGCAGAAAATGATTTGCAGGCCTGATGGAGAAATGGCTCTCTAAAATCCAGGCACTAGACTACAAGAACAGGACTTCAGAAAGCGCCTTCCAGGAAAGCCCTGCAGGTGATGCCAGGGACTGTGAGGGTAATCATTCAGTCTTGTAACTAGCTGACACAATGGGGTGTGAATAACACAGGAATAATTTCGTTTATGCCAGAGAAGATGGATTCACTGCCTCCCGGGCTCAGTTCAGCCCAATGGCTTCTTAAATTCTGGCTGTCTGCAAGGAAGGTATAATAATTTTCTCCCGGCAATAACTCCTACATATGTATGAATATCACAGTATTTTACACATTTCTAGGTGAAAAAAAATCCTGCTAGGATGCCAAGCTGATGTGACAGCTGTGAACAAATCTAATAATGAGTTCACATTGCTGAGCCCTCTAATGGAGACAAAGATGTGAAAGAATGACACTAACTGAAAAGTGTGACTGTTTTCCTTGCCATCATTTAAACCTCCTTGCTCTGGACATGATGGTAGATTCAGATTAGTATCTAATGTTACATGCTTTTTATAGGGAATTATGTGTTATCTCTGCAAAGTTCAGTTAATTTTTCAGCTGGAATACTGAACTGTGTTGTGACTCTTCAGAAAGCATAAATTTCTAATTTATTGTCTCCCTCTCCCCGCATGAATGGAATTGATATTTTAGTTTCATCTCGTTCAGCTGCAGCCTGGTGGTAGTTAAATGTTTTTCCTACCCACATCTGATTTTGAACAATTTATTAACTACAAATCCTCAGAGGTAGCATCCTGCATCCTCCTGTATTGTATTTTTCATTTTTAAGCTCACATCTATATAATGAAATAAAACCCATTGCATACAATTTCATTTTTATTTTTTGTGTAAGTCCTTATCTGTCAGATCTCATTTGGGTTTATACTTCCAAATAGTAACAGAGCCCTGAGAGTGGGAGGCTAGACAGAAGATGATTATGCAGTCCGAACAATGACTGCATGATTCAGCCTCCAGTTACAGTATATGAACCCAGTTCACCAATCCTTACTCAGGACTCTTAGCAGGGAGAGAATGCAAGTCAACTTGTTTGCACTAATTTGCATAGCTGGATTTGTATTTTCTGCCTCAAACCTTAATCTCTAATACTTGCAGATTTATGAACTGAGCTGTGCTAGGAGCTGTTGCAAGAACTACAAGTGATTGCAGGGACCTCACTGCTCTGTGGCCATTCACCATGAAATATCCTGAAGTTAATTCAAGACATTACATCACCTTTTTCACAGCCTGTTGATCAAAAGACTAATTGTATCATCTTTTCCCACTAAATATTGATTTCTTGCATGTTTGCCAACTTTGTGTGCCATCTATTCTGCTGTCAAAATACAGCCATTTATCAAGTAGAAGCAAACTGCTGCCCTTTCACTCCCATCTGTTACTGTTGGGAAAATTAGTACTCTCAACTCTCATTTCTCACCTTCAGAAAATTGTATTTCTCACATAATTCTTGATACTTCACAATTTCAGGACACTATGAAGGACTCCTAAAGCATTAAAAATCAAAGACTACCCTGAAAAGAAAAGTTGATGCAATTCAATCTAAAGTAAAATAATATGAAAAGTTTACATATTATAATTTTAGTGGCTACTAAAATAGATCTATCTCCCAAAAGAGGGAATATGTTGCAAAAACTGAACCAAGTAGCCTATTGATTCACTGAATCTCTGGAATGACATGAAATTTAAAACCAATACTTCTGAAAACCTCAATAAAATCAGAGTTAAAAAAACCCAAAAACCCCCATTTGCTGTTTATATGCTGAACTTGAAACAGTAGTGCAATCCAATGCTCTCAATATATGGGTTCACCCTTGATTTTGCTTAAGAAAAGATATACCAAATAGTCAGTCAACAGCATCCACTTGTTCAATGACTTCAGCTACAAGTTATGGCTGTGTAGCACTAAAAGTCACTATCAATGGGAAAAAACCCAGCCTCTTTGTAAAATGAATGACAGTCTTTAAAAGTTGGAGTCCTTCTTGGATTTGGAAATCAAACATTCCTGATCTACCCTATGACGACCAATTATTCCCAATACATAAGATTCCATCCTTCTGGGGAAACTACACAATATCCTAACCAATTTTAGAGACAACAGAACCCTGGTAACAGTCTTTGCTTTCTCATGTGATGCCAGAGCCTTGCATGGCTGTCTTTAAACTCTTGGCATTTCTGTTCTTCCACTGACCTGTGTCACTTACAATTCACATGACAAGTCAAGCTTAAATCCCAGAAGCCTTGTACACCAGTATTTAGTAGCACTGTGACTTCAGCAAGAGAATGGCAAGCACAGGACATAAATCTGAACTGGAACAGCTGAAATTATGCTTTCCAAAGGGAAGTGCAGCTTTATGATCCTACCCATGTGATAGATAATCTTCTGTAACTACAGAAAGAGGAAAAAAAGGAGTGTTTAAAGAACAGAGTAGTTTAACATCAGGGCAGAAAGAGAAAAGTGATGTGTGCTTATTAGAGGGCTATGCAATGTTCCTAGTCAAGAGAACTGCCTTAACCAACATCATGACTGCAGTCAGCATAGCTTTGAGAAGACACCTCTTTCCAACTCCAGTGTCTGATATGTGCTTTCACCAACAATTCATTTATCTGAAGCCACTATCTCCCTGATGAATCACTCCTCCAACCTTGAAACATGCCCCTTCAAAGATGTTAGAGGACTGCTCAATTCATCAATTGGTTTGCCCTTTCATCCCTTCTGTATGAATCACATAAATGATTTTCCATTATTTTCAAGGCAACATATAGCACTTATTAATGCTACAGATAATTAAATTAAGATCCTTCTCCAAAATATTCACAGTTTCAGAATGGCTTCCTGAAATATGTATCTTAATCATGTTGTAGCATATTTCCACATACTGGTTTTGTAGATAAAATTCTATAGGACACTGTGATCTCTTAACAACTACTTTCACAATTTATTTTATCTTTAGAACAGATCTGGTAAGTGTGACAGAATTTTAATCCCATAATATGTATATATATATATATATATGGAAATAATTTCCAAGGTCATATGGAAACAGAAATATGAGCCTTAGAAGCCAACTAGAGTGCTGCAGCTAGACAATCCTTTTGGTTCTGCAAGTACATCACAATTTTGTATTTTAGAGTATACTGAATACTTAAAAAGCTAATCTATGCATAATGTTTTGTATTTTTTTTTTCCTGGACCTGTTAGCTACTTCCCAGAGCTGAAATTCTTTCATAAACTACTTCTCTGTTAAGATATTGATATTATTTAGCAATAACAATGTTATCACTGCAGATCTTGAAACCCTAGCTTTAAACAGCAACAGAAAACAACATCTAGTGAACTTTGTGAGGCATTTTTCTGGGACTATCTAGGCAAAAGTAAAGCAATTTCATTTTTTCCTCTCACAGATTCTGCATGCCACAAAACTGAGGCAGGCAGATAGGTATATATGAGATTCTCTGTAAGCATTTGTCTTGAGTTGCATACCTCTAGATTACAGAAGTAATAATCTTAAGAAGCTCTTAAGAGCAAGACAGTAAATTAATGGCATATATACCATGTCAGCCCTATTATTTTTAGGCTTTTTAATTGTCTCTCATTAATCTCTCTCCTATCCTTAATTATATAGAAAACAGCATTGCTCTAGGATGTACTGCAGAACTGGTCTGTAGACCTGGAGATTTATTTTTCAACAACACTACAGTGCCCTAGTACTGCATAGAAACTGGCAGCCAGCACACACCACGATGGGAGACTGCAGTAATGCAGAGCTGACCCATGAATCCTGAAGATCAATAAAAGTCCTCAACTGAAACTGCGTTTGGGAGGGTTACTAACCAGGAAGAGAAGGAAACCTGTGCAACATCAGACTACTTCCACAACCCTCTCTGTCTAGAAAGAAGGAAAATTTCTGCTTTCACTTCTGGAAAACATCTTGGACCTAGGAATTGAAATAATCCTGAGCAGAGCAGACCACTTCCCAGTATAATTTATTTAAAACAGTTCCTGCAATGTGGTATTTTAACTTTGGTCAGTTATACAGAAAAGGTATCTCTCACATCTCAACTGTCAAATAGCCAAATAAAATCTGATTTGGGAAAAATACAACTTCTTTCTCAGCACCCCTATCTCATACTTCATGGTTTATTGAACACATCATATTTCATAATTCACAGGACTGGTCAGAAACTTAAGCATTCTTTTGTTATTCCAAGTGACTGCTATATTCACATTACAGACAAAACTGTTTACTGGGCTTTTAAAAATGCTAAGCAGATTTTTGCACCAAACATGCTTGTCACTTTTTCCAAGGGCTGCTTATTATGGGGAAAAACCAAAGCCAACCAACCAAATTATTTGATTTAATTTAAGTACTTCTTTAAACAAAGTACAACTGTGCCATCCTCCATTAACTAGCATAGCAAGTGTACTCCATAAGAATATTGCCACTGAGGTCAATGAGGAATGGAAAAGGTTCTTGGATTATAAAGATCTGCTTCTGAAATCAAGATAAGAAACATCAGCTATTACGGTTCTCCTTAGTGGTATTTAACCGATCCTTCCTGTATTTCAAAATAATACCCAACAACCTCAGTTAAATTTATTTCCTTACTAATGTTGCCATTGCTAAAACCTTTTTTTTTTTTTTTTAACATCCTTTCACTTTACCTCCCTGTGCTGCAGTGCCTGACTGTGCTGTTCAGCCCACAACATCCTGACTGCCTGGGGAGGGAAGTTTTTTCCTTCCTTCTGCAGCACATTCTGCAGATGCTTCTTGCACTTCACTGCAACTCCCACTTCCAGAAGGAAAATGGAGCACAGCAGCATCACGAAAATGATGACGTAAAATTAAAATGTGTTGCAAAGGGATAAATACTGAAATGAGTCTATCAGAAAAAATTATTTCAGAAGTTTGGTTTTCCTCTTCCCAGACATCCCTACCTGAATACATTTTTAGTTCTTTTATATGTCCTTAGGGAGAAGTATCTGTTTTTTGATCACTTCAGAAGGTTTCTGTTAATGTTTCTAAATTGCTGCAGCCTTCTTACTAATGGATTTTCATCACATGGCAGATGAAGTCATACCCAAAGCTCCAATTAAAATCCTCTGGAGGATATTTGTGGTCTTGGTATCATTACCTTACATGCAATTAAGTTTCAAGTTCATCTGCCATTTGTATAGAAAATCTAACAAATCAATACAGCCTAGAAGGGCTTCACACATAGGGAAACCATTCATTCCCGAAAGCATGTTTTCTTTGACATGTATTTATTAAAATTTCTCGGTTTAGAGACAATTTTTATTCTTAGTCCTAGCTCAAATCAGAGAGGATTTCCTCACCTTGGCAGCCTACAAATAATGAATGACAGATATATTTGCAAGCACTAAGACTGTTCTAGAAGTCTTGCACTGTAGATTAGACACTTTGCAGTATTTTAAAATCACTTACGTTTGAATCTTCCAATAGTCCGGGAATCAGCATATTTTTCTTGAGAAAAAAACCCCACAGTTAATAACCCACCCTTGATCCCTGTACTGTAATGTTTATTTCATACCAGAAAACTCCTGTGTTGTTAATCAAAGCATCTCCTTCAACATAATTTACCGAGTGGTGCTCTTTGTAGAACTGTAAAGTTCTCCTTTCTCAAGTAACAGCGCAGCTTTATTGTTATTCCCTGAGCAACTCATAGAATCATCACAGCTCTATTAAAGTGGAAAAGTTGTATTTTTAATACTTGGTTAATTTTTGTGCATTTGAGGAAACTGGCATTCTACTGAATGTAGTATTACTACCAGCTAATTCACCAGCTGTGGAATATCCCTGGGTCTATGCAAGCACTACAAAACATAACATGATGCTCTGTTTGTAAGCCTTCAATGAGAACCAGGTTTAAGCTTTTCCCATGGCAGCCCCCCAGCTACCTGGCTCCATAGCAAAAAGCTATGCCCAAAGCTTTTATTCTGCTTTACATATAAACAGTGTTGCTAATCAATTTCTGGATTAAATTCACTGTCCCTTTCTGGCAGCAACAGCTTTCCTTGTCTGAAAGAGCAGAACAACTGTTCCACCCCGAGGCAGAGCCTCTTAAAAGCCTCAAAACACCTTCCTCCACTGATTCTTTACTGCATGTGTGCAATTCTTCACTGTGATGGTTTTATACAAAGTGCAAATGTAATACAAAATCAATTGCCTCTGTGTACAGTATAGGCAAATACTATTAATTAATGCTAGATTTTACAGAGAAGAAAATGAGAAGGAACACCAGTTTCTGCACAAAAGCAATATTCTTCTGGGTTCCATTTCTGGAATTAAAATAAGCCATAATAAAGTAGTCCCTCCAGTCTTCGGCCTTTAATTTTTGGATTATGTGCTTTGGATGATAGTACAACCAATTGAACTATATTATAAAGCAGAAAAAGACAATACTATCCTCTAATTAGATTATAAAAAACAGGGAGAGGGGGAAAAAAGCCAGCATGTATCTTCAGGAAATACAAACCCATATTCAAATAAATTCTACAAAGCAATTACCCTTATCAGTGGTTGAAACTGGAACAACAAAAAGCAGCATAAACAAGAAGCAGCAATAGCCCACATCTACTGATACAAGAAAAAAATACCCATCAACGGAAGTCAGAGGACTTGAAACCAGAAATCAGTGAGCCAGCAAGTGTGACAGCAAAAACTGTCAAATCTCTGAAAATACTTAACATCATTCAGTAGGAACAGTCATACAATTTTGGCCTGGTCCTTTGTGAAACTCTTGGAAACCTCTAGCATACTATGATTGCTTAAATTTACAAGCTTTATTCTTTCCTTTTTGTGTAGGCTTAACTCCTATTAATGCCGATGAGAAGTATGTACATACAACAATGAAAGATTAAACTATTTCACTGTCTAAGGGGTGCTATCAGCCCTGTGCTGCTTCAGTGAGAAAACCCCTCAAGGACATTGCAATTACTATGGGGAGTTAATCTCATTACACACTACTAATAGCATTTGTGGCAGTGTTTGCTTCTTAGATCAACCACAGGTGACCACCTGGTGCCTGGTAACTAGAGAGCTGCTTCCGTAACACATGCACAAACCAGGCTCTTCTTGGGAGACTAATCTCTAAGCTGCTGTGGCTCTAGTGTCCTGAAACTTTCTCTCCCACTGAGGAGAACATGTGTTTTTATTTTCAGTTTGAATATTTTTAAGTGAATGACAGAGATTTGTGAAGTGCAGATTTTTTAAAGAATCATGGGTTCAAATACAAAGGCTTTCAGTTATGAATTAATATCTTGTGATGCTTTTCAGGGTAAACTTTACATAGGCTTGTCTTCTTGAGTTACCAAATGATTACATGATCAGCTTCACCAAGTCCTTTCCAAAAAGTAAAATTGCTGCAGGGCAGATTTTAAGTACTCTTCAAGAGAACCATCAGTGAAAACAAAGACATCTGTAAAAGAGAAACTAGGATACTGAAAAACATATGAGATGTCTCTTTTATTGGTCAGCATTGTCTTGTCGTAATTATTATAGAAGATAAGTATTAAATTTACAAAGGTATTTTTAACTAGGTCTTAACAGTGTATGCCAATTAAATCAGCAGGGTCATGCTGACTTGAAACAGCTAGTGACCTAGCACACACATGAGTTTTACTGCAGATTTGAATAGAAAGGACACAATCACTAAACAACTGTTTGCAGGCACCAACTGAATTATTAAAGCTGGTTTCATCATACAGATGACAGATCATGCTGTGAAAAAAATTACCTCTGGTTACTCCTGCTTCTGTATCTGAAACCTAAAAAACTTAGGGTTAAAGCACAAAGAATGGTGATCAACAACCTTTTAAACAAATTTCAGATTTCTAATTACATCTGGCAACTGATACCAAGTAGCCTCCAGAAAAGGACTGTCAAGATGACACATTTTTAAGTGTTTAAACCAAAATATATAAATGTGTTGGGAGAGTACTTTTAATAGAGCTGATGGGCTGATACAGGCATACAGCAATGAGGACTGTAATTAAAATACAGTTCTTTCATTTTGTGTGTTTTAAAAAATGTCTTGTGTCCATATTCCACTTAGGGAATTCATAAGGATACTGACAATTTATTTAAGTGGTATCTCTTGAGCAATACCGAGTGGATACTAAAGATACAAAGGTTATTTTTTAATTGAGGATTTTGAACAGTTTTTGTCCCCTCTCCCCAGCAATCTTGAGGCTTTGCCTTTGCCTCTGTGCACAGACTGCACCTGGAAATGTGCTCCTGAAGTTCTGATGTCTGGGGGGCTCTCACCTGTAGCCTCAAGGGTCATACTGTTGAAATCATCTTGATGTTGTATCTCTCCCGATTAAAAAAAAAAAAATGGGGAACACAAGAGCCAGAAAAAAGAACATGTCTTGGGAGCTTCTTAAAGGAGAAAATCCATTGTACATTGTAAAAATGCTCTTCTCTTACACAGTTGAGAATGAGGGACTGTGGTAAATTCAGTAGATAAATGGTAGTTTTGTGGAAAAATTTAAAGTATAAATTATCTATCAGTAACAAATATCTAAATTTTGATTTATCTATGTCTCAAAAATTCCAGCAGGTTTTCCCCTCAAAAATTCTGCAGAATCTAAAGTGGCAAAATTTTGTAGCATTTGGCAAGAGTCCATCAGGATATTAAGAGGCTTCAATAGTGTGCCCTTGGATAAGCGTGCACAAAAGGAGGTCCATTACAACATAATTTGAAGGAGACCTCTAGGAAAAGCAAGAGAAAAAAATCTTCCTGATTCAGATATGATGATGTACCATTGTTTCCCAAGAACAGATGCATACACAGTAAAAAAAATATGTCAAGTCTAAAAGTAGCATTAGAGCAGTCAAGCACTGTACAAACTCAGAATGAATGTGACTCAAGCTCTCAAGCTCTCTGTCTTAGAATGAAGAGTATGCACTTGGTCTGCACAGGTGGCAGGGCACAAGTAAATATCTCCTTTGCTCAAAGGGCAAGATTTCACTGTATTATTTGAGTATTCTATATTGCCTGCATTTCTTAAGCTAAAGGCCGTTTTTGGAGACCTCTTCTTCAAAGTACAGTCACTTCACAGGTTTTTCTTCAGGTTTTGTTTTTTCCTTAGCTGATACATAACATTACTGTTATTCAGCTTCTAGCTCACACTCTGCCACAGGATGTGCTCCCTATCCCACTCCATGTCTACTATGCAGTCCTACCTAGCCTGATGAGAACCTCACCCAACCCAGATAACCTGTGCCTTCCTCATTTGCAAAAGAACTGGCACTGAAACAGCTGATTTTTAAGTGCCCAGAAAAAGTAAATCCCCAATAATTATAAAAAGAGCCATTGGTTACAGTAGCTGTCCCCACATAAGCCTAGCCATGTGGCTAAATCCCA
This sequence comes from Cinclus cinclus, assembly GCF_963662255.1. Classification (NCBI taxonomy): domain Eukaryota; kingdom Metazoa; phylum Chordata; class Aves; order Passeriformes; family Cinclidae; genus Cinclus; species Cinclus cinclus. Next base: position 59,210,221 of record NC_085084.1, on the reverse strand, counting down.
TATGCTGCTACTCAGTTTTTAATAGGTCATTGGGCAAAAATTCATTCATTTTTTATGAATGTAGAGTTAAAACTGAATATGACTGCTGGTAGGCATGGGGTAGGAGATTATATATTTCCATAAAGAGGTTTATATATTCTCTGCACATAGCTAAGAAACCCAAAATGAAAAATTCGTACGTTTATCCTTTCACTAGGACTGCAGTGCTGGAAACATTCAGTGCTTATCCTAAAGCTGCTTGTATACAGTTAAAAGGACAGAGCCAGAAGAAGACCCTTTTACTCATCTGCATGTCATGGGGATTTTAGAAACACATTTAGATCCCCCTTGACAACAGCAGGTACCACCTAGACAAGAGAGCGCTTTGGTACTCTCAGGATGGTTCACATTGGGAATCCACAGGGAAGTTACACCCCAGTTTGTGGGTACCATCCTCTGTGACAATCAACAGATTTGCTGAGGTTAATTTACTTCCCTGTTGCTTCCAGGAAAAACCTGGTGGGTCAGACCCGTGCTTTAAGAAATCACTAATAGGGTAAGAATAAATCAGATTTAAATTTCAAAACAATGTCTCTGACCCCCTCCCTAGCATCTCTTAATTCACACTTTGAGGGTCTCAGCAAGATTTCTGGATTTCCAACAGGTCTTCTTTGGCCTTTTTTCTGCAAATAATGTGAGAGAGTACCTGTGCTTTTGTTTTTAATTTAGTTTTTTGTTGTTGTTGTTGTTTGTTTGCTTTTCATTTTTTTTGTTGGTTTTTTGTTTGCTTGTTTCTTTGATTGATTGATTGATTGATTGATTGATTTTAATGAAGCACAGTGTAGAATCCAGTCAAATTCTAAGCAAATATATTGTCTGGTATGACAGTATTGTACCAGACACTAATATTTGGTTTGTTCATCAATAAAAACCTCATGATACTTGCAACTGAGGGAAAGGTTTCTCTTTTATATGCCAAAGAATAAAAAAGTAGTATGAAAGAACCTCCAGAAAACTGTCACACTTATTTGTGAACTGTCCTTGGACTGGTTGTTATGAAACAAAACCATGTGTTCTTTGGCACAGCTCTCACTGTTCATAGATTAAATATATTTGCTGTTTGTGAGTATTAGATCTTGATCTGCAACTTCAAACAAATCCCTGCTGTTTACCAAAGGGAAAAGCATGGGGACTTATACTTTATATCATCAAGACACAGTATGTTTGCTCTTATTTCAAAATATTTATAAAAGATCCTATGCAACTGTCCTTTGAATTCTATTAATTGCTTTCATTTACTCAGGGATACTGAGAATTCAACTGGAATTGCAATATTTCATTTAATGCAAGAAACTCTCAGAAACAGTATATAATATTCAACTGAGTCAGATGAGAGTTCTTAAAATATTAAGGGCTCATTTTTATCTTCAGAGCCTATGTCAGTTTTCAAGTCACATGAATTGTATATGCACACCAAGTGCATGGGAAGGATACATTAATGAGCAAAAAAATCAATTAGTAGGTCTGACCTTAAGTTCTAATTACACAGATGCAGTTTTCTTTTCCCTCATTTGGCTTCTGTGTATTAACATTCCTATGCATTAACATACCTGTGAGATGGTGCTTCACTCTCACTTTCTCTGAATGTTGACCTATGCCAACATTATTATGCTCAGATTTTTTTCTACCCATTCCAAGTGTCTGGGTATTGTCTACTCCACTAATATCAGACTTACTGTATATGCCATTCTCCATCCATATGCATGCTTAGAGTTTCTACAGTGCCCTTCTTTCTGTTATTTTAATCTCCAAGAAATATATTCATTCATTTTCTCATCGTCAGATATTAAACAATAGCTTCATTTAAATTTAAATTATGGATTGCAGTACATCCCCACAGTTTGTGTGGCAGTAAATTCTAAACCCTTCTGAATCACAAAAGATCTTAATTCTGGCTCTGAGCAACTTAATTCCCGTGTTTAAATTTCCTGTTCATAAACCCAAGATGTGAACACCGGTCACACAAATTGCATCACTGAGGTACAGTCTGATGGCTTGCAAAAATCTGTCTTCACCCAGCCAAATCCACTGCTGGATACATGCAGCCCTGGTGACTTGGAAGGAAATAGGAAAGCAGCAAGAAACCAGATCTCCTGGGAATGCTTGGCTCTCTGACCTTACAATGGGATGATGTCCCACTTTAAACCACGGAATTTTAACTCCTTTGCACCACCAGCATCACAAAATCCTTAATATGTTTGTGCTGATTAATTACAAAACCGCTCTCATTTCTTCACTCATCCCTTTCTCTTCTTGATCCTTGCCTCCTTTCTGTCCAAACTGTGATTTTCAGAGGTAAGAACCACATGAGAGGTAAACTAACTGACACAAACATGCAATATAACCAAATAGCACAGAAGCAGCATGAGCTGCCCATGAGCCCAGCATGCATTAGGTGTGTTGAGGCTAAGGAGACATCTAGGACATTCTCTGTCTCCAAGTCCCCCAATGGAGTGGACATGGGCAGTATCAGCACATCAGGCTACAGCTGTCACTACAACTTATGGCCAGCATAACTGCTCGTGCCTCAGCTGTGGAGACCCTTCTTTACCCCACTCTGGAATACACTAAGGGAAAGGAGACGTTTGTGAAAATGTCCCTGATAAACCCAGACTTACATTAGATGGAAAACAGTGCCCTTCTGCTAAGAGCTTTTAAATAGAATTATTTTTTTCACCATTTCAATTTGGAAATTGTGGGGGCAACAAAAAAGAGGTAAGTTTTTATGTGTTTGCTTGCATCTGAAAAATCCTGCACATAAAGAAAAATAGGACATTTTATCAAAATGTGTTTTCTATTGAAAGGGCATCTTCAATTAAAATGTGTTTAGCTAAAACCTCTGAGCAGCTTTGCAATCTCTATTTTCAGTAACAAAGGTCAAAATTATACTTTTGGTTTCCTTCAAGTGTGCCTTCCAGCTCACTCCCTCAGCTCCTGGGAACACTTGCTTGCTTTATTCCTGAAAAAAAACCCTCCAGGCCACAAGGACAGGAGGCTAATCCCAATATGTGCCACATTTACATTTGGAGTGAATGTCTCAAAGCTGCAGCTGCTGGCCTATCCTTTCTGTCATTACTTGCATTTCAAACAGAATCAATGGAAGCAATGAACTACAAAACAAACTGAAGTTCTACAGAGAAAATTAATGCTTTTTTTATTCTGAATTAGCTGCTGGAATACTGAAAGACTGAAAACTTGTAAGACTGCACAGTCCCTAATACTGAGTACCATATCAGGTGAGACTAACAGTACTTATCTGTCAAAAAACTGTAATTTAAAAACTTCTACAGCTGTTGGTAACCCAGTTTTAAATAGGTAATCACCTATGTGATTAAAGCCTAGCTTAAATACTTTAAATTATGATTCCAAAGATAGTACATAAGAAAAGAAATTGAGGCTAAAAAGCTCTTTCCATCTTCTACCCCCAGTATCTTATGCTGCTCTATGTTTCACATGCTATAAAAGTCTCCATTTCCTTCCTGGAAGTTTCATTTGCAGTTCCCAGACTAATACCTAGCTCAGCCCTAGTGCCATATCCTTTAAGTAATTTCTCACTTGCATTGATCCCCAATTTGAAAACTTGCTTACGAGGCTAGTGTCAGATATAGCAGAGAAATGGCAGGCAGTTATAAATCCAGGTTCTGCAGGGAAATGGAAAAGGCAGGTAAGTCAGAGGGAACACCCCATAACAGTCTCAAGCGTCTAACGTTTAATCCTGTTCTTTCTCCCCTACTTCCGAGCAGCACCGTCATCCGTGCCCTCTGTACCTCCAAATGATACGTATCATGTCTATATACTGAAGAACATTTCTGACAAAATACCACAAACCATCACTATTCCCTGGTGAGCAGGGCAATAAGGGAGCATTGGGATTTGAATTGGCCACACTGATCCTATGGGTATGACATCAGACCTCTAAAGCTGATGGCTGGGACACTAACAGCAAGAGTACTTTGTTTCTTAATGGACCTCTGGATGCTTCAGCACACCCTTAGTACAAATAGTTCAGCATTAGCTCTTCCCTGACTCCTTCCCTTTTTTTCCCCTTTCCAGAGCTGACCTGGTACTAGACAAATAATCTTTGCAGAAAGTGGCAATACCAAGGTTACAATTTTACCTTCCAGTCCTTGATAGCAAAAGTTCAAAGGAGCAGTTACTCATCTCATCTCTTTGCATATGTCTTACAAAGATGTCTGGATGCACTTTGAACTGTGGTGACTCAGCAAAACACAGAATCAAGGTTCTGTCCACAGAGCATCTCTTGACGTCTTGCAGATTTGTGTGTCACAAATTAATTCCTACCCAGAAGGAATTTGTCTTCTGCCTACCTAGAATCTCCCTGGCTAATATATTTGCTAATTTTTGTTATCATTTTCTGGGTGCTGTGAAAAAAGTTGTTAAACAGCTTCACTTTAAATAAGGCAGTGTCTGTTTACTGTTTATATTTCTGTTTGCAAAGTTGTTTAATGAGCTTTTAGGAAATACTTGCATTTTATAATTTGCTATTCAACTGATCTCTGTTCCAGTTACAGCTATGGCACATGATTTGCAATAAAAGCAACAAAGTAATACAAAGGTAAGATTATAGGATCATAGAAGAATGTAAGATTATAGAATCATAGAATGGTCTGGGTTGGAAGGGACCCTAGGAACAATTTCTTCCCCATCCCTCTGCCACAAGCATGGACACCTTTTGTTAGACCAGGTGCTCAGGGCTCCATCCAGTCCAGCCTTGAACACCTCCTCCTTGAACACCACCCACAACTTTTCTGGACAACCTGTTCCACTCTCACAGCGAACAACTTCATGCCAATATTTAACCTAAACCTACTCTCTCTTGGCTTGAATCTGCTCCCCACTGTCTTGTGCTCTTGCATTTCCCAAGCTCTTGTAAAAAGTCCCTCTCCACCTTTCTTGCAGATACTGGGAGGCCCCAGTTAGGTCATCCTGAAGCCTTCTCTTTTCCAGGCTCAAGAAACCCAATTCACTCAACCTTTCCTCACCGAAGAAGTGTTCTACCCCTCTGGTCCCCCTGGTGACCCCCTCTGGACTTGGTTCCAAAAGACTATTCCAACAAAAATTGTCAAGAAATGCCTTTCTTGTAATGAGGACCTCAGACCTGGATGCAGTACTCCATGTGGGATCTCACCAGAGTGGAGCAGAGGGGCAGCATCTCTTCCTTCAATATTTATAGAGAATAATTTGACTGTATACATTTCTCATGCACCATCTATCACATGCCAGAAACCAAAGAAATATCCTAAATTGCAGAATAAAGGCAGATCCAATTGGCCTTTAGACAGCAAACATTTTCTTCACTGACTTCAGTGAAGTGGACAAACTCACTGAATTAATTAAATTGAAGTGCGTCTTACAAGACAAAAACACAGGACTTTCACACTGCCAAAAATATTTTAACTTGCTCCTTAGCAAGCCCTAAGAAACTTAATGGCAACAGATATTAAATGAATTAATATATTCATTGTGTATCACAATGTGAATTTTCTTTTGACTTCAAGAATAAGTTAACTGTGATTTGGTTCTCGGTCTAATATTGTGCATTCAGACGTAATTTATTAATCGTCTCTCATATGCTTCTATATCCCATTGCAAGTTACATGGAAATTGCCCCCATGCACAGATTCCATCTCATGTAAACTGGCAGAGCAGCAGTAGGTTCACATCCTATGTTTAGCCTGCACTTAGCAAGAGGCCCAAAAAATTCTGCTTGAGAATGTCTTTAGCAACTAAACAGCCCCTGTGGACTGAGTTCTACAACCTATGTGTACAGCGATGGTCCCAGCATAAACTCTCTGGTTATATTACCAGATGGATTAAGAGCTGTTGCAAACAGTTGAAAGAAGAAACAGTATTTCAGTAGAATACTTAAAGCCAAGCTAATTTAAAGGCCTAGGTCTAATTCTGCTAATTTAGGCCCAGGCACCTGCTGATGTGTATGTCCTTTTTAACCATCTCATTCAAGCTCTTCTCAAAATCAGACTAAGAAGACAAACTGTAAGGCAGAGGTAAAGTTAAAAAAACTGCACACTTAAAAGAGCTATTGTTTACATCTCTGTAAAAAACATCCCCAAACATCAAGATAGAAGCAAGTGTATATATCTTTGAAGGACAGGATCCAGCCAAATTTCTATGACCATGGAATGAGTTACTTGAGTAAGAAGTTCAGAAGTAGACCCAACCATGTAGTAGTGGAACTTTACTAAAGTTATAATTTTTATAATACTAAAATTATTATAAAAATTCCTGAAGACAATGTCTTCTACCTATTCATCCCACGTATTAACTTTTTATTGTGCCTTAGGTTAATGTTGAAAATGCATTTTAAGGAAAAATATTTGTGAAGGTGCTAATTATTTTAAAACACTACCTTTAAACTCTCACAGCTTATTTCTCTAAGTGTTTGTGCAAATCAGAACCCAGATTTGCACCCTACTTTGGTCCACAAACACTACCTTCTAGTTTGTGCTCTCCTCTGCTGTTGAAGACAAATCCAATCATATCAGATACTTATCCAGTGACAACTTAAGGACAACTGAAAGGTGAAAGCGAAAGTTATTTCACTTCCCTCCCTTACCTCCTAGCACGTCTGATTTTATTCATGCCTGTCTTTTGTGATCTCCTTTTGTACCACACAGAGCTTATCAACTGACACAAAAATAAATGTGTAACAAATATTTTACAAGACCAGACAAAGGGATTTGCTAAATATAACAACACTGCCTGGTCAGACTTCTACTCTTATCCCTAAGGGTGAATACTGTTGTTTCTGACATCTCTCAAGTTCTTGCAATACCATCTCAAGTGCTACTGGCCACCAGTGATTAGTCTAGTTCTCAGACACGTTAAGGGTCAATAGAGAAAAATAGGCAACAAATCCTACCTTAAAATCAACTTGTAAAACTGGAATGATGCAATGGATGGCTATAAATACTTCAGAAGGGATAGGCAAGGAAGAAGAGGCTTTTGGGTAGCCCTACAAGTTGGGAAGTGTTTTGATTATCTTGAGCTTAATGATGGTCACAACATGGTTCAGTGTTTATGGGTAAGAATCAGGGGGAAGGCCAACACAGCAGATATCCTGGTGAGAGGCTGTTATAGACCACCCAGCCAGGATTAAGAAGCAGACAAAATATGGTGTAAGCAGCTAGGAGAATCACTGACCCTTGTTTTTGTGGGGAACATCAAATTAATAGATGTCTGCTGGAAATGCAACACAACAGAGACAAAATAGCCTAGGAGGTTCCTGGAGTGTCTGGAAAATAATTATCTGGCACAGGGAGTGAGGGAGCCAACCATGTAATGTGCCCCAAGGAATGTGCCTGTGTAATTTGATCTCCTTCTGTGACAAAGTGTCCCACTCAGTGGATGAGGGAAAGGCCATGAATTTGTCTATCTGGACTTCAGCAAATCTTCTGACACCATTTCCCATAGAATTCTTCTGGAGAAACTGTCTGCTCATGGCTTGGATGGGTACAATGTTCACTGGGTAAAGAACCAAGCCCAGAGATTGGTGGTGCATGGAGTTACCTCCAGCTGATGGCCAGTGACCAGTGGTGTTCCCCGGGCTCAGTACTGGAGCCAGTCTGATTAATATCTTTATAACTGGTCTGGACAAGGGGATAGAGTATGGCTTCAGTCAGTTTGTGGATGACACCATGTTGGACGGGTGTTTTGCTCCACTGGAAGGTGTGAAAGCTCTACAAACATATCTGGACAGTCTGGATTGTTGTGCTATGGCCAGTGGTGTGAAGTTCAACAAGAGAAATTGCCAGGTACTCTTTTTCAGTCACAAAAAACTGCAGGAAGCGCTACAGGCTGGGGCAGAATGACAGGAAAAGGACCTAGGGGTGCTGGGAACAGCAGCTGAACATGAGCCAGCAGTGCCCAGGTGGCCAAGGACAATGGCATCCTGGGCTGTTCCAGCAATAGTGTGGGCAGCAGGACCAGGGCAGGGATTGGTGAGGCCATATCTTGTGTTTACATCTGGACCTTTCACTGTAAGAAAGACACTGAGGTGCTGGCGCAGCACCTCAGAGAAGGGCAACAGAGCTGGGAAAGGGTTTGGAGCTCAAGTCCGACAGAGGTAGCTGACTTTCCTAAGCTGTTATCTCATGTTCACTCAGTATCGTATTTCTGCAGGACTCCTCTAAAAAATCCTGGCTACCTTCTATAACAATACATTAAACAGTTTGAGTAAGGCTTGCATATAGGCCTATCATGATCTGCCATGTCTGCTTTCTGTGTGGAGCAGGAACAACTATAAGACAACATCTGGATCCACGGCAATATAGGTGAAGTGGTCTAGCAAAGGAAATCAATGGATACACACATGACATAATTTAGTGACAAAAAATTGTTTTATTTCCTCATGGGATCTGGCTATATTTCTAATTAGAATTCCTCTGATGTTCTAAGATAATTTGTAGTATACCTGTCAAAGCTAGGTCATAACCATATCATGGGAACAGCTCAGGAGTTCAGACACAAGTAAGACATTTTCAGGGGTTTATTCATAAGCTTGTTCTGAGTGTTTTATATTTCACTATAGCAATTTGCTTCCCTTAGGAAAAAAGTATGGGAAGTTAAAAGTCTATAGTAGCATTCTGAAATTAATAATTAAAATTTCACAAAAACATTGGTTTTCAGTTACATTCCTAGTGCTCACATTACTTTTGTTTCTTCTGTAAATACAATAAAATACAAAATCTCATTTAAAATTACCCTTCTCAGCTTAGTGTTTTCCTGTGAATCATCTAGTTCTGGCCTTCACAGCAATCCAGTGATTATGACATAAATTATGTCATAATTTATGACAATTATGTATTTCCTGTGCTGATGGGCTTAGAGTCTAACTAGACAGGAAACCCTCAAAAGATGCAGAATAACGTAAGAAACATATGAGCAAGTCTAAGCAAGTGTAACAACAGGAACAAAGGTTTCCAACAGGTTAAACATAGACTAGGGGCTCTGACTCCCTGACCCAAGCATCCAGAACAAGGGCACACCAGGATGCTCCATGCAGGAAATCAGCTCTTGTCTATGCCTTAATTTCTGTTAGACTGCACTACACTGTGGTCCACATAACCATATCAGCCATACAATCAATGTGGCAGCAGAATTACCTTTAGATATAATGGCTTGCAGCAGCACTGACCACTCATATTTGATAATACATGGATTATACAAGTTCCTCTGGTATTTATGAAAATTTTCTCAGTTTTCTTTCTACAGAAAGAATTCAGAATGGAAATCTGTTAATATAAAGCACAGAAGCATGGCTTCCCATCCCCTATGTTTCATTAAAAAGGAAGAAAATTTAATACTAAAATTATTTTTCACAAGGGTCTTGTGTCGACTTTGGTCTCTGTATCATTTACACAAATTATACATACACATACAAACTGCTAACCATTTATGCAGACTACGCATGCCTGTGCAAACTCTCCCACTTGGGAGAGTGATTTCATATTTGTGCATTTTATCACTTTGTTAGCAAATACAGATAACTTTGTAATTAACCAGACTACTTAATGTTCTGAAGTATGTGACCATGTCAAGATTTGCTGCAATTTATCCTCACTTATCAGGTACATACCATAGAAGCAGCCATTAACAAAGGAATGAGGTAACAAAAAAAACCCAAACCCAACTATAAAGAAACACAATAATGATGCACCTCTCTCCATCATCAAATATTTTTATGCTGATGACTGATCTGAACAGGTTGTTTGACTAGTGAGGAGCCACTCACCTGGTAGAATTTTAAAAGGTTTAAGCTTCACAAAAATTCTCCTTTAGTAATAATTAACCTCAAAATTATATGTGAAGAGCACATGTAACATGAAGTGTATAATGCACTTTTTTCTTTTCCTGGGAAGACAAAAGCTATTTTCAAGCCTGAATTTCAGCTTAGGCTATTAAATAAGAATTGTCTCCAGAGGAAAAAATGTATTACTTTGGAGATAGCAAGACTTCCTTTGGGCTGATATAAGGAAATAATGGGTTTTTTAAAGTCTAGATTGAATTTTTTACTGGGTTAAAAAAAAATAGTATTAAGGTGATACTAGTTACACTGCACTTTGATATAACCAATAAACCATTTTTGCTAGTAATGAATAAAGCCCACTCATTGAACCTTTGAGTAACATCAGGGAAAAGACAGTTTCCTCTAATCTCCCACATCACCTGCTTCTCCTCCTTTCAGTCAGCATTCAGTCCATTCTCTTCTAGGGCTGGCTGCAGCGTGGATGGATGTTCCAAGTCCAGCACTTTGGGGTGGTCTTGTTTTAAAAGCCATCTCAAAACAAAGTTGCACAAGAAACAAATCCAAGCTTTTTTTGCAACATCCAGAGTGACTGGAACTTTTCTCTTGCAGCCTTACTTTGACAATTTTCAACCAGTAAATGCAGAAAAGTAGTGGGCAAGCATGGCTCTCAACAGAGAGCCTGTGTCTACTTTGGCTTCTGTGCTCTGTACTTACAACTGACAGAGCGAGTCAGCAGCTGGTAGCTGTGAAAACTGAGGGGGTCTCTGGCCATCTTCATCTTAGGGGTTGGCCATTTTCATCCAGTGCTTGAGCCTGTCAGAAGGAATGAGCAGGTACCACAAGAACTCTGAGCAGACCACAGCTCCAGCTCCATGCCTAGCGCCTGGGTGCATCTTGATGGGAAGAGCACACTATCAGGCAGAAAACGAAGGGGAAAAAGGAAAAAAAAAAAGCCTCCCTCTTCAGGGCTTCTTCCAGCAGCAGCCACAAAAACTGGACATAATTAAACCTTAAGGAACTGAAGGACATTCTTTCAGCCCATGTAGAAGTGAATGATATTACAGTAAACTTCTGCCATTTTATTCTTTTATAGCCAGAGGGGACATTCAGAGATTGCATAGAAGGTGAGTAAAAGCCATCTAGTCTGTCCGTTTACCACTGATCTCCCCCTTGATATATTCCTCAGTCTCTATTGTTTTCCTCCCCTGAGAACTGCTGTCACTAACACATCACTCCTCCTCTGCCTGCGAGGATGGTGTCTGCAGCCTGAGAGGCTGTGCTAGAGCTGATCTATTCATTATCTGGCAGACAATGCTCTCACAGGCAATTCCATTAGCAATACCCATCTCAATGACAAAGTACATCTTTTACATGTCTGCTTTCCAACCACACAGATGTAAGTGTTATACTGGGTCCCTTTTTTTTGACATTGAAAATCACTCACATATTGCAAATTGTGTTTATTGCTCTCTTTCTTTCAAGGTGCTGGATTGACAGAAGTTTTCCTTTAAAAAACATCCTATATACTTTGTTATTAAGGACATTGCTCTGGCTGGACTAAGAGAACTAATAATAATCAGCTTTCTACATAAGGCCTGCAAAAATAAAATTATATTTATCTTTGAAATGTGAAGCTGCATTTTAAAAATAAACATATTTCAAAATCAGGTTAAGAATACTGGGAAAGGACCCTAGTGAGTTATTTGAGCTCTGCACTTCACTTTACATTATTATTGTTGTTTAAATGAAAAAAGTAATCCAGTGAAAATTAAATGAGCAATTTTCATGTGAAGGCCTCTGAGCATTATAAAGATTCACAGCACCAAGTGTCATGGTGCTTCATAATAAATTGATCTGAGTAAGGTACTAAATAGCTACCATCTTTAAAACTGGGAAAACATTTTGCATTACTAGTGTTTCTGAAACAGACTGACAACCAATTTTTTTCCTTAAAAACACAGCCACAGGTTAAATGCTCAAGCATTTTCCAGTGGCAGCATCCATCCTCCTATACTTTGGCAGGCAAAACAACCCTGATTAAATTAATCAGTGTCTTCTGGTACTGTTGAGCTCATTAGCAACTGTCTAACATTGTATCTTCTGAAGATATATTCTTAAGTGCAGTAATTGTAGGCATTGGTTCATTTGCAAGCATGATCAACATGGGTTATCAAACATATTTTTCATGCACAACAAATAGAGCAAATTGCTAAAACAACAAAAGAAATATCTAAGATCTACAGCAGGTTCATCTACATGATGCAATAATTCGTTAACATAATTATAAGCAAATTTATAATACCTAATTTTCCACCTTCTTTAGTCTAAAGGAGACCAGGGATACTGTCGTGCTTTCTGTAGAAAGTTCATGCCCTGGCTGGCAAAATGTCGGGTGAAATTAAGACTGTGCAATGAAGAAAGTGTTATTTTAGATGTGACAGACTCCCTTTAGAAATCTTGCTGATTGCACACAGGCCGTGTAATTAAAGGCACTTGTGAACTGTACTTCATTATAATGACAAAGTGTTGGTACTGGTGAGACATTTAACCCTCCCAGTATTAAATAAACACAATTCAAGTCCACTTTCAGAATCAGCAACATCATTCAAAAAAAAACCAAAAAAAAAAAAAACAACAGAGGACACGATTAAGGAACACGGTGGTAACAACATAGTTGCATTTCTCTCCACAAAGATTAATAAAATAATGCAGTGTTTATTCTCTCCTTCTTGGACAACAGAAATCTCATTACTTTTAATATTTTCTGTTGACTAGAGATACAAATTTTGCCATTCATTCACTGGAAGCTTCTGCTTTTCCATACTTTAGGCAGAGTTGCCGTATTTTAATTTTTTTCCATATGAACCACAATACGTGTTAAGTCTGGCATTTTTAAGTTCTTTATTTTCTAAGAGAATTACAATTAAAAGGAGAATTCTTACTAGATGCAATGAATAGACCTATGATTGATGATAGTTGTAAATTTTAGAGGTGCATAAGTATTCTGTCTTAGCTTAAGACAAAGGTACTTACCTATGTAAAAGAGAAATAAACGATGGAAGGGTTGACCCTGCTTTCATTGGGATCAAGTGCAAATTTCTGACTGATTTCCGAAAGGAAAAGATTTTACACGCAAGACTTGCTACAAATTCGTTTCATATTTGAAGGCTTCAGCAAAGATAAGAGAGAGTCATGTATGCTGTACGAGTTAAATCAGATTTAGCAGCCAGTATTTTTATGGTTTTTTTAACTTTATGATTATGACCTTTACTGTATTTTTTGGAAGCGGCTACACCTCCACAAAGTTACATTACTGTGTAGTTCATAACTTATTAACCTAAAAAATCAAAATTTAAAAATACAAGTATTTACAATATACAGTATTATAATCATACATTAAATAAAGCCATACAAAAGGAAAATGCAAGACCTTTGTGAATGTTCATAAATGAGCAGAATTTGCATATTGTTCTAACATGTTCCCAAAAGGGTGAACTTCTTTTCTTGTAGAAAACACCAGAATTAATTTGAGAAGTCATGAAAAGAAATGAACAATGACATGGTCATGCAAGCTATCCTCATTTGGCATTTATCGGATGGCCTCCATAAATCTGGCCACTCACGTTAAGTGTTTGGGATACTAGACTATGTCACACCTACCTTTCACATCAAATTTGGATAATCAGAATAAATTTAATGGACTTACACTATTGAAATTTCTTCACAGCACAGTGCTTGCAAGTTACTGTACAGCTACATATTTACATTTGGGCTTTACAGTTTTTAGTCAATGCCTTGACCCAAATGACATCCTCGCACTAGGCTCTGCACTGCTGCACTGCTGCAAGGAAAGAGCAGCAGTCCCTGAATCCAACTCCCTCTATCAAACCTACATACACGATGAGAATAGCAAAGCAGAGGAATGCAGATGAAACTGAGAGAATACATGGTGTTAATACATGCTAGAGAGAGATCACATGTCAGTGTTAATCATTTTTAATACTCCACGTAACACAAAAGAGGATTTAATTGTTTCCTAAATGGCTCTAGGGCCTCTGAATGAGCAAACCTGTCCAACGGAACAGACATTTATTTGAAAAAAAATCTCTGTAATAAATATTGATCTATCATAACCATAGATTATTCTGGAGTCACAGCAATCTCTACTTGCCCAATTAAGCTGTGCTAATATGAAAATATGGGCCAGGCCCATAAGGCACAACAGATCTGAGAGTGTGGAAATGCCTGGAAGTTGCAAGCTCTGGGCAGAGAGGCAGAAAGGAACTGTGCCTGCATGCTAATGAACTCCACCAGATCATAATCCATACAGATGCAATTTAAATTCCCTTCCACATCCTCAACCTCAAATTCTTCTAATTAACCCGCAGCCATGAGATAAGCAGCCATGCAGAGGTGGGGGGTGGCTCAGCTGAGGTGACAAAAGGCAAAAGATTACTCCTTGCCACTTCTCTCTCTGCAGGATTTGAAGGTTGTCTCAATCATTAAGCAAAACTCAGAGGGGTAATAAAAATGTCATTTACCAATTTCCCCATGACATTTTAACTTTTATCTTACAAGTATTCCTGGATTTAGGACTGGCAAAAATGTTCTAGTCACAAAACACACTTCCACAGCCACGTGGCACCACTTAAAAGCATTTCATTCCCACTTGACAAGGTGCTTTGTTGAAGATGGCAGGCAGTATTTCACCAGCTTGGCTTACAATTTTTGTTGAGACACTCAGCTTCCTACAGAGGCTGAAGTCTAACAGAAATCAATTTATTTCTAGCTCCAGCACCATGCAGACTTGCAAGGATACCATAAAAGAGAATTGCCATACTTTATTTCAAGTGGTGTCACAGCAACCCAGCAGTGTTGCATGTTATGTATGTAGAAACCCATTACAAACCCTAGTTCTCACAGCCATTTCCCTCAAACTCTCTAGAGACGGGATCTACAAATTGCAGTTCTTCACCAGCATTCCTAGGATCTACAAATTACAATTCTTCAACAGCACTCCAATGCTGCCTTAACATATAACAGGATAGATCTGGAGAGAGGTCCATCTATTTCCAGTAAAATTCCTTGTAATTGACACTCATTCAAAGCCGAATTTGTCAAAGTGTTTTTTAGTAATCACACTAAGACAAACTGCTATCTATGGTTTTGGGCATTTTCTGGTTTTTATTTGTTGTTTGGGTTGTGGTTTTTTTTAATGAGTGGTAACAAAGAACTGTTTTTGGTAAGCATCAAGAGCCCTGCTATTCCACCAGAATTAAATGAGATGAAAAGTATTTGATTGTCCATTTACCAGTGTTTGCATATATGGAAAAATTTTGCCCATGCAGACATATGCAGGTGTTGTTTAACAAAAAGGTCCTCACATGTTCTTTTTTTAAATACAACTCAGAAATCTGAAGGAGTTACACAATTTCACGAATGGCTAACCTCAGCTTTTCATCTCTATTACTGTTATTTTCAAGTACATTTGAGTGATCCATTTAGTGTTCATATTAACATCTGGCTAGTATCTTAACTAGCTTACTTGGAGAGAGTTGGTGGCATCATTTTGAATTTTAATGAAAACCACACTGCATAAATCACTGACATTAGATTCCCTACTGGCACACTTGGCCTTGATGGAAAGCTGAAGCAAGACAAAAATAATTAAATGTCATTACATTACTGCTATTGAATAATTCAAATAACGGATTGCCCACAACATCTGACTGTCACAGTCAGTCTTTACTTAGTTCAGGGGAAATATTAAGAATTAAACTTCAGGTCTATTGATTTATGATATACCATGTGTTCTAAAGTCACTTAGAAAGCTGTGATTTTTTTTTTTCCAATCTCTGTGAAAGGAAAAATGCCACTCTGGGACTTAACTTGTACGAACAAAAGTATTTTTGGACAGATAAGGCTGATTTGCTTTGTCAAACTCCCTGCTACTGTACTCCTATATTCCTAACAGACAGTCACAGCGCAGACTGAGACAGGAAAAAACCTGAGATATACTAAATCTGACAAGTGAGTCAGACTCTACTCGCTTAGGTCTCAGGTCTTGTATTCCATGATGTGCTCTAAGAGAGACAGAGAGAGGCACTGCTCCAGGTCTTACTGTGCAGCTTCTGAACAGGAGAAGCTCGGGCCTATTGGAGATATCCAGAAAATACAGAGAATACATGATTTGTCAGGCTGATTTTTTTATCTGTATTTAGAGATGTGTTAATTTATGCACAAATCTAGCTGTGTGCAATGATCTTGCTTTTTTCCTCTACTAGCTCTGCTGAGTTAATGTTAAGCATTTTCATAATTATCACTATCTGTGGCCTTCAGCCTGAAAAAGCTCTTGACCTGAATGAGCTTTTCCTTCACTGACAGTGAGAGATCTGAAGTTTGCTGAGCTCATTTCACACTGAGGGATTCATCTTTCACACCCAACACAGCTGAAGTCTCTGAAATTTAAAGTCCAAGAAAGATCTCAGAGAAAAATAGAAACATATGTCTCATATTAAGAACTAAGACCTAAAAACATTACATAAGTATTCATACTGACTTTAGAATGTGATCATTTAAGGCACAGCAGTGAGCATGGGCATTGAGAATGCCATCTGCTGGTAATAGAAGCATGAGGGAGCACAATTCCTTGTAAAGCAGCTTCTGAAAATGGGAAGGGTTAAGAAACATGATCTGGATTGTCAGTTGTTTGGTTTGTGTTTGTTAGTTTGTTTGTTTTAACTGCTATTTTTTTCAATAAACTGTAGTAGTGAAGTTTTTTTTCAATAAAGTACCTTTACCTGAATGGTATGATGAATTTTATGCAGAAACTTTGGTGGGAATGGATTTTGAACCAGAAGAAGAGTATTAACCTTTATTTTGCAATGGGAAAGACTAACTTTTGAAAATAGTAACAATTTAAAAGACAACATACATAACTAGGAAGTATGAAGAGAGCTGAAGACTGACATTGCTTGTATTTCCTTGTTCTTCTGGAGGGGACGCCATGTGAGGAGCAGCTAAGGACACTTGGTTTGCTCAGGCTGGACAAGGCACGACTGAGGGGAGACCTCACTGTGGTCTTCAACATCCTCACAAGGGGAAGCAGAGAAGCAAAGTCTTGATCTCTTCACTCTCATGACCAGTGACAGGACTTGAGGTAACAGCACGAAGCTGAGTCAGGGAAGGTTTAGGCTGGATATCAGGAAGAAGGTTCTTCACCTAGGTTGGTGAACAGTGTCCACTATACTCCTCAGGGAAGTGGTCACAGCACCAAGCCTGACAGAGTTCAAAAAGTGTTTGAGCAATGCTTTCAGACACATGGTGTGTGTGTGATTCCTTGGGTGTCCTGTGCAGGGCCAGGAACTGGACTTGGTGATCCTTGTAGTTCCCTTCCAATTTATGAAGTTATATGATTCTGTAATTCTCCTGTTTCACAGGGTCTCAAAAGTAGTTATCTAGATTTTATTAACTACTTAGTGTGAACATTCAAAGTCTAAATCTCTACAGTAAGAACTGGAAAAAAAATAAAACTCAGCAGTGATTCTGTTTCTTATTGTGTCATCACCTACAGCAACTGCGATTCCAAGCTTTCTGCAGCCAATTTGTGATTCGACTACAGATTGTGGACAACACCTGTCTGTAACTCCACTTACAAAAAATGATTGTTGTTATAGGGACTACAGCAAGGCTGATCCACAGAAGCCACATCTCTGTTGTTTTCAGAACTGTCTCTGATGGGTTGAAAACATCTTTTCTTTCTCTTTTTCTTCCCCTCAGTGATTATCAATGAAGTGTTTGTGTCCAGTTGCACAGCCAACAACCAACCAAGTTACCTAAACTATCTAACAAAAAACAACTGGTCTAATACTGCCCTAGTGTTTTCTGAGTGTCCCATTTTTGCAAGACAGTCAGAAACATGGGACAGTGTATGGGAGTAATATTTGGTGGGTTCAGCAAGGACTTTGATCTAAATATATTTACCTAAATATATATATAACTAATTATAATTTGATTATTGCTTAGACTAAGTTAAAAATCACTGACAATGATTTTGTCTATCAGCTCTAAAGCAAGATCAACAAAAAAGTTCGAAGTGACAGATGTCAATTCTAACAGAGCAAGTAGTCTCACTTCAAAAATACAATTGGTGCAGCCAAACTATTTAAGCCATTGAGATAGTGCTATGATTAAAGATACCCATCCCTACTTTTTAACGGGTCGCTCAAGTAATATGCCATCTCCATTTAGATTACTTCTGAGTAACTTTTATGTCTTTTATGTGTTATGTTGAAAGGTGACATGTTTGTGATCTGATTCAGCAATTCACATTGTAGGACACAATAAAAAACCACCTCACACAAGTTCAAGCAGATTTTAGACAGCTAGTTAGGTAAGACAGCAGACTGAAACAAAATGAAATTATTGAAACAGAGGACAGGAAGATTAAAATACATAAAGTTGTTCAGAAATGGCAAATGTACAAAAACCTAATTAGTACTGAAAAATATTTAAATCTTCCATGTCTAATGAACTTTTAGAATTTGAGTTTTGCAGCTAGTAATGATAGGTTTGAACAAATCAATAGCACTACATAAATTATTACGAGCAATGCTATTAAATTATTAGTCTGTGACAAGCATGAAATTCTATCCCAAGATACTCTTGAATGTTTGCTTTATCTATTTAAAATACTGGCCATGTACAAAATAATCTTTTTTTTTCTAAGTTTGTCTTAGTGCTGTGCAAGTTCTAGAAGATCAGGAAAAACTACAGGACACAGTCTAAGGTTAAGAAAGCATGCTGGAGGGACATAATACTCATGACAGGACGTCTGCTGTTTCCAAGCCTTAAGAGCAGAAGCAAGATTCCTGTAGTTGGACTCTTAAGGCTCTTCAAACTTCATCCTCTTTACTCTGAGAAGTTCAACAATTGTGTCAGAAAAAAGAATATTACCAAAACACAACTACCTGCATGCAATATCATGCACTGCAACAAAAGCTAGAGTAGAGGAGAAAGGTGGGGTGTTTAGTTACTAAGGTGGGAGCTGTTCAGAGACTGGCTGGGCATTATTTCGCCTGGGTGATATGCACACACATGGTTTGGTTGTGGTTGTTTCTGTGGTTTTGTCTTCACATATTAATTCACCTTTATCTGGAACCATGAGTTTTCTTACTTTCCAGTCTCTCAGGTGTGGGGAGAACCACAATCCACCATGAAGAGCTTACAAGGCCTAGGAAAGATGACTCAGGACATGGGAGCCAAAGCTGGCATCAGTCCGCTCTTCAGAAGAGCTACAACTGCCATAACACCGGTCCAGCTTCCAAAGGCAGCCTTTGATAGCAGGGAGCTGACTTCCAGGTGAAAGTCTGTGTGGTTCCTTAGAATCACTCAAGAGATTACACAATCTAAGAATATGGCTAATGTTTGGTGAGCAGTTTTATTTATTTTGTTTTGTTTGGGGGGGGAAGGTGTCTTTTGTGGGGTTAATTGCTTGTTTTAAATAAAACCCCAAGCTTTCCAGAGTTACAGATGGGCATAATCTGCACACCAAGCTATGCTTGAGATAGGGCAGAGAGACATAGGATGGTGACTCATCTCACCATTACAAGACAAGCTTTCACATACTAAAATATGTAAAATTGCAACACCAAAACAATACTGAAATTCACACAAGTTTACTTATGAAGTGGTTATTATTTTAATACAATTTTTTACACTTTTTTTTTTTTATTTTACCAGCAACCAGTTTTGAATCATAAACAGATTAAAATCTGCAAATCCAGGTCACCAGGAGCACTGCTCTTCTTGCCAGCTCTAGGAAAAGATTACCACCAGCAACTACAACCCCAACTAACCATCCTGTCTTTTTGTTGGGACCATCTGATGGGGTTGATGCAAAAACATGCACCTGTGTTACAGAACCATCCATCTTTCTGTTTGTGACTATTACCAACTGCAGTGCTTAATTCCCCTGCCCAAAGGGACTGTGAGGTACTGTGGGATACTCCTGGCAGTCAGCATCACATGGATTTGCACCCAGCACCTCCTGTACCCGGTCTCTACAAAGCAGATGAAAGCTGGAGCACTTCATGCTCCTGCGAGGCTGGTATCAATAGCCACAGTGGCAACTCTCATTCTACAGACAGCAGTGGGACTAAACATGAGCTCCCATTTCACCCAGCCTGGAGACAGGAAGTGTCTCAACTCCTCTTACTTGGGCCTGGTTTTATTTCTGAATATAGTGGTAGGCAATTCACTTCAAATAACATAATAGTTTTGTCTTTCAAGAAAGAATATAAAATGTTCACTTTTTTGCTAATTATGGGGTATTTTTGTCTTTGTTCTAATTTCGAAATACTAGACAGTACTTGCTCTAATCCAATCCAATTATTTCATAAGGCCTTTGGATCAAGTCTCTTCTCGTTATAAAGTCCAATTAAGCCTTTAATGTTTCTCTTGAATAACTGAAAAATAAGATGAGAAAGTAACAAATTCCACAAAAGTGAAGTCCATAAGTCTTAAAAAAATTAAGAAAAACAGACATCTGACAAAAAAGTTGCACATGACAAAAAGACATTAGATTTAAAAAGTGGCAACTATATTCTGCTTAAACATGTATTGTAAATCCATGATGGAAGAGATAAGAGGTAGGGCATCTGTAAATTATACTGGGCAGAGGTCAGAAATAAAATATTGTTGAAGTTTTCAGTTTCAGAAACCCCACAGACAAAATATTATGAAAAAGATTGAGGAATCTCACAAGCAACATATTACAAATTAAAATTCTATCAGATAACCTTTGCAAATATACCATTAGGTATGCTTAGTTTTCATTTAATAAATGAAATAAAGAGGAAAAAAGAGGAATGAGGATTCAGATTTCATAATGTGGTTAAAATACTATCATTATTCTTAACTTCATCCTGGTGCCTCTGGTAGCTGCCTCACACAGGCCAAAACCTATTCCCATAAAACACAGACTATTCTAAAACTATTGAACTCAATGTATTTAATTTTGATACAAGGCATTTAAAAATACCCTCTCACTAATATTGCTGATTCATGCTAACAGCTCAGCATTAGCAGGTACTGGTGTTTTGGCAGCAATGCAAATTCATGCTAATTTTCTTTGAGATCTTTCTTTATAAAAGCAGAAATAGAAGCAATGCCAGAATGATTGTCATATAAGTGCAACACCTTACTCACTGTAAAAAAAGATGATAAAGAGACTTATTAGCCCATCTCTGGAACTTTAAATAGTATTAAGAAAAGAAGGCTTTGACAATTCTTGTATCTAAACACATAGGCTATTACACTGTATTACACTGTAGGCTGTAATCCTCTCCTGAACCACCAAAATACTAGCATCTCCCCACAAAAGCTCAAGAGTAATCCAGTGCATATGCTCCCATCAACATCCTCCACCAGGACCCAGGGGCTCCTGGCTTTGTGCTGCTGGGCTGCACCACGGCTGCAGCGCTGGACCAGTGGCAGCTGCAGGTCACCCTGCAGGGACACCATTCGCAGCCACTGCAGCGTGAGTCAGCTCAATTATCTTTTCCAGTCTGCCTCCATTTTCTTTCTTTCAATGCACAAATATTTTGAGATACAAAGCAAGTCTAGTAGCCAACTAAAATTAACTTCACCAAACATATAATGAGCTAAAACTATTCCACTCAATAGCTACTCCAGCTATCATCACAGCCTCTAAATACCTGAAGAATCGTATTTGCAGCATGTCCCCAAATGTGCATACCAGGCTACCTGAGACCTTAAGCAAAATTAATTCCTAGGCAGTTATGGCACTCCAATAGTGCCTGAAAAATCTGGTCTTGACTTCTTGTCTCTTTTCCCTTTCTTTCATTTCAAATTAAAGGTTTAGCTCAAGTACCTAGGTCCCGACTTGAGGAATATTGATGAACAGCAGTTTTCAAGTAAATCAGCACAAAACCCATGCAGTTCAGGATTTTATTAGTGACTCCACAATCTCACATGGCAAGCTACTAGGTGTGGTGTTAACTGTTTTTAGATCTGCTTTGACAAAGAAAATGGGACTATACACCACTTAGTCGAAGTATGGAGTTGTGTACATTGATGACCAAAATTCCCAAATGCAAAAATTGACCACAGATTATGAGCAGTCCTAAACAGTGATTTTTGAAATGGTAACTGTCAGAAGGGAAGGTGTTACAGTTTTATGGAATAATGACAGCATCATAGAGCAAAGACTTTTTAGGAAGCCTGAAAGAGGCAAGCTCACTGCTGCTGCCGATGCAGGTGGCTGCCAAGAAGAAATAAAAACATGTCTTGCCCTTTGCCAAGATCCCCTCTGGCTGCAGGCAGGCTGGCAAAAAAGTCTTAGGGACAGGTAAGGAAAGACTCAAGTCAGCAGTTGGTATCTGCACTGGCTAATGGGCAACAGGAAGCCTCCTGATACTATTCAGATGGGAAACACATATATGTTCTTGATAACCACAGGACAAAGTAAAAAGTAGCCACAATACATAGCTTGAGCAATATTTACTAGAAGGTTGGGGGTGAACAGCTATTTAAATAAAACAGATTTTATCTAGACAAGAGATTGAATATCCACCAGTGCAACAGTTAAGTGTCCCCAGATGGAAACTGAGGGATAAATTATGAGTGTACAAGTCTTACAGAAGGGCCCTCAACAGCTTCACCCTCCCCCATCCAAAACCATGGTCTTTTGTGAAGCTGCTTCATGCAGCTGAAACTTTCTTGTTAATTAAGCAGAGATTGGTAGGTACAGCTGCAATTTCAAATGAGCTCTTTCCAAGACTCTCCACTTGTTCTGCCTCACTGCCAGATGCACATTTCCTTTTCCAACTTGTGTATTGTTTGTATTTTTTTTTGTCCTTTTCATATTACCATAAGATGGAAGTTATCAGTACATGACAAAGAAAACAGAGGCACCACTGGAGTACCCCTTTAAAGTCATGTTGCCTGTTGTTGTGGCAACCACTTAATTAGTTGCTTTACTCATTTTTCACCAGCACCTGGCAACACCACCACTCCAAGATCTGTTATTATTAAGGAGTCTGCTAATTCAGCTGCTTTACAAGGTAGCAGAAAAGATCTGCTGGCATTTCCATTCTGAATCTTAATTTTCAGGAATCATAAATCACTCAAATTACCCAACAGCTGAATACAACGTGCAAAAATACCAATGTGAGAACCCGTCTCCTTGAAAAGAACACAAAAAAGTCCTGGGATCTAACCATGCTCCCTGCAGTACTAGTATATACACTGCTGTTCATGCAGGGAGGGGGATCAGACCTTAAATTCTTTAAGTGAAAACACACAAGTGCTTTGACAGAATCTCTTGCACATCTCTCCTTTGACATCATAGGCATATAGCATGGGGACAGGATTGGCCCCCATTTCCTCCAAGCCTACTTTTGCAGAAAGATGCCTACCCTTCACTTCGCTGCTGTCCATATCCTCAAGCTGTTCTGAGAAGCGCACAAACAGGTACTGAGCCAGCACTGCAATTACCATAATTAAACATGGTAATTAAACAGGCTCCAGCCAGCCAGCAGTCAGACCTGAAAAAAACAGGAGCTTTCCTCAAGAGCAAACTGTCCCTATATGTAAGCTGCACAGAGACTTCAGACTCAAAGAGCTGAGAAAAAAAAGGTTGTTTAATTACATTCCACAGGCAACCCCATCACCTTGGATGAATGCTTCCCTTGGACAAAAGGTCACCTAGTTACCTAAATTCCCTTTCTGAGTTTGGGACCATAAAAGAATACATACAATCATCTCTTTAGTATCCAAGTCAACCATTTCAGTGGTTGAACACCCAAAATTTAACATTTGGGTACTGTAACAGAAATTAAGCACTCTGAAATTTTATTAGAATGTGGCAACAAAAAAGCCTTCTCTCAGCCGAACAGCAAAGATACAAAGGAGCCTCATGCAGAATTTAACATCATAGAAAAGCAGAAAGAAAATCATTATCTGATCTGCACAGTGGGATTCTGGAGGTACAAATGCACTTCCCCACAAAATTTTAAACAAGAAGTTGGTCAAAGCGGATAGCTTTATCCCTCAATATTGTCTTTATTCAAGTTTCAGGCTCCCTTAATGCTCTTTAAACAGATTTTGGCAGTTTATTGTTTAAAGATTGAGCAGTAGTGAAAAACACATTCATTTCTGCTTGTCAGAGATGTTGATGAATTCCAGTCACATGCAATTAAGATGGAATTCAACACAATGACAGATTAAACAGCGAAGTCTAGACAAACAAGGGGGAAAAAAATCAATCAAAAATACAATTCCCAGAGAAAAATTCCTGAACAATACTACATTCTTTTTGCTGCAAAAGGGGTATACAATCTTATTTAGTATAGCAAAGTAGAGCATTTGTTTAATTTTAATTCATGCAGCGGTATTGGAATGTATCGTCTAAAAGAGAGTAAAAATACTACTCATGCTTTAATATTTTTGCTACAGAAGCAACATAGGATCTTTAAAACTTAAAGTAAAACATAGAGGTATCAAAAATGGGATACATTGCATTTTCCATTTCTTTAAGATAAATTTCCTCTCTGTAAAGCAAAGCAACAAATGTCACTTGAATTGGCTTTTTTGACATTCAAAGTGAAATGAAAGACAACTTTTCTAGGTCCCAGTTTACATCCACATAAATAAGGGGGCTACATGTCTTTACTGAAAAATCTTCATGCTGTGTATTGTTTTATTAGTTATGTTGGTTTTCAAACCAGAGGATGAATGATAGAAGTATGTAAGCTTTTTTTAACTCTGGCAGTGCTTTACTTTCTGTAGATATGGAGATATATGGCAAAAACTGCTTTAACATATGCTGCAAGAAGAAAAGGTTAGCTTCACAAGACATTTTTGTACATTATTCAAAACCATCAGGTCAATGCTGTCATGCTAGCAAGGCATTGGATTCTCTTTCCCAACAATGTATAGCAACTGACCTCAGGAAGTTGATTTAGTAGCATGATACAAAATTTCGCAGCCCATTTACTCCACACATGAGCGATGTTCCAGAAGCTGGAATTTCCAACATTTGTCAGTAACTGGGCTGTAATGTACAACAGCACTCAACATGCACATGGCCACAATGATTCCACCTCTACTACTTTGAAAAGGTCTTATATGATCACATGAGTGACCTGATTAAATTCATCCATACTCATTCCGCAATGGTATTAAAAGTAATGATATCTAAGAAAACTTACCAAACACTTGATTCTCAAGAAACCAGAACAAACCCAAGTTTTGCACTTCACAACTGGTAAACAAATGTTTCACTTTATTGAATGAGTCATCTTAAGGAAGAAGAGGCTTGAAAAACAGGCAGCAAAAGATATTTAGTCTTATTAGACCTATGCATTTCTTATTTCCTCATATAAGCCAAAGAAAGTTCCTGTGAGTGAAGGTAGACTCACCGTAACTCAGTTTCTCATACCTAATAAGACAGCTAAGTTGAAGTTGCTTGGGAAGAAACACAGGGCTTGAGCTGCAGTTGTGCAACCACTGTGACATCAGTTTTGGCTCGGCCAAACTACAGAGCCAACCTTTCCAGCTATTGATTGGATGTACTCTATCTACCACAATAAGCTTCTGTCACTGGACTACTAGACTGAACAGTTTCTTCATGTAGCACCAGTCAAAAAGTGACTTTTCTTGTCTCTAAAAAAGCCCTAAAACTAATGGGCAAGGCAATTTCAGAGTGTAATTTAACAGTTCTGCTCTTAAACTCACCTCGAACTTCAGGAGAGAATCGAGCTGAATGGCGAGACACAAAAAGTTTAAGTTCTTGATCCAAGTTGCATTCAACCAAGTTTGTGTCCCATGACCGGATACCTAAAATTCAAAATACAAAACACATCTAGCTTGACACATGAGCACTGGAAGTTTTAACCAAGTATTATTCTATTTGCATTCAAGCTATTTGCATATTTCTAAATTCCAATCTTTCACATCCTTCCAAGGCACACAGCTATTTTTAAAAATGCTTTTGAAAGGACTCCTACAGGAATCAGAAAAAGCCAATCTGCCTCTCCTAAGGGTGACCATTCTTTAAGACCTCAGCTTTAGAAGTGCAGTAGTAGCCACATCACAGTAAGTTACCAAGTCCCTGACATGACTTTAAAATCACAATATAGTTTTACAAAAATGGAAGAATGAATCACCCAAAGGACAATTCAGTCATGCTTCCCTTTTGAGAAGAAAAGGGCAGCATTACCTAGCATATTGCTAATTAATATTTAAATGCAATATTAAATTGCTGGCTTCTTCATTCAGTATCTTTGAAGGATACCACATTTTAAATTAAAATTTAAGTGATCTTTTATTTATGAAGTGTCAGAACTCTAGTTCTGAGATTTGAAAACGCTGTGCTTGATCTTTTTTTTAAAAATCAAACCGCACATCGCTGTTCCCTACTGTTTTTCCCCCCAGCTACTAAAAAAGTGAGACATGTGACACTTATAGGACCAAAATTATTCCATAGTGGATTTTTAAGGACTGAAATTCGACGGGGGGGAAAAAAAAAAGTCACTGCAGCCAAAAGACAAATTACTAGTTTTCTTCCATAAGATTCTGATGAATAATTTGGGGAAAAAGTAGAACATTCTTCAGATTTTTCTATAATTTTGAAATTATATAAATTCTATAAAATTGAAATTGTTCTAAAAAATCTTCTAGTTCTGAAATAATAAGCAGGCAGTAACACTACAAGTTCAGGCACTGCTGCAATTTTGAAAACCAAAATTGCACTGATTTTTTGTCCTAAAGAATCATTATTACATCTACACAAATGAACTGGCAAACATAAAATGGATTGTTGGTGAGGAAGTATCTGGTGGTCCCTCCCCACATGACCATGCCTTTGCATGGAATTTTTGGGTTAGACCACTTTGGGGTTTGACAACAAGATGCCTGAAGAGGTACGTGTCCAACCCCTCAGAATGAGTCTAGAATGAACACTGCTGTTAACTCTGTCAGGGTTTCAGGCTGTGGATGTTACTGTCAATGCCACTTCCCATGCTATATGCATTTTCTGTTCCAAGGCCACAGAAATGTCAGAACTTAGACTGGCAGAAGCCATGTTGCAGGGATGAAGCACGAGGAGAAAAGAGGGACTAGCAGTGAAACCAGATCTGCAGTGTCAGTCTCCCAGTGCAGCTCTGAATACGTTCTCCATGCAAATATGAACATCTGCATTTCAAGAGCCTGAAGCCTCTACAAGAAGAATGCATCCAGGGCTTTTCCTTTTAAGCATCCAAGTAAAGGTAGTAGCAAGATTACTGCAATGTGCTACCAACAATTAAGTAGCTGTCATTTGAATCTCTAGAAAAAATTGAAAATACAGTATTGCCTGTGTGTTCCATAACCACTTGAGAAAAATAACTGAGCTATAACCAGCCACCTCCACTTCCTGACTGACGCATCATTGTTCAGAGGCAAGACTCTTCTGCAAGTCTCCTTACTTGGTTTTCTCAGAAAGCTCTTGGCCATATGGTGCATTTTTGGGACAAGTTTTGGCAGGCAAATACATCTAAACAGGCTTTAATATCTTCCAGGTGTTGGAATATTTGAGAGCAAGAACACTAAGATGATATAATACCTTACACATAGCACACATATGAAAACAATAACTATTGAACTGATGTTGATCACAAAGCTGAAGTACACTGAATGAATGAGTGCTGAACTGAAGACAAACAGCTCCACTGGCCTATGACACCAAGCTGGGTGAAGAAATTGCATTGGTTTCTGGAGATCAATTAAATAACATGGCCTATGATTCATCTATGCTGCTAATGGTAGGACTTGTCCACTATCCCTAGCTGCCTTAGATGCAATCCTAATTTGCTGTAGGTATAAGATTCTGATTAGATACAGTCAAGGTTGCTCAATCATTGCCTGATTGAGCCACAAAAGGTCCAAAATGCAGGACTCAATACAAAATAGAAAAAACAAAGCCAAGGGGAAAAAAAGCCTGTGTGCTCTATGCACACAGTGGTCCCAGAAGCTGAAGCTGGAATGTAGGTAGACTCTCCAAAATTTGGAACTGCATGATTCAGCAATCTGGATGCAAAAATTATGCATGCATATTATAGTGTAGCAAAATGTATTAAAATGAATGTTATCACTAAATCAGGTTTTGGGTGGAACAAAGGTAAACTTGGAACTAAAATCCAAGGTCAATCCAATGATGGATTAGCAGTGTGCACATAACTGCTGTAAACATGGCTGAACTGGAGCTATTTCTTTCTTTCTGCAGTCTTGGAGTGCAACGCCACTAGACACAGGACTAATCAGACAGCAGGCAGGGCACACCCAGTAGCATCTGCTAAATCAGTGAAAAAATCTTGAAGCTTCCTCTTCACTCCCCTCTTCGCTTTTGGTGGATGGTGGGTTGGAGGATTGCCCCCTTAGCAAAGTCACATCCAAAATGTCATTACTGAAAATGCGTCTTGCCAAGCCATTCCCTCCCCACAATATATTAAGAAATGACTCTGCATTCCACCAGGTTGCGTAGCATCACGCCACTGATGTGTTATCAGCAGATGTTTTCTTTGACACGTTGCTCTGCAGTTTGGCGCATGAATCCACAGTTTTCAGTGATAGTGCTCAGGAGATGTACCAGAGAAGAGTGAGGCAGAGTTATCAAGTACCAAAATGCACTTAAAGCTCTACTGAGAATAAAGGCAGCAAGAAGTGGCTTTTCCCAGACTACAGCAGACTTTCCAAAGAGAAGAATATTAGCTGAGCCCATAATTGCCTCACGTAGATAGAGCATCAGACTCCCACTGCATTCATCCAGAACAATGCACCTCAAAATTTCACCAAGGAGTTTTCTTAGCAGGCAAAAATCTCAATCAGATGGTCTGATACTAGAAGCAGCAAGGTGACTTTAATCCAAAATGATGAATTAAAAGGCGAAAGCATTCCCTCTGAACACCTAAACCTGTAAGTGGGTGTTATGCTTAGTGGCAGGAGATAGCAGCAACTGAGCTATGCAACAGCAACTGTACAATAGGAGATTCAAGAAGAGACTGAAGAGCCTTTCTTCAGAGGAAGGGTATTAGCTGTCTTGAGGGAAGAAATTTTAGCAATTTGCTTTATAATGTTTGACAATTTAATTAAAGTGCAGCCAGTTCTCTTCTAACACAACTGAAAATTAAATAGAGTTAAGGAAGTGCAATGCTGAAGAAGCTCTGAATGACAAAGCACCTGCCTCAGTAGCTCTCCCCAAGAGACAATGGTAGCAGTAAAGATGAACATGTTATGATGAAACTGGTTAGCTGAGATTAGGATGCTTTTTACCTCAAGCAGTAATGAAAAATAATTCGGAGAAATAACCAACCAAAGCAACAATGGTTGAGAAATCAACAATAGAGAGAGACGAAGTCCTAGCTGGACTGCTGAACCACACCTACATGACAAGGCTGCTACCAATTCCCCGTTCCGGAGTCTCTTCTTCACTCTTAACAATGGCCGTTCCTGAAATCTTTGTTTTCACCAGCCCAGAATAAAAAAATACATATTATAAAATCAAGCACCAACTGAGTTTAACTAACTGCAAGGTCCGAAAATAATTTTCTTCGTGCTTTATTCCACCAATACCGCAATAGCTTGGCTTTTTTTTTGTTTTCCCTCTCCGCATATGCACTGCAATCTATTGTATCAAGAAACCACAACGAAAACTTATAAAACTGTCATTTCACTTGCAATACCACCCTGCATCGCCGTCTTAAGAAAAGGACACAAAAACGCCGAGTCAGAGCAGCCCGCAGTCGGACAATAATGAGGCTGAGCACTCGGGTTAACAGCCTAGTTACTCAAACGGGTTTTCTTTATTGGAACACATATACAAGTACATAACTTGTTCCTGAGAAATCGTCCAGACAACACGAAAGTCCCAGCGCCCAAAGTTAGACACAAAGGCGCGGCTGCCTCCCGCCCGCGCAGCCTCTGCCGCCCAGAGGGAAAACGCCCCAAGCCCCGCCGGCTTGGCGCGGCGGTGGGGGACGGGGGACTGCGGGCGGCAGCGCCAGCCCAACCCATCCACCCCATCGCCAGCCGCCCTTTGTCCGCCCCGGGCTGCCATCGGGACCGCAGTGCGGACCGTGCCACGCCCACCCGCCGGTGTCTCCGGGCAGACGGGCTCGGCGGCGGGCTCTGCGCTCCCGGCGCGGCCCCTCCGCCCAGCCATGGCGGGGAGGGGGCTCGCTGCGGCTCTCCGCAGCCCCGCTGCGCAGCGCCCGGGCCCCGCGGGGGAAGGTCAGCGGGCGGGCCATTGCGGCGGGACCCCCCGGGGAATAGAAAACCGAAGACCGCGGCTCGGGGGGATGGGTGTGGGGGGCAATCCCGGCTCCCGACCGCGCCCAGGAGGGGCAGGGCGCCGGCGGGGGATGTCGTGGAGCTGCTTGCGGCGCCCCGGCTCCCGCCGCCTCACCTCGCTCGATGTTGGCGATGGCCCGCCGCAGGTGCTCCTCAGTCACCAGCTCGCCGATAACCACCAGCAGGTAAAACTTGCTGTCTAGAAAGCGGTGGGAGAGACTGGGCGAGGTGGAGTTCGGGTTGGGGATGCTGCAGGAGGGCTCCGAATCCACTTCCACCACTACGGTGGCCATCGCCTCCGCCCCGGGTCTCCGGGGCGCTGAGCGCAGAGGGGCCGCTCGGCGGCAGCTCCGCGGGCGGCAGGGAGGAAGTGAGGGTGGGTGGGGAGGCGGCGGCGCTTTTATACGGAGACGGTGTAGGGCAGGGACCTGGTGAGGAGGAGGAGGAGGAGGAAGGGGGGGAGCCGGCGCATCCTCCGCGCCGCCGCCGCCGCCTTTCCAGCATCCACAGCTGATGTCATCTGCGGCAAATCCTCCCCGCGGCGGCCCCCGGAAGCAGGAAGGACGCGGGGGGCGAACAACGCCCCGAGGGGACGCCGAGGAGTGAGCCCCGCGCCTGGCTCCTGTCCCGGCCGTGGCCCCGCTGCTCCCGCGCCCCTCGCGTCCCCTGTTCCCGGTGCCCGTTCGGGGCGTCACCCCGCCGGCCGGTCACCCCAAGGAGCGTCCGGGGTCCCAGCCGTGAAATGGGGCGATGAGGAGCCGCAGGTGACGATGGCCTGGCAGACCTGGGGAGCTCATGTGGGAAAGCCGGCATCGGGAATCTAGCAGCACTCCAGACGCGGATGAAAAAGCAGTGCTGCTGTCCAAAGCCAGTTGCCCTCTCCTACGTCTTGCTGTAGCACTGCAGCAAAATTTGAGTCAAACACACACCCTCACCCAGCAATCTAAATGTTCTTGCTAATTTTATTTGAAAGCAGTTCATTTAATAAGATACTTCACACATAGCTTTTCTGTATATATTTAATGCCCATAGATATACGACACCAGAAGAAACATGGGTTTTGGACAACGTGCTGAAACCTGTATTCTTAGCTTATTGAAAGCTGAAGTTCAAAGGGCTTTGGTAAGTAATGCTGACCAGGCTCAAGCAGCTCCAGGGAAAAACAATAGTGGAAAACTTACACAATGACAGAACCAAAGGTTTAATTTCTCTTCTCATAGATGTTAGTATCTACACCCCAATACTCAGTGATAACCACCTCTGGAAAGTGTGTTACTCTCTCCTAGTGCAGGATAAAGAAGTCAAATCGTTCTGAGATGTTCCTCTCACTTTACTGACATAAGCAAGCCACTTGTTTCCACTGAGCCTCTTGTTTATATGCCTCAAGTCACTGTGACTTAGGAAAGGATATAAACTTCTAAGCTTGGTTTTTAAGCTAATCTCTTGTCCCTTACTGAGAAGACATTTCCTGCAGCTTCTTACAGTGCTGGGTGTGCAAATTCTCTGCCTACTGCTCAGGAACAGAATGCTTGCCTGAATGAACCAGTGTATAAGCCTTGTCTTTTTTGTATGTTTTTCCAGGGTACAGTGAACTAATTCACAGGCATTTCAGGTTGTCACTAAGTTTTTTTTGTCTTACTAGCCTAGAGGCTACAGTTTCAACCCACAAAGGTTAGAACAGGATCATTATAATTGCCGGTCCATAGTGTTGTATCTGTCTATAGCACCTAGTGGTTTTGATAAGAATAGTTCCTCTACATAAATACTGCACTCAGAGTCTTGGCTTACATAGTGTGGTGTGTTTGGATGTTGCATCCAAAGTAGACATTTTATGAACTGCCATTATTCTGAAGGTTGTAGGGTGCAGGCAAGAGTTTTCACATCCATGTCAGGTGGCTGAGATGACACAGTGGTGAAGGGCAGCAGTGCTCATTCTTCACTAGAGCTGACACTGCTGATAGAACAAATGAAATGGTGTAGATGCAGAAGAACTAGGCGCAGTTTTAAGGTTTGCAAGGTATTCAAAGGTGTTTAATATGATGCTCTTTGGATACCCCTGCTCATCTGGCCCCACTTTGCTGTTTCCTTGCTAATCATGTCAGTTTCCAAGGGATGGTGAAGGTATCTACTTAGAAATAATGTCCATCCCCCATGGCCTTTTCCTATGCGACCCCCTTCCTAGTAATTTATTTATAATTATAGATACCTTCAAGACTTGCCACATGGTACCTACTGGAGAAAGCCAGCTACAGACTTCCATCACTGCTATATGTAGTTTTGGGATATGTCTTTATTTCAATCATCAACAAAAGCAGCTAGTCTCTCAAGCATGGAAGGGGCTTGCCAAGGGGACTTGGCAACTGTTTGTAGAATAGACAGAATCGGATTCCTGGACATAAAGATAAAACAATTACTTGCCTCACAAGCACAGCAAGTTAAATGTGATAGTCAGAGACATGCACACCAGTACTCAAAAAGCACTGTATGTGCTTTTAAGCACTTTCTTAGTGTAAGGAAAAGTGGAAACACCCATAGATGAAAAGATGACTATGAATTTGAAAAGTAAGAGCTGAAAAGAATGCATTTTATCAGAGAATAAAATGCTTACATACAGGTAGGTAATGTAATGACATTTGAAATAGCCTGCTGTTGAGGGTTAGTTCTCTCCCTTTTCCCTCTGTGGAATTTTCCCCATTGTCATGCTAAGATACCTGTTGACTGGGCCCTGGTGACAAGGGGGAGGGGACGGGAGGGAAGAGGTAAAGCCCCGCGAGATTCAAACAGCCAGAAGAGGAAGCGGAAGGCTGGGCCTTGGCCCATTTCCCCCGCGGAGTTCGGACGAGAAGGACGATCGCCGCCTGTGTCCCATCCCTGCCATCCCAGTGTCAGGAAACCACCATCGGACCCTGCCCGGCTGTCTTCTCGCTGTGAACTACCACCATCCAGCATTCTGCTGAGCATCAGGACCCACACCATGAGTGGAGGGCTCTCTCCATCTCTCTCTCTCCCTGGGACAGCGCTGCCATCACCCCCAGCCCTCCTGCAGCTCTGCGGGACCCGCCCGCCCCCAGCACCGGGAACTGCAGCTCAGGGAAAAGGTGCCTGCAGCCAAAAAACACTGGGACTGAGTTACTGTTCTGTTTGTGGGTAATTTCATAGCTGTTGTTGTTCTTGTTTGTCGTGTTAGATACACTAGTAAAGAACTGTTATTCCTACCCCCATATCTTTGCCTGAGAGCTCTCTTAATTCCAAAATTATAATAATCGGAAGAATCACGGTTTTTTTCAGTCCAAAGGGAAGCTTCTGCTTTCCTTAGCAAACACCTGTCTTTCAAACCAAGACACCTGCTCTGGTAGTCCTCTATTTTGTAATGCACTGTAAAACAACATGGAGTTGGAACATGGTATGATAAAAGATTAACTGTTACAGTCAAACTGTCTTGTGATGGGTGATGTGTTACACATTAAAACCCTAAGGACAAGAGGTTTTCTTTGGAAAAAAATGGTTTTGTTTTAAACTCCTCAAAGGATGCAGACCTCTGGCCTTGTCTATTCACAAGCATATGCTGCATCATCTGAGATAGAAGGTAGACAAGAAAGGTGATTTATCCTGAACGTACCTCTGAGGAAGCTGCGGAGTCCCAGCTCTATAGCCACTGTTCACTCTGTGACTTGCTCTGTCAGTATCTCAGTCAGGTAGATTTGTCATCATCTTTCCCTACCTGAAAACTAATTTATATTCTGCAATATGGAGCATCAGGTCCACTGCTGAGTAAAATGTGGAGATATGCTATGTAAAACTGACTTAGTATCCTGTGACCCTCACTGTTTTAGATTGATACCACCTGCCTATCTGCAGCTTAATCACATAGATATGCCCCTTCAGTAGAAGAAACAGCAACATTCATGGACTATGGAAAATATCTTACTGTTTCAAAGAGACACTGACTGAGACCCACACCTGACTGGCTTTTGATTGTTTTGTTTTAGTTTGATTTTGTAGTTTTATTATGTTCAATACCAAATTGGAGTCCCAGAGTTGAATACGGTCAAATACTGTATGTAGAGCTGTATTTTTTAGATGTTGTTGGGTTTTTTTTAAGGAGGCAGTTTAAATAAAGTGTTTGAAGTTTAAAACATGTTTCTTGGTATTATGTGCCATTTGTTGCCCACTAATATTCAAGCTTCATTCAAGTCCAAACTTCAAATTTTAAATGAAGTTTCAGTTGTGTACAAGCCTTTAGGTTGGCTCTTTGTCTCAGGTCAAGTGTCATCCCTAGCATAAAAGAAATACATATCCATGTGGATTGCTTTAGATTGCACTCACCTCAAGTGCTGGGGGCAGTCCTGGGTGCTACAATAAAAGAGAGATATAAAACTAACATGGCCCAAAGGAAGGCCGTGAAGATGGTGAAGGGCCTTGAGGGGAAGCTGAGGAGGAGCTGAGGTCACTTGGTCTGTTCAGCCTGGAGGAGACTGAAGGGAGACCTCACTGCAGTTACAGCTTCTTGTGAGGGGAAGGACAGGGACAGACTGATCTCTACTCTGTGGTCACCAGTGATAGGACCCGAGGGAATGGCCTGAATTTGTGTCAGGGGAGGTTTAGGTTGGATATCAGGGAAAGGTTCTTTACCCAGAGGGTGGCTGAGCACTGGAAGGAGCTCCCCGGGGCAGTGGTCACAGCACCAAGCCTGACAGAGTTCAAGGAACATTTGGACAGTGCTCCCAGATGTATGGTAGGATTCTTGGAGTCCTGTGCAGGGCCAGGATTTGGACTTCAATGATCCTCTTGGATCCCTTCAAACTCAGGATATGCTGAGATTTTTTGAATATAAGAACTATACTGAAACTCAAGGGTCTCAGAAGGCTGTCTTCATTCAGAGAAACGCCGTTCTGAGGATTGCACAATGTGTCATGAAGGGCATTGCTCAGGTGGGTAGGATTTCTTAAGTATGGGCAGGAAGGCCTAACTTCTAGAGATGGAGATTTGCCAGCCTAGACCTGAGGTCAGAGATTCACAGAAAGACTGGTTGGAAGGGGCCTCTGAAAGTCATTCTGTCTAGTTCCCCTGCTCAAGAAGAGCCACCTAGAGTACGTTTCTGAGAGCTGTGTTCAGCGGGGTTTGAATATGTCCGTGAATGGAGACCACCACCATTCTGGGCTACTTCTGATGCATTATGAAGTCAAGAATGTGCAACCAATACTATAGCAGATAATACCTGTAACATTTTGTATCTTCCCCATGTCTTCTCAATGTGACCATTCTCAATACCCCCACTCCACCCCACCCCCCCATTTCCTGCAATCAGAAGCTCTACAATCCCCATCTGGATCAGGCTTTACCTCCCAGAGTCTCCTCAGTGTGTTGTTCCTTTGGGGCAAGTCACAGAGCATGCAGCAGCAGCAGCACAGGCGCGGAGGGACAGTCAGCATGTCACCCTGCAGCTGCTGGCCGTGGTGTGATTAGTAATGAGCTCTTCCCTGCCAACACCCAGGTGTGTGGGTCATGATGACAGCTCCTCCTCCTTCCCCCACTTTTTAAGCAGGGACGCATCTTCATCTCTAACATCCTTAGGCTGGCACTGCCAGAGGAGCTCCTACTGCAGCAGTGATTTTGCAATAGCCAGGGTCACCAGAGAGCTGTACCTGACTCTGGGGAAATACTTCATGGTTTATAATGCCAGACTTTAACTACATGGAAAATAAAAATTACTTGACCAACATTCATTTCAGATGTTTTAAATATGTTACTTCAATTTTAATGATTGCTTTTTAAATTGCAAAGGAGAGAAAGCTTTTATTTGTTTATAGTGAAATAACCACTTCAATTGGTATTTCTTCTGTTTCCCACTCCCTTCACTTTCTCCACAGAAAATAAGTTAAATTTAACAAAAAAAGAGGAAAAAAAAGTGAAGAAAGCAACACTATTGCTTTTAAAAATAACATTTTCTCTCACTTTTAGCTTTCTGTCTTGAAGTGAGAGTAAAATAGCACCAAGTAACATTTTGCATTGGTTCCCAGTGGAAATATCAATTATTTTTTTATCAGAGTAATTTCCCTCTTTTTCTTTAGGGGAAAAAAAATAGAAATAAAACCTGAAAAAAGTACTTTATTTAACTGCAATGAGAATTAAATGACAAGAAAAAGATTTTTCCACTGGGCTATTAGGAAGAGAAAAAAAAAATATTTTGCATAGTTTTATCCTGACATTTGCTATGAAAAGAACATGTAGCTTTTCATGAAAATAAGATTAGTGCTTCTCCACTGTTGGAGGGAAAATACAGCAGTTTTAAGTAATTCGATCATGTTTACTAATTAGGATGATACTTAAAATGATACTTAAAATTCAGCAATAAATGATAATAAAAGCATTGAAGGCACCATTGCACCACAAATGGTACCCATTTTGCCACAAAGCTGGATGGATAATTAAAACATCATCAGCTGCAAAAACAATGATAAGACAAAGTGGTTGGCATCAGGCAGTAGTTTTAAGCATCCTTTGAGTTCAGGGCTCAGTTGTCATCCCTTCTGAACAAGAGCCAGAATGGTCTGTTGATGTAGGTTGTAGTTAGGGTTTCAGGACATGAGTTTGTCAGGGTTTTAGTTCTTACTGAAGGACTGCAAGTTACAGAATTTCATTTGGGTTCTAGGAGTAAAATACAATTTATCTCCTGTCACACCAACCTGAAGAATCCTGTGGTCTAGAGTCCCCATATGTGCTTCCTTTCAAGCCAGTTTTAGAGCTTAGTCTTGACTTAAGAGAGGAGACAAATTAAGCCATAGGTTTAGAATAAATTACACTATTATTGGCCTAGTTTTCCTAGTTGGAAGCTGAGAGTTCCTGCACTGGGCTGTTGGCTGACATGACACCCATGTTCAGCCTGGCCACAGGCTGCCCAAAACCTGCCTGCCCTGGCAGCATACCCTGTCCATAGTCATCAGGAGGACCATCCAAGCCAAGGTGTTAGTCCCTTAACTCACTACAGGCACAAACAAGAAAAATACCAATGGGCTGTTGGCCACATGCTGATACTCAGGTGGCAAAAGCACTTGGAGGTGCTCTAAAGAAAAGGGTGGGTTGGTTGTTTTTGTTATTTTCTCTCCAAGCTGAATTGTCTAAAGCTGCCTCTGGGAACCGAACAGCAATCAGATATTTTACACCATATTTTCATGTACTTTTAAGATGTTCCTTTCAATATTTTTCAGGGGTTACCTGCTAGCTCTGGGAGTTCTGTGGGATTTAGAATCACTTATTATTATTTTACTAGAGTCCTGTTCTCTCAAGAACACTACAATAGAAATGGCAAATTGCTACTGCATAGAAAAATAGGAAGCAAGAAATCTAGGCAAGAATAATTTCTTATAGTGCACTGACAGGCTTCCAAACACAGAGTCTGAAGAACTGCTGCATCTTCCTACTGGAAAGGTCCTACAGACCCTGGTCCTACACTGGAGGTATCATAACTCTTCAAGGCCGCAGCAATTTCATGTATTGCATAGCTGCAACCAGAGTAGTGCACCATTTTGCACCCTTGCCCAAGACTTTGTGTTCATTCAAGGATCTTGATGCAGCCTTTCCTTCTAGTGCTGTCACTATGGTGAAAGTTCCAATGAGTCCTCTTCCTAAAAGACTGGTTTGTGACTCTGATACTGCCTAAACAGTGTTTAGCCATTCTACTGATGTAGTCTTTAGTCTTACTGTTGCAATCATCCAGTCCTTTAAGTGTTTCAGCTGCCACAAAGCCTCATACTTTTTCAACAGAACTTGATACTCAAACAGCACAAATGGTAGAAATGGTTAACTTAATTTTATATGTATCTCAAAACAAATTCCAGAGTTGTTCACTCAGACCACCTATGTGACTGACCATCTGGTTCCTTTCTCCTTTTGTGCTCTTTGCTATTTTGGCTTAATAGCAGTATTAGCATTTGTACGATTTTGCAGCATCATTTTGGCTTGTTTGTTTTCTTTTGTTTTCTGTTTTTATTTATTTGTCTGTCCCAGGCACTCCAATAGGCTGACACAAAGCAAAGATGATTTAAGGGTGCTCTTTAAATTGATAAGTAATTCCTAGTCATTGGCATTTTGCAGTAGGTTGGGATGTGCTGACTAAGAATTGCACTGCAGAATTTACTGAAAGTTTTGAGTGAAGGTTGTACAGCAGGGGCACCCAGAGAGCTCAGTAAGCTGAGCATTTTGCTAAAGGCCCCCTGTTTTGAGAGTCAGCAGAGACCACCACCACTGGGCATTCTGATATAAAGGTTCACCATCAGTGTTTGCTTTGTGCCCAAGGCCCCAAGAGTCCTTGTGGAGCTGGAACCATGCTATGGGATAGACAGGGTCTGCCATGATTTCATCACAAAAATTGTCCTGAATTTTGTCAAGTTATAATGCAACTTTCTTATCAGAAGTTGCATTATAACCTCTTTGGGTAATTCTGGAGTCGTTTTATATTTCTGAAATACAGAGAAATTTTATTCTTTCTCATTATTTGTGAAGACAAGCAACAATGTTAAAGCCATTGCTGAAAAGTATGATTTCCAATGCAACAATATAGATCCATGACCAAGTACGTTACAAAATGCAGAAAACAAGCATTTATTAGAATATTCTTTTCCAAATATTCATAGTCCGGTTTTTGGAGTTGTGCTGTGTAGGTTCAAGAGTTGGATTCAATGATTCTTTGGTAATTTCCAAGTAAGGTTATCCTATGATTCTATTAAATATTCCACTTAGTTTTCCCTAAAACAGCATGAACTTCTTTAATTGCAGGTTTTTTCCAATTTCTCCTTACACTGATTCCAAAACTGCTTTGAATTCCAAATTTGTAAGGCACAGTTCTTCAAAACTAAGGAAGGTAAGATTGTATTAGCCTGACTTATTTTACTGCAGTCACCCTGCAGGCATACTTTTGAGATAGCAGCTATTGACAGTATTGTCTTTAGGTCGGCAGTAGTATATACTTGTGTATATCACAGAAATGATACAAGAAAAACCTCTTTCTCCTCCCAGTAATGCTGGAAATGCTACTTTTACATGCAGGAGTATCTTCTTCCACAGCAGCACAGAAATATTGCTATTTCTGGGATAACACAAAGTGCCATTGCACTCAATTTTGCAAAAAGGCATGAATGAATACATCCTTTCCAAGTAAAGCCATGGATATACATTGCATAGATAGAATGTAATCTCTATTTTCTAGTACCATAAAGGCACTGTATGTTGGCAATACGTGGTCAGAACTGTTTTTCTGTATTTCCCTGAGAAAATCCCAGTTCCACAAACCACAAAGTGTCAACTCTTTAAGAGGAAATAGGTTTACTAATAAATTGAGAGAACAGTTTTATTTATCTGGATATCCTTACCACAAGCTCTGTATGTTTTCTTTGGAGGATTTCTGTTGAGAAGTCAGTCACAGTAGATTTTGTCATCACTGAGGGAACGCACTCAAACAAATCCCTGTGACCTGTGGGTCATAAAATTGTTCATTGCTATATTCCTGCATTTATACATTGTATTTTTAACAGCATTAAAGTCATTATAGATGATTCATTCAATGAAAATGTTTTGTTTATTTCCAGAGGAGTCTCTGATTACCTCTTTGTTTTTCAACATCTCAAGCTATAGGTTCAGTCTTCCAGTTTGGACACATCATTTTCCTTGGGTTCTGTTAAACTCTCAGTCTCATTTGATAGTAACAAACTCAGGAGAAAGCGTAAAGCAGCTGTCCATGGCTATTTTTGTAGAAAACTAAATTAAAGCTGTGGTAGAAGGACCAGTAAATCTTCATCTAGAAGAAAACTGCTAAAGCCACCACCTTATGGTGCAAAGTACTGAGAAGAGGAATTGATGGAAGAAAAGACTGGGAGACTGTGCTGGTTTTGGCAGGGTTAGAGGTAACTTTTTTTCATAGTAACTTCTATAGGGTTGTGTTTTGGATTTGTGCTGAAAATGGTGTTGACAATGTAGAGGTATTTTCATTATTGCTGAGCAGACCTTTCTGCCAAAGCCTTTTCTGCTTCTCACACCACTCCACCAGTGAGAGGCTGGGGTGTACAAGGAGTTGGGAGGGGACACAGCTGGAATACCTAACCCCAGCTGCCCACAGGGATATTCCAGATCATATGGCATCACACTCAGGATATAAAGCTGAGGGAAGATGAAGGAAAGGAGGTATGTTCTAAATCATGGCATTTGTCTTCCCAAGTCACTGTTTTTGCATGATGAAGCCTTGCTTTTCCTTGAAGACATCGTGCCCATGGAAAGCAGTGAATTAATTTCTTGGTTTGCCCTGCTTGTTCATGAGGCTTTTGCTTTACCTATTAAATTGTCTTTATATCA
This sequence comes from Cinclus cinclus, assembly GCF_963662255.1. Lineage (NCBI taxonomy): Eukaryota > Metazoa > Chordata > Aves > Passeriformes > Cinclidae > Cinclus > Cinclus cinclus. Next base: position 59,169,702 of record NC_085084.1, on the reverse strand, counting down.
ATGCACAAGTTTTCTTGCTTTTACTCTTCCAGTTCTCTCCCCCATTCATGCTGGTGAGGGAATGAATGAGCAGGTGTGTGGGGCTTTTTTGCTGGCTGGGGTGAAACCTGACAGAGATGAAGTGCAAAGAGCACTGATGGAGTTATAATAAAATGGACAGAGAGTTATTTTCTTCCTCAGAATATTTTTCTGAAGTCTAGGTTCTGGTTTAATGCCCCTGGTTTTTTGGGTAATTTTAAGGATAATCAGGGTTGATGGTAAGATTTTTTTGCCATTGGCTTTGCTAGTTAGGAGGCTAGTATGGCAGTCTGGCTCCAAATGGAATTTCTGGGAGGGTAAGCCCATGTTTTGCTAGCATGCAGCACATAAAGGGTGAGTACCAAGGCTTTGAAATACTACTAGAAGAAAAAGTTTTTAAATAAGAACAACATGAAATCAAGGAAGAGTCATGCTTATTTTGGCTGAAAAAAATGCCCCAGATGCTGTACAGCCTAATGTTATAACATATATTAATACCTCCTTCCAGGCTGTCGGCACTGGAGGAAAAGTAGAGTAAGAGCTAAGAGGTGACTACCAAGAGGGCCATGATATTATCAATTGAAATTGGAAAGGAATTACAAAAATAAAGGATGAGATGATGTTGGAAGAGACTAGGACATATACAGTAGGTATTGAAACAAACACTAAATATGATCATTTCTCTTCCCATGCATTCTTCTTGCAAGTAACAGCATAGGAATTCATCATTTGGAGAAGAAGAGGAAGAAGGTTGGTTCCAGCACAATTCCCCTTCAGCCCTGCAAAACCCAGGGCATTGCACAAAGGGTAAGTCAAGGTGTGCACTGGCATCCCCTCCAACAAGTAGAATGATTTCTTGCAGCCATGGTTGTCCGTGAGCACCATGGAGCAGAGCACTGGCCATGCAGTCAGCACTGAGAGGGCACCCAAAGATTCCCATGCGCCTACAAAGGACTCAGGAGCCCCTGCTGTAATCAAACTGGCTGTCTGAAGCAAGGACATGGCATCATGTTGCAGGGTTGCTATACAGAAAGCTGCCCGTCAGCTTCTCTTCAAGCAGTGCCAGCATGCTCTGGGTCCAAGGCCAAAAGCTAATGGGGATGCTCTTGTGAGTAAGCATTTCTGGACTGTGGAGTGCAGTGTGATCTTCATGAATTGCACGTCTTTGGGGAGAAATTTATCAAAATTGCTTGCAGACCCCTGCCTCACTCTATCTCTGCATTGTGCCACTGGTGGCTTAGCCTGTGCAGCTACTATTGCAGCAGCAGCAAGTGCAGCAGGGCTAATGACCAGTGTCTAACATATCTCCAAATTGGTGCTGTCTGATCAGGGCAGCCACTAATATTTTCATTCCATGAGGATTGTTTTTCAGTATGTCTTCAGCATAAATTCCCATTTAGAAGTTTTTCCTAGTGTTATTGTTCTGTTTTGCTTGGGCTTTTTGTTGTTGGTTGGTTCATTGGTTTTGTTTTTTGGGATTTGTTTTTTTTGTTTTTGTTGGATTGTTTTGGTTGAGCTGTTTGTTTTGGTTTTTTTTCTGAGCATGAGCAGGAAAACATACACCAGAATCTAATAAATAATAGTGATATTTTGCACTGAGTATTTAATTAAGAGTTCTTTTTATGATAAATTAACCAGAATAAAACCAACTGATCTTCCAAGAACTGAATTTGCCCTCTGCTGTTCTTGGCAGTAAAAATTAATAAAATATTATTTTAGTGTGCAATGTAAGCTTAAATAATACTCAAAGAATCAAAGGAGCCCACCTGCCAAGCGAAACCATGTATTTTACCTTTGTCAAAGAGATGTATTTATATTAAATCATATAGTTGGCCTTCATTGTTCTTCTGTTTTCTCATTTATAAACCATGGATTTTCTTGGCTTTGGAAAGCTGCTTGAAAAGGTGGATATAAATTCTTCAAGAACAACAAAGAAGTGTTTCTTCACTGGGTTTTTGTTTACATTAGTTTTTTTTCTGCTCAGTTTTCTACGTGTACATCTTAATTTGAAGGAGTTTTCTGCTAGCATTGCTCAGTTGTTTGAGGCTTTTACCTTAATCATTTATGCTCTTTATGTCATTGATTGAAAAAGCAGGGAGATATCCATATGCAAGGAAGTGAAGGTGATATTATGTAACATGAGAGGACCATCCTTACTTTGCAGTCTCCTAACCTGAGGGGTCATCTTATCTATTCTCCAGATAAATTCTAGAGCAGGCTGTGATAATCTTAACAAAATGAGTTTATCATATTGGGAGTTTATCATTCACACAGACTTTAAGATCCAGGCATGCCGAAGGAAAGTTTACCTTAAACTCAGTGTTTTTGTATTTTCCTCAGAGAGTAAAAAGTTTACTCTGTTGGTGTAATAGTTTATCCAGTAAAATATAACAGCATAGCTCTCTTTATACTGGTGATATAATCCCTCCAGCTTAGTATAAAGTCATTACGCAGTACGCCCAATTTACTGAAATTCTGGAAGCTGATAACGATAATTAAAATACAACATGGCAAGTAGTACTTTATTATGCGATCCCACAGTGCCTCAGTGAGTTGTTAGGCACACAGCCAACTGCTTTGAGCCACCTGGAAGAATTATTTTTACACCGTCATGGATAGTGTTAGGGAATGATCTGATGGGCTTGCAGTTCTGCTGTTATCACACACTAATCACACTGGTAAGATTTCATCTTCTGAGTAACTAAACTGATATTGACTGAAGTGATAATAACCAGGGGTGAATGTTGCTGCTGCCTTAATGACTGATGGAGCCAAACACTGGCCCAAGGCTTAACAAAAGGCCCATAGTCAGCAGGCAGAGCCCCAGATGAAGCTGTGGGTGTTGTTATAAGCTAAGACTGGCTGCAGGTGTTTCAGGTTTCAGGAGGAAGAAAAAAAACATCATCTTTGTATAGGCATATGATATGCCTAAGGAGTAAGGTGTGCATGAATCCCACATTGTAAGTGCTCTTAACATTTCATAGCTGTAAATATGTGTAAATTTATCTGAGTAGCTTCTAATCTTTTCTTTTTTTTTAAATAAATATTTTTTTTTTAGTCAAATGGCTTAAACTATCTTAAAAGGTTACATTTCCAGAAAATGAGAAATCCTCAGTCTGGATACTTCATCCTCTGATGTCCAGTTTAATCAATTATTGCCTTGATTTTCAAATTTATTTGTGTGCCTTTCCAAGCCTTCACTCACACCAGGACTAATCTGTAGCATGATGACGTCACAGCAAAAATCAGTTATTTTACTGAAATGATAATTGTGTTTTGCAGCTTCAAGATACTGCCAGGTTAACATTTGTAGTATTTCTCTAGTCCAGGCCACAACAACTTAATTTTTTGTCTTCATTGTAACTTTAAGAACACAATGATCATTCCTTTTGTATTGCTATTTAATGTTGCATACATGTACATTAGGTAACGAAGATGCCAGGATTTCTCAACAATAGCTATGACAGGTTAACTTTGAAAATGCACCATGAGTATTGGGAATTATCATGTTCTCTAAGAAAGACACTAAACCTGGGGTTCTAATAAGGAAGAAAAAAAATTTATATATTCCTAATAAATGCTTCCTAATTTCTGTTCCCTGTATTGTCAGGAGAGAAGAAGATGGTGTTCAGAGCAAAAAGCCTAACTGGGATGCTGTGAGAAGCACTGTGCAGGAGTATCCCTTTTCCTCCACTTGTTATAATGGGAATTGAGGCTGCTGAATCATTCAGGATGCTAAATAAGATGGAAAAAAAAAGCTACTTGAAAAGAATAATTTAAGCTTATCATGTTAAATTTTGTGTTTTATATGGAAAGTAACTGAGTTGCTAGTTTTGCATGAAGACTGAAGTAGTTTTGCTTGCTCAGCTGATGACAACTCATTGTTTCTTAGAAGATACTGAATGTCATTGGTGCATGTCATGATTTAGGAATAATACTCCCCAGTTTAGTGCTCCCACCAAGACTCTCCAAACCATGTTGCTACTCCCCTTCCTCCTCCCTCTCTCCTTCACTGGATGGAGAGGAGAATTGAAGGCAAAAAAAGGTAAAGGGTTGAGATAAGAACAATTTACTGGAAACAGCAATGGGATAAGAAAACAAACACTGACAACAACAACATTAATAACAAAACGGTACAAAAGAGAGAGTGATTCACTTGCAAAATTCTCACTGCAGGGTTTGACCTGAGCCACACCACCTTGACTGCTCCATCCAGCTCCTAACCAGTGCCACTCAACTATCCCTCTGGCTTGGAGCCAGTGTTACCCACTGTTCTCTGACATGCTCCTTCATCAGGAAAGAATCCCTTCTCCTCAGAAGAGAGTACCTTTCCCCCACCCCTGGCAATGATGTGAAGTGGTCTAGAATAGCCCCCAAGTCTGAGACATGCCCAGTCATGGCTACTGCAGAAATTAACACTGTCCTGGTTGGAACTAGGACAGGAACTGAACTGAAGAGCCTGAACACTTCATCACTTGTTCACTGGTTTTATTGCTGAGTTTCATCTAAACTGTCCAATGAGGTGTTTGAAGGAAAATCAGTTTTCTGTTCTTAGTAAGTGGTGGGCCTTTAAGCAATTTTGCCTTGAGTGTTGCCTCTGGAACATCACTTTGTACTACATTCTCAACATTCCAGAATGAAAATTCAGAAAATATGTTAACACAAAGTTTAGACAGACAGTGTGATCATGACAGTCCCATGCTCTTTGAAACCTGTCTGAAAAGAGAGCTCAAATTCCACAAGTCTCTGCCATTTTCTATAACATAAAAGGGAATTTGTAACATGCAGTTGTAATTTCAGTTGCCTGGCTGACTGGTAGGCCAGTTTAGGCGCTGTCTAACAATGTTTTTTCTCTTGCACAAGCCTTGGTCTGGTGGATTACAGCAGAGGGACCATGTGGTTCCTCCACTGTAAGATGCTATTTGATTACTTATCTGTGACCATAGGGTCTGTCATAAAATAAGAAAAAAAAAACAGGATAACTGATCAATACCTGGGCTTCAAGAAAACTAGGTAAGTGCTGCAGGCATAGAGTTTGTGAATCCATACACAAGTTGGAGGTGTACAGTATTAACCTCTCATTTAAATCATTGTGTGAAAGAAAACTTACAAGAATATGTTTGGAAAATCATAAACCTGGAAAATTTCAATGTAACGATTAGTAAGAAGGGTGTCTGAATGTATATTTAAATGCCGTATAAACTCTCCATCTTGGAAAAAATACTTAGCGGAAATCTTTGGGCAAAGTTCATTCCTGGAAGTTGCTGACAGCAAAGTGAAAGGGCAAATGGCAACGGGCATCATCTCTGTAGAAACACCATCACCAGAGGCTTATGAACCGTGTTCCCAAGAGCAGAGCTGGACAAGATAAGTGGAGCTATCACAACTCTACTTTTTGCAGCTCTAGACCTGTCATGAATAGGTATGCTGCTTCTTGCTTCCCTGACAGCTTAAAAGAAATGCAGCCTGGAACTACATCGTTGTCAGCTCAACCTGACTTCTCTTTGTTATCAAAATGTTTGCCACAATGTGTAATACTGGAGACCACAGACAAAACTCCCTGTTGTAAGTTGTAATTTGCTATTGTAACCCTAAAGGAAAATGCTCTCCATTAAGTTTTCCATTAAATACTATATGAGAATGGGTTGGAAAACAACAAAAAAGACAAATTAAGATTTTCCTGCTGTGCTACTCTCCTTGGTGGTGTGATGGTCTTAAGAGCTGGTTTAAAACCAGAGCTCTGCAGGTGGCTGCAGACGACAAGCACAGTCTGTACCACCTGGCTCTGGAAGAAATTTCCACTTTGATTGATTATGAGCAAGTTGTCTTGAAAGGTGCTATACCACCAGCAACTACTGCCAAATGTGCTCCTTCTCTGGAAGTTTCAGGCTTTTAGCACTAGGACCCCATCCAACTGAAGGCTCAGCAGTGATGATAAAGCAAAGCTAACAATCAGCTCAGCTAGACAGAGAGTAGTCTCTTTGATGTAGGTAAGGAAAATTGCTTTTCTTGAACAGCAGCAGTTCAAGATTTCCTTTGCATTGTTCATTTTTCTTGCATTTTACCTGAACCGGATAAATGGGGGGCCTTGAGACTTCTATTGCATACCTTGTTATGAAAATAGGTTAGTATTGCATTCCAGCTTCAGTCTTGTATAAAACAGAATACTATCTATTACAAAATTTCATTTCTTCACCACCTAAAAAGTCATCAATATTTTCACATTTTCCTGCTGTAGTGCTTTGAGTCCTCATTAGACTCCATTAGTCCTATCTCTTATCTGAAGGCAATGCTGGAGGATGGCTGAACTCCCTCACACACACAGGGAGTTGTGCCAGAACAGATTGCAAGGAGAGTGATGCAGCACAACTCAGCTCCCTCCTTTTCTCAAGATAGAAACTGGGCTTTGAAAACAATAAACCTCTCCACTAGGCATGCTCAGAAGCTCCCCACCGACTGCTGATTACTGTCGGCATCCACTTACTGCCTGGAAGGTATAACAAGCCAAGCCCCTGCTCTTTTCTGATGTACCACAGGGTGAATCACTGGTTTTGTAGTTCTGAAAAATATAAATATTTGATGAGCTACAGACTGTCATTGTCTCCCAATCCTTTTTCTGCACTGTATTTTTCACACAGGAACCAACTTAAAATCCGTGTCCATACAAAGATCATATATCCACCCCTGTGAAATGAATTGTTAAGGTGAATGCATCTAGGTGTACCCCAGATGATAATTTAAATCCTATTATCCTATACTTTGGATGACAAAAAGACTTTGGCATGAGTTACAGATTTTCTCCTGCAAGAGCCAATTTCTTTAGCAATTTCCCTTGGATTTTTCAAATGTCATAACTTTTCAGTGCTATTAGTTGAATTCAGCATTGGTAAAAAAACTCCTAGGAGTGCTACAACAGTGGTAAATTTTATTGCTTCCAGCAAAGTATTGATCTGAGATTGGAGCATAGCCCCAGTTAGTTCTGACTATAGCAGTGTCAAACTGTCAAACTAGAAATCAGACTAAGGGTAAGGTCACCAATAAGTTGAGAACAGAAATAACTCTATTTGGAATGACAAAGAAATAATAAAAGTCAAATAATTGAATGATTAGTGTAAATTTTCAGGAAAGAGTAAAGATTACCAAATTATAATAATGTTGTTGTTTTTTTTTTTTATTCAGTGTCATCTTTCTATGGCAGAACTTGGACAAAGTGATTTTTGAGAAGCCTGATACAAGGAGCCAAGAGCTTCCCTGTAGTTACTAGCAGAAAGGAATATTATCTATTTATTTCAACACCTGAGAAAAATCAAAGCAATCCTGCCATCAAGGTCACCATAAAAAGAGGCTTGCCTCGTAATTCAAGCCATGAGCTCTGACAAAGAACATTCACAGACACAAAGAACATTCACGGAACCTGACGGTAGTTTGTTCCTGTTTTGTCTATAGCTAGAACACTTCTCATAATTTACTGCACACTGACAATAGTTCACCCTCTAACTTTAAACAGTCCCCAGTTACATTAGAATTTCTAGCCCAACACTGTTATATTACTTCCTGAAACCCAATATCATGCATCTTCACAGTTCACAACCACTTTTAGACTGAATGCTTTAATTTGGATTATTGCAGCTAGAGCAGAAAGAATAATTACAACATCTCCTTGGTGAATCATGGGTTACATGCAATTCCCCCAACATGCTAAAAAAATGTCAAATCTGTGCACTCACATCCAAAATATTAGTGTGTAAAGCCCTAGACCTTCACTTGGGAATACTCTAGGGGCATGTATCTTTTTTTGGTAATGTTCTTGTAGAATCTTGAACTTAAAAGATAACTACATTCCAAATTCCACCAAAATGATCAGGAAAAAGAGGCAAGACATAAAGAAAGAAAGAGCCATACAGCTTCTTTGTTTTGTATTGTCATTAACTCTTTCATCCCCAAAAGAGAAGTAATAACATCTCTAACTCTGATCTCTTATCCTGAATTATTTCAGTTACTGGGTATTATTTTCTCCTAACCAAAGCACAACAATCTCTTTCATGAATTAACTTTTGACAAAGAATCAGCTTTGGAAATAACAGATTTGAGTTTCTGAAACAGTTACTGCAGGCTTGGGTAAGCACATCTGAAGATGAGGACCAAAGCTATTTCCAGGTCCATTAGAGAATAAGAGTGATGCCATGGTGATCAATACAATTATTTTGCTTCAGATGGAAATGGTTTGGCAGAGACATTGCAAAGGGACATTAACTGATTTTTTTTTTAATTAGATGAATGATGAAGATGATTTCTATGTTGTTTTAAATGCATGTTTGGTCACTTGTATTTTCAAGCGTTATCTGTACTCCAGTAAATTTATAATCCAACCATATGTCCAAGCATAGTATTTGGTAATCAGGACACATGATGTACAAAATAGCAGTTTAGTAGTCTACATCTAGTTACTGAAAAATACACCTGAAACTGGAAAACACACAGAATGGTCATAGAAGGTTAGGTTGAAAAAGACCTTTAGAAGGAATAAATCCAATGCTGCAAAGTCCTCAGCTAAACCAAATCCCTCTCTAAGTGCCACATCTGAAGTATCTCTAGGGATAGTGACTCATCCACTACCCTGGGGAGCCTGTTCCAATGCTTGACAGCCCTTTCAATTCTTCCTGGTGTACAATCTAAACCTCCCCTGGTTGAACTTGATGCCATTTCCTCTTGTCCTATCACTTGTTGCTTAGGAGAAGAGACTGACACTCATGTCCCTGCAACCTGCTTTTAGGTAGTTGTAGAATGTGGTAAATTACATTACACACTCCACTCCAACCCAGAGCCTCCTTCTCTCCAGGCTAAACATCCCCAGCCCCTTCAGCTGCTCCTCACAGAACTAGTGTTCCAGACTATTCCCCAGCTTCACTGCCCATCCTTGGACATGCTCCAGCACCTCTTTTCTTCTAGTGAGTGGCTCAGAGCTGAACATAGGATTTGAGCTGTAGATCTTTTCCCATACATCCAAAAAAGGATGGAGATTCGCCTTAGCCCTTTTAAAGCATTTATAGAAGAGAATATACAATTTATGTAATAGTAACAATATAAATATAGAAAAAAATACTCTAGTCCTTCTTTTGTTGCGAACAAGGGGCATATGCCATGGACATAATTTTGCTTTCACTTAAATCCTTCATCATTATTATTTTTTCTTTTCAACTGAACCAACTCCAGCCCTCTCCCAAAAAACCAATAACCAAAAAAAAAAATGCTGATGATGGATGAGTGAGCTAAAATGTGGTTTAAGGCTGTTTGCATGCTTGATATATGTGTACAACATTTAAAAAATAAAGTGATATCCAGTGAGATGCAGTGTACTTTATATAGTTGTAGACTTTTAAAATTATGATGATTTAAATGATCATTTAAGATTCCATAAGATATTTGACAGCTCCCCTTTCATATACATCCTGGGTAATGCTGGAGCTGTTGGATGGATGCCATGAATACAATTCTGAAAAAAACTATTCAGACCATTTTGATTTTGTCCTCCCTCAGTGTAATGATATCCCAGGAGGCTGATGAAGGAATTTCTTGTTTGTGGCATGGCACTCCTTGCAATTTTGATTTTTATACTCAGCAGTTGTACTCTAATGAACTGAGGTCCTGGAAAGAAACATTTTCGTACTCCTGCCTTTATGGGTACCTTTTTTCCTTTCCTTTTAAAAAAGAAGACAGACTATTGTTCATTTTTCATTATAAATTTGAACCATTATGAGACCATATTATTTGTCCTTTTTTCTTGTTTCTTTAATCACTATCTGAAGGACTTGTTTTGTTGTGTTTTTTTCACTGAAAATGAGCCCATTAATGGACTCTTCAGTGGTATGATTCATTATTCAGTACCAATGTAGTAGAGCCTTTCATGTTGTTTGCCAAAACTCAGAGGTCTTAATTTTCCTGCGTTTCACATTCCTGCCTCAGCTGGCAATGCTAGAAATGCAATAATAAAAAAATAAGGTTGGATGCATACAGTGATCCTTCTGTAAATAAGAGATATCACTTGGTTGTCAAAATGTATGATCATATGTGTTTTACTGATTAATGGTGTTTACCTCTTGGATGTAATGCATTATGTTTTTAATGCTTTAACTCTTAAAACTAAAGCATCTACAAAGTAGTGGTGCTTTCTTTCAAGGCACAGGCACATATGCTTCGTGTCTCAGTAGTAACACACTGATTCACAGCAGCTACAGCTTCTGTGACATGTGTTTGGATTAAAGTAATAGAAAATAAATTAAATGTTTGGATTCTAAAATACTGGCCAGATCTTTTATTTATTGAGTTATATAAAAGAACTTGCTTTTCAGTGGTGCAAGAGGAGGCAGGGAGCATTTGGATGCACTAGAATGAAACCAATTTACACAGCAGTCTTTCTTTTCTCACAAAAAACACTGCCACTGTCTTACTCTCTACAGCCAATCACATCAGTGTGAGACTGGCCTCTGCTTTTTTTTTTAATTGCACGGATATATACTTATTTACTAATCCCATTCCTTGAGCAGGCATTATTTAATTGCATACTCAGACAAAGTTTAGCAGCAGTCGGGTCAGAAAATTCATGAAAGAATCATGATGAGACTGGATTTGATCTTAATATCTAGATCACTTGTCAAATCTTTATTCATGAAATAAGAAACAGTGCTGAGTTTCCACTTTGTGATGCTATTCTGAGATTACATTTTGCTGCCAGAAGAGGTTCAGAAAAATCTAGTATACAGGGCAGAGAAAATCCATCTGCCAGAATTCTTATAAAGGGGGTCTTGCAGGCTCTGAACTGAGATTTTTGAAGAGGTGACTGATCCCTGCTTTTCAGAATTTAAGGGCTTCAGAAAATAATGGCCCTTTGAACCAAGATAATATGCATTTAGCTGTCTACTATACTAAAATATCTTCTTTGGTAACAAGTCTCTTCTATTTCGTGCCATCTTATTCCCATGCATACCCTCCCCCCCAAGAAAAAAACCCCACCCAACAGTCTGTAGGTTGCACTACACGATGTGCTTGGTTTTTTCTTTGATGATGGCTGCATCTCCCAGAGCAGGCAGGGCCAGTGGGCCTGGTATGGGTAGAGCTTCTCAGGCTGGTACCCAGAAGCTGCTCTCACTGAGAAGCTGGCAGAGCAGTTCTGTGTAGGCACAGAGGTCCCATCAGGGGTGTACAGCATCTGTGAAGCATTGCATATAGGCAAAGCCTGGGCCCAAGGACACAGAACTGACTCGGATAGCCCTGCTGCTCTTAAGGCTAAACAATATTTTAGAAGTGGCCAATGATTAGTAGGTGATGACTGGTAAATAAATGAGTGCACTGCATTGTCAGATAGCCATTGCCAGGTACTGACATCAAAGCTGTTGGAGTTATTCTGGATGTGTACAGGTGGAGAGGAGATCAACATCCTGCCTGCTATATGAGAAGTGTTGAAAATACAGAATAGGATAATGTTAAAATGAAATGTGTGCCAGCCTTGTATATACAGTTTGATTAACTTCAAAGGAACTTCTATAGCACAGAAACCATCTCATCTACAAAAATAAAATAAAAAAAAACCCAAAACAAACAAACAAACAAACCCTTCAGAACTGAGATAATTTGTCTGCATCTTATACACAGTACACCTACTTGTAACAGTTCCAGTGTGATTCTAAATATTAAAAAATAACAGTCCTCTATTCACTTTTTTCCCACTGCACATCCAGCTTCTGTATTAGACAGATTTTACTCTGCAGCCTTTTAAGATTATCCCCTTTCCCCCACCCTCTGAGTTGCTATGTGTCTGCAGTCAAGCTTGCCCTTTGTTGTACAGACTGGGGAAGGGGAAAGTATGCTCTGTGTTAACACACATCCATTCACACAAGCCCCAGGCATTTCCAGGAGCACAGGAGACCCCAGTGGCTGTGCAGCCCCTTGTCCATCCCCCTTGTACTCATCCTGCAGCTGCAGCCAGCCTGGACCACAGCCTTCCCCCTCCCTCCCTTGCCCATGACCCATGCTGAAGCTCCAACAGTGTGAAAAACAGAGTGCCAGGCATGACAAGAGGTGATGCCTGTTACATCATACATTGCAGACTCTCTGGACTGTGCACCCAGGGGTCAGTGAGAATTTGGAAGTCTAGCACTTCCAGGAAATGTTTCCTGGGTTTTTTTGAGCTCATGAGGCCAATTCTTAGTCTAATGTGTATATCTGTGGGGATGCTGCCCACCCCATGATCTGGGAGAGTTCACAGAATACATCTATTGCAAAAGAACTGGGAATAAAAATTTTTTGTGAAATTCGTTCTGTGTTCATAGCCACACAAAAATCATAAGCCTCTTAATTTCCCAGACTTCAAGAAAGTATGCCAGGGTATATATATATAGAACAGGGAAACTCTCACACAGAGGTTACAGGACTTTGTTTACTTTTCACCTGGCTAGAAGCATATACCTTCCTTGGGAAAAAAATACTTTCTTGTTGAATTATTCAGTTTTGCTTTATTTACACTCAGGTATACTTTATGATTACTATCATTATTCATTTGTGTTGTTTCATTACCCACTAGCTCACTTCCAGGGTGAACAATTTGATGGTGGATGTGGCAGAAATCTGAAAGAAAACAACAGTGACTACTTCACACAAATGAAAACGTCCTTCTCTGGCTCACTCCTGGCTCTTCCTACAAAAGCTGTGCAGTATTCAAGGCCAACATATTTGCACCAATAATAGAATTAAACAATTGCCCCAAACAAATAGATGCATGAGGAAGAGAATAAAGCAAGGGTAACCTGAGAGGGTGTTCATGTAGATTAGCTGTATTTAATCTCACTTTAACTTGCCATCTACCTCCTCCTAACCTGCACGTTCAAGACAGCACTGAGTTTCGCAAAGGAGTGAGAATTTGCCTGATGCATGTGGATGAAATTGCTGCTTTCTGTACAGTGGTTTGTTCATGGTTCTCTTTCTGTCCCATCAGGGGGCCTTTGTTTTAGCCATGCTAAAAATAAACATTATACACTTGCACTGTGGCTCTTTATGTATATTTTTACATATATGCTGCATAGAAAAACAAATAGGTGTTTCTGCATGCACGTGCTATCTTTATGTTTGTGCACAATTATACACACACTCCCCACATTTTTCTAAATGTATTTTTCTGCATGTAAAAGTTCCATAGGAATAACGGTATTTGAGAGGTGTATTAAAACTGTATATCTTGACATTCATGAGAGAAAGGGAGCAATAGAAACCCAGTCTCAGGTTTCAGCACCTTTGTTATCAATTATTACAATAAACAGCTTGTCTTTAGGGAAAATAGAATTTTCACAAGATTAATGGAAAATTTAGAAGTCTAAATATATTTAATGCATGAGTTACTTATTCAGATTTGTATTAGAAGAAAACTAATACATTGACTAAGCCCTCAAATTATATTTGCTAGTAGCTGCTTAAAATAAAATGTTAACTAAAAATGTAACAGATAATGCCATTTTTCCTCTTATTATACAGCTCCTGTTTTCAGACTTCAGAACTGGACTCACACTACTAGTCCCGTGGCTTCTTGGGCAGCTGGCTTCCAGAAGAAAGGGCTTTTCCTACCCTGAACAGTCAGTCTGCCCTCTGCCAACCCCCATCTCTATCACCCCACCAAGCTTTTATAAAGGCTGTTCTTTTCCAAGCACAGAGAAGTGTCCTGTAAAACATTCATGAGCTGGAAGGATCACAAGCATGTGAAGATCTCTTGGTCCTGCAGATAACCAAACTTGGTAGCCCAGATTTGTTTCCAATTGCCTAGGCTGATCAGCATGCTCTTGAATGGCCTTCAAGAGCACGTGGTATCCCAGCTTTGTATTTGCACTTTCATAGCTTTAGGGTTTTCATAAGCAAACATGCTGCTTTCCAATAAACTTCAAAAGCAAAACATAAAGCTGAATAATTCAGGCCCCCTATTTTTATTACATTTCAGAAATGGCCCCATCTATATGTTTCACTGCTAATTTATACTCCAGAAGAACCCTTTTGGCTACACAAAGGTCCCACAAAACATAACATTACAAAGAAACTGCTTCTGCTATAAGCAATCAAAGGTGTCCTGCCCCTGACACTATTCACTCACTAACGTATTCATCCATGTCCAAAAAAATCCCATTTAAAACCCTGGGTGGGAAAAATATTAAGATCTAAAAGACTGCAGGAGACACAGTATCTGCACAGGCCTGTGTGGTTTTCAGGTGAGAGTTGGTCGCCTTCTTCATCACTTAACAACAGAGAGGAGCAGAATTAATCACTTGCATATAAATAAGTGGGTGAGCTCTGTGATGTATTGCAGGGACCACCCCCTCTGCTCCAGCAGCCTCCTAGATTGTCTCTGCCTGCAGGAAAGCCTCAGTGCCATCTTCCTCATTCTGCTGTTTTCTCCTGTGTTTGTTTTTTAAATCTTGTTCAATCCATCCTTTCATATCCTCCTATGTTCCTCTCTCCTCTCTGTTCTCTTTCCTAACTAGATGCTTTTAAGTGTCTTCACCATGTTTTCCAGCCACTATTTATTTCTTTGCATGTTTACTCTAGGGAGAATGTGAGCACAAAAACATTCATTTTCAGTTAATCAGGGATTTTCAAAATTGATCAAACCTCTTCTCATTTTGTAATGATTATTATAATATTCCCATTTTTCTAAATCAGCTTTTTAATGTACTTTTTTCTGTCTTTGCTTTCTAATGGCTTTCTAATTACCAAAACTTACAGAGCAATTTATATTTAATAAAGTCTGTTTGCTTAACACAAGAGAATATTTGCTAACAAGAGGGCATTTAAATAATCAGCTACACAGCCCTCAGAAGAAATGCAAGAAAATAGGAAACTGGAAGTCAGTCACAATGGAGCTGTAATGAAACAATGCTCTTCACCCAAGCACGATGTGTGAGAGGGGCACCTGAATTCTACTTGTTGGAGTTTGAAAACAGAGGCCTCTTTGAGTCCCTCAGAGAGAACAGAATGCAGGAGCTAAATTAAAAACCTTCAGAGAAATTAAAGTGTATTAAGTCACTCATATATGAACTAGAGGTGTAAGTTTAAGTAAGTAAATAAGTAAGTTTAAGTAAGTAAAAATATGTTTTAAGCCCCTTAAAGAGCAAAAGCCTTAGAATTTAGTGTAAAAAACAAGTTGCAGTGAGAGCTCAAAGATACAGTTCTAGACATAATAGAAGCATAGTAAGAATATTGCTTACGTCCTTCAGATAGAACAGATAGGCTGTATGTGCAAGTTACATGTAAAATTTCATATTATAAACTAGAACTCTAATAGGTATAGAAGAAATGCTTCAGGTTCGTGTTTTTAGCTCATTGGGTAATTTGTAAATAAAAATCCATGTATTGGAGTGAGAGCTCTCTTCCTCCATCATCATCATCACTATCACCACACGAGAGAAGAAGAGGAAGACCAAGAAGAAAAGGACAGAAGAAGAAAGACCAGGGAGCATCTGCTCAGGACTCTGTGCCAGAGGGCTGCTGCTCCTGCCTCTGCTCAGGACTTCATACCAGCGAGCTGCTTCTATTCAGGGCCCTGTACCAGAACTTTTTGCATGGACTTTAATATTTGGGACTCTTTGTCTTTTGATACTGATGTACCTTTACAATAAACAACCTTACAGAAATCAGCAAGTGCTCTTGCCTTTGAAGATATAAACCCATAAGAATCTCGACATCTACTGAATCAGCTAATCAAGACAATGGAGGCCCTACTTGCATGAAACAAAACCAATAGATAACAAGTATCTCATGAAAACTTCAAAAATAAATAATGAAAAGGGAGGATCTTAAGCCTGATGCTGCAGCATTTCCAAGGTAAGAGGTTTGTACTGTAAAAGATCAGAGCAGACATTGCCCAGGCAGTTTTCACTCAGGGCCTGGGTACAGCAGCATGAGAATGATTCCTATTTTCTGCCCTACCCTCTAAAGTTTTGTCAGATGCTCCTCCTTCTCATTTCAGAAGACTGTACTTAACTTTTGGCATCTTAATTTCTTTTTCAATCAATATATTTTGTGTCATCTCCCAAAATTTTTTATTTGCACACTTTCCAGAGTTGGAGAGTCTTACAACTAGAGTATTCCCAAGAGTATGCTTCACAAAGACACATCAAAAGATAGCAGAACAGTCTGAATCCCAACATGCCTAAAGTTCATTGATAACAAGATTTTCTTATTTTTCCATTTACATTGTTTTTTGGGACATTGCCACCTTCCTCAGAGCCCTTGGCCTTTTGCCATCACTTTGAAAAAGAAACTGCCACAAGAGTCATTTGGAGATTAGCAGAACACTCAGTGACAGATTTGGCACGTTGCAGCACTAATACTGAATTTGCTTGAAGGATCATAAGACTTAATAAGTCTTCATATCAACCCCCTTTGGCCATGTAATAATGTACTGCATCACTGACACAGCATTAAAAACCTGAAATTCACTAGACACTGAACCACCCATGGTAATTTTGCTGTCACTCACCCTGATGCAAGTCAGCTTTTATACCATAGATATTGTTTCATGACAGTTCTGCAATTCTTTTTAGTCATCACATAAGGTTGTCTCTATCCTCTTGCTACTTCCGCCTACCTTAAGGTTCTATTTCCACTACTAGTTTTTAAACTTCTTCCTCTAAAATTATATGTTTCACATATGGACATGTGGTTTTTTGTATGCAAGTAGGTATTCATTCACTCATTCATTCAAATTCGTACTTTCATTGTCAGATACTTTCTAGCTGGCCTTTGCATACATACAGAAATCCTAATTCTGAAAGCAGATATAAAGGAAGGTTCAGCATATGTACATGTGAACTTAAATACCAGTTTGAAACTTGCTGGCATTTTGACCTTTTCCACTCACCAGCTCAGACTCAGAGGCAGAAATGTGCAAAAATAAGAAGGGGGGGAGTCTCTATTTTCATCCAATATATAAGCAATAAGTGACACTCTTGAAATGAGGCAATTGTTTAATCACTGAGAGAATGAAGCTAATTCAGATTGATTTGCAATGAAAGCACAAAGTATTACTAATCCAAACTGAAACACAGCAAACACAATTAGCATTCATTTGGAGAAGTAAAACTAAAGATTTGCCAACATTCTTATACAAATCAAGGACAACTAATAATTCTACACTACTTTTTTTCGGTTGAGTCTAAATGCATACTTCATAGTGTCTAACATTTAAAATACAACAAATAACTTCTAATAAACAGCAAGTAACTTCTCAACCAAAATTTAAATAAACTCTAGCCTTGGCAAATGAGCACCCTCAATTAAATTTGGGACACTAATCTGGATCCTCACCAGGGCCTTTCAGCTGTCATCTGTGGGCTACTCCTGAGAAAGCTGAATAAGAAAAGAAAGGGCGCACACACACACATACACATACATGTGATATTCCCTGGGGAAATGCCACTCCATCACAAAGCAACAACAAATGCAGCAGGTCTGGCTCTGTAAAGAGTATCCTGCAAGCTCATTTTCAGCTCACTACCTATTATCCCATAGCATTTCACCCTTACTTTCACAAAGGCCCTTGCTACACCTTCCCTTCTGATTTGCCTCACAGTTCAAAGTGTCCATGAAAAAAAATGAGTGTGTTGCGCCTTTCACTGTCTCTGGCAGCATAGAGATGAAAGATGTTCTTTGTAAACAAGAACCCCCGCTGCTGCAATTTCAAACCACTGGGGCAAAACAGAGGCTGACAAGCTTAAAACCCCTTTTCAGACTTCCAGTTCTTCTTTCAGGGTTTTGCTGGCCGAAATGCTGTTTTTCTAGCTTTGTTACTGGACTTACATCCAATGCTTACATTGCAATATCTGAACTATATTGCTTCTGTCACAGTGTTTCAGATAGCATACATTTTCATTTTATAGCTCTCCTGCTTCCCTTTAACTTATGACCTTTATTGAAAATGAACCATTTGTTTGCAGAATGTCAGGCAAAAGGGTTGAATCACAGGGGTTTGACATCTGTGAAATACTTTGCAATCCATTGCAACTGTCTTGGGAAAGTAGTGATGGAAAACTATAAAATTCCTGAGATGAGAAGTTTATTCTTGAGGACCCTAACTTGTCTTTGGATTGCCAAACACATTTGACTCACCAAAATAAAAAAAAAAAGGCCTGTTAGGAATGACTCTCTTGATGCTTCCCTAGTACATTTTCTTATCTTTTCTATAAAAATTTCTGCAATCTTCGTCATATCTTTACTGCTCTTAGTATCTCACAGTTCTCCTCAGTGAGCCCTAGGTACTTGCATGAAATGCTTCAGAATCCAGATGGGACTGGGTGAGTTCCAGAACTCAGCAGTGTTTGCAGCAAGGTCCACACTGCAGTGCTGGGACACGACATGTTAAAAAACAGAGGCAAAAACCCCATTTTGCTTTAATTTCAAAAACTCATTAAACATTAGTCAGAATCTTACATCTGCATTGTTTACCAGCTGCCTAAAGAATGCTATAGTCTAAAAAATGCATGCATCTTGTGTTCAGAGAGGAACAGAATCAGCTTTGCACCAGTGCCTCTGACAAAAAGAATGATTTATCTGGAGGAGGATGGGATGACCATGAGACTACTTGTATGCTGTTGCTGCAGATATTGCTGCAGGTATTCCTGAGAGGGCCCCTTTACACCCAGACTTGAGAGCCCCACTTAAAGGACTTCACAGTTTTTCAGGGTTTTAGGTGGATCTTGAAACTGGATTAAGTAATCTGTGGAAAGCAACCACAGTTTAACAGATCTTCTGCCTACTACCCACTACCCTGGTGGTAATGCTCTGCAATTGTGTAGTGGCAAGGTCATGTGCAGTTTCCCCCATCACAGACCACAGATGGATAGCTTCATTCCTCTGGGTGCAGCAGAATGGGAACCTTGTGGTGGCTTCCCCTAAATGAGGATAACTTTCAAGACTGGCAAAAGGCTGAAACATGAAAAATGGGCCAGAAGTCAGTGGCACACGCCATATTATATATGTTTCTGGCTACTGAACCAGTACTCAGGTTGTCCTGCTAGCTATATGCCAATTATTGACAATTCATGCAAGTTCTAATGACCTTGGCCAGACTAGCCAAGAGCAATGACTAGCTAGAACAACAACATCTTTATTGAACATGAAGTTAGAGGACTTTGAGGGCTTGACAGTACACGTGGAATACATTTCTGGTGAAAAAAATCAAGCCCCACAGTGAAAGAAGTGACAGTGGTATTTATGCATCATCCATACAACTTAGAGTTAGGTTGACACTCTAGGAAAACATACAATCCATGCTTACCAGAGTTTACTAGAGGCCCTGAGCAATCCAGGTGATTGAGGTTAAGCATGGGTGGGGAGACAGGGGAAACCCTGCTGAAAGAAAAGTACGGGGCCTTTGGGATTTTTTTGAATGGTTTGGGTTAGAATGGATCTTAAAGATCATCTAATTCCAATACTCCTGCAACAGGCAGAGTCACCTTCAAGGAGATCAGAGTGCTCAGAGCTCCATCCAGCCTGGCCTTGAACACTGCCAGGAATGTAGCATTCACAGTGTCTTGGAGCAACCTATTACCATGCTTCACCATATTCACAGTAAAGAATATCCCCCTAATATCTTACCCAAATGTCCATTATTTTAAAAAATAGTTTAAAATAATTCCTCTTTGTCTTATCACTATCTGTCCATGTAAAAAAAAAATAAAATGTCTCCATCTTTTTTTTATAAAACCATTTTAAGTACTGAAAGGCTGCATCTACACAATTCTTCACAGAATATGCTGAATTGGAAGGAACCCACAAGGATCATTGAGTCCAGCTCCTCGTGCTGCACAGCACCATCCCCAAGAATCACACCATGTGCCTGAGAGTATTGTCCAAATGCTTCTTGAACTCTCTCAAGCCTGGTGCTGTGACTACTTCCCTGAGGAGCCTGTTCCAGTGCCCAAAACTACGTGAAGAACCTTTTCCTGGTATGCTATGCAAACCTCTCTGAACACAAATTCAGGCTATTCCCTCAGGTGCCCTGTCACAGGGAAGAGATCAGTGCTTGCCCCTCCTCTTCTCCTCATAAAGAAGCTGTAACTGCAATCAGGTCTCCCACTGAACAAGCCAGGTGACCTCAGCTGCTCCTCATACAAGTTCACCTCTTCACCATCCTCATGATGTTCCTTTGGATGCTGTCTAACAGCTTAATACCTTTCTTATATTGTGGTATCTAACACACTGCACACAATTTGCAGGATGTCTCAGGCAATGTTCTCGTCTAAACCCCACTCCCTAAAAGAAAGAAAGAAAGCACCACAAAACATAATAGACAATTATTATATAAGTTGCCTTGAAGGGACAGGTATCCTTACCTCTCAGATCCTGAGCTACAGCCTTCAGCATGAAGGAATATATGATAAAGACTCGGCAAGTGATCTACACTGGCCCACTGGCAAAGAACAATTAAGGTATAAGAAGAGAACAGGATTTCTAAAATGTGTTTGATGTGGAAAATTTTATGTCTGTTGAAATTTCTTTCTCAGAACTCAGCAGTGTTATTAGGAACAATGTTTTTCTTCCTTTAGGAATTATGTGGGGTTTTTTTTAAGGGTGATTTTTCAATGTTGTTCTCATTCAAAATTTTTGTCTGCAGTTACACAAGAATTCTTGCAGGCTATAACATATTTTGTGATCTCTTCTTGATGTCTCAAACAATTGGATCACTCCATAGAAAAATCAGGCCTCATCTCTAAAGCATATTTATTGTTCCTTGCTCTCCAGCTGAAGTACGTAACTTGTATTCTCTCAATATTTTGGTTACTTCATAAATGATATGCTTCTTGGCAGGCTTGTATTGATCTAAAACAGCATCATAAATTTTCCATGTTCAGATTCAAGTTGCATTAACTGGAAAAGGCAGATCACTGTAAAATGCAATATTCTCAAGAATCAATAAATCTTGCTATCAGAGTGGATGAGGGTTTTCACTTCCCCCCCTCCACTTTCCAGCCACCTCTTCAGAGGGAAGCAGGACTTGCTGTGCAGGAGGAATGATCTCAAACCAAGTCCTCACAGTACCCTCCAGTGTTGTTCTTCCCGTGGCAGCAGCATCCACTCTCTGGCTACTGGACTAGGCACAGATGCCAGAGCAAGAGAAGGGTGGATTTGGCAAGTTAATTAAAGTGGCGTTGGCAGTGTGTTTCAGGTCTACCAGTCATCTTGCTATCTGAATAGAACTGAGGTGTGCCAGGCTTGCATCAGTCACTTGTGTGATCCCTTTTAGCATTCCTCTATTTATTAGTGTTGATTTTAAAAATTTAATTATGTACTTCAGTGTTCCCTATTTTAATTCCCACAAATAATTGCTTTCCTTGCAAATATCTTGTAAATATCAAGAATAACTGAATGGCATTTTTAGTTATGTCCTCTTCCTGCATATTCTTCCTTGTAAAATCATTATCATGGACATCTGGTCACAACAAAATCTCATTGCAAGGAATGCTCCCGCATTAGACTTGTTGCTGTCTGTTTTGCAGTGCACAGCTTATCACAGAAATTTTGTTCTGTGCAGCATTTATTCCAGGCCATGGATTTATTTCCAGTGAGTGGAGATGAAGTTTTCTTATAGTTACTACAGCTACTTCAGTTCTGTCTCTTTTCAGTATACAGAAGATTCATTCAAAGGCATTTCTCATTTGGCCAACACAGCCAAAATATCCTGGAAAACTGAAAAATTACAAAACAACAGGTGGCCTTTCAGAGAGATTGGACAGGGAGAAATCACAAATGTCTGAACTTGCTTCTGGGTGGGATTTCAATCAAGATTGTTAAAGCCCCTTGTATTTTATTCTTAGCACAAGGACAATGACAAATCTCACATACTACCAGTACCATCAGCAAGAAGTTAACTATTTAACCCCGGTTACTTGTTCCCAGTAACTTCAGAAGTGGTTCCATGAGAATTTGCCTCTCTAACAATCAGGAAATTCTTTAGGTTTCCTGACAATCTATTCCTTTGCAAATCCTACAATCAGCACCTACTCATGAGGAATAATATTTTTTTTAACTTTTTTTCATTTTGGACAGCTGAAAATGCTGAATTAAAGTCAGTGTTTGATTTTGCTATTGGTTGCCTTCATCACATGGGCTAAGATCTGGCATAATACAATTGCAGCAAATCCTAACTGAGCGTTGGCAGCAGCACTGAGCAGAGCAGCAATGCAGTTAACTCACATGAATGGATGGCATGGTGGGACTCACCCTTCCTTTCTCCAGCCATCCCAATAATGCTTTTACTGGAAGGAAGACCCCTGCACCTGACAGCAGTTTTGTTGGTTCAAGGACCAACCAGTTCAACCTGCCCTGGAACCTTGATGCCATGCCATTTTTCCCCATACCTGAATGTGGCTAGTCTGACAAGTTGATGAGAAAGAACAAAGCAGTTTGGTCAGTATCTCAAAGGCTGGGATAGCAACAAACAAAGCAGCTGGCTGTGGCTCAGTGGGATGCCCTCTATCTACATGAGAACACTGCCTTTCTTTAAAAAACCCAAACCTCTGGCCTCAGTAATACAAACCAGGCCCATCCCGGGCTGTCTCGTTTTCTCCTGACTTAGCGTTCAAATATTCTAATGCTTTTTTTCAATGAATAAATAATCTCATTTTAAGTCTTTTTGCTTTAACCTACTGTTTTCAGCCTTGGTTTTCTTTCCAGGCCCTATATTTTTAAGTTTAAAATGTTATTTAGCCCTCCTCAAAATTTCTATTATATAATATATAATATATAATATATAATATATAATATATAATATATAATATATAATATATAATATATAATATATAATATATAATATATAATATATAATGTATTATAGTTATATTAGATTTTTTTATTCTATTATATATTATATTTCTACTCCATTATATATATTATTATATATATCCTAATATACTATATTATTATGTTTAATTTATAATTGCTCACTAAACCCAGAAGATAGATGTGACAATGAAAATCTCTTTATTTTGGGAAGCAGGGGACAAGGAAAGGAGGGGAATGAGAGTAATTAATAGCAGCTTTAGCACAAGGCAAAAAGTAACCACAAAACTCTAAGGACTGGCTAGCACCCCTGGAGGTCCTCTAGTCCTGATCTCAGCAGAGTAAGAGGCAGAATATTGGCCTGGAGCATGTCCAGGTGAACTTTCAGTGTCTCCAATAACACCTAACAATTGCATCATTGTTACGAAAACTTGGGTATCAACAGAGAGCAACTGTTAGCTACTCTTGCTAATTCAGTGTGTTAACAATTTTTGGCAGTATTATCATGTGAGACAAATAATGTCTCATTAAGAATTTGGGAAGTTCTTGTGTTACCAGGATATTTTCAGTTGCATCTTTACATCTAATCTAAGAAAATTACTACTGCTTTCCTGTTTCCTGATGCTAAGAATTAATTTATTTTATGGATGGGGCATTTTAACCACTTGCATGAGGAAAATGTCATTGCAAACAGAGTATTTAATAATCTCGGGTGTCTCTTTAATAACAGGTGTATCAGATTTTCTTGTGATACTTCAGGAAGGAGCGCTCTGGGACAAGATACCTTTGGGTGCTTGTACCCGCAGGCCAGTCCCATATCCTACCACCTACACATTCATAGCACTGGCTGTGCCTCCTATCTCTTACCAGCTTAACATTTGATGACTCTTAGCCCTCAGGCTTCCTCTAGTGACATACAACATAGTACAGCAATTACCTCAGAGAGGCCCCAACAGCTCACCTGCATCTCAGTAAAGCACTCTTACAACCTTATAGCCTCCTCCCTGCTGCCAGTTATAAATCAGTCAAAAGAGTGTAGGCAGTCTTCTTCTGCCTTTGCCTGAAGCAAGTGCCACCTGTTTTGCTTCCCATATGACCTTTTGGTAAGGTTGTTGCAAACTTATTGCCCCAGGTGAAAGGCCATATTTGCACTGGGTGACATGCAAATGTGTATTTAATAAGCTGAAAAATCTTGTTATGATTTTTCTTTTTTCTGATTTCAGATGATGAAAAAGGCCTTGCAGGCAATTTAAAATTCAGTTCTACAACAGGGAAGTAACTGAAAAGTTACTGAAAGTGCACACTTGTACATGAAAAATGAAGCATGAAAGATGTGAAAATATAACGGAAGAGTCATTAGCCTGGGGTGGAATGAAGCAGACCCTTGACACTGGGAGATGCTCCTCTCTTATATGTTAGAAATTAGTACTTCCATTTGTAATCAGCACAGCCAGGGTGACACAGCAAGACCAAAATGAACACAATCCACAATTTGCCTTGGAGTAGTAGGTGACAGCACTGCACTACATGAGAGGGACTCAGGCTGTGACTTGGGAGCAATGAAGCCAGGAAACCCAACTCCATGCAAATACAGAAAATGCTGGAGTGACAGCTCACTCCCACGTTGTGGAAAGCATGGAGTTACAGAGCTGTCACATGAGTCAAAGCAGCAAGGTCTGTCACGGCTCTTGTCTCCTGAGAAGACTGGATACGTATCAGGAAGGGGATCTCTGAAACAAATATGTGGTACCACACAAAATCCTGCCTGTGCACCTAAAAAATCTACAAGCACCTCTCCAGCCTGCATGTAAATCTCACAAACGCGTGTGTGCTCAGGTGAAGTCAGCTGATTTATTTCAATCAATCACAAGGCTGACTTCTTCTTTAGCATATCCACTTACAATCTGTAAACAAATTCTGCCAGATAGTAAAACAATAAAATTTTCTATGAAATTTTTATTTGTATTCTCCCAACATTCTTACAACAATATAGAAATCACAGAAATATTGTGTATGGCATTTTCTGTTGCTGTTGCAAACAAACCAGTTGATGCTAGCAGTAATGTTCAAATGACATTGTAAAGCTGGACTTTCAAAGCCAGCTTGCATTACTTTGATTCTGATCCCACAGAAGGAAATGCTGTTAGCTTTGACAAATACTAAGAATCTCAGCCATGAACACAGTTGTTCTTACCCATAAGGTATGTTCCTCACTGAGAAGGCAATAAGCCATCCAAATATAAATTACCTTATGTCAGACTAACTTTGAACTTTGCCCTATGGATGGCTGCATCAGTGAGAGTGCTGCAGCTCAGACCATGTACTACAGATCACTTCAAGGTAATCCAGTTTATAGGGCCTGTTCAAGGTCTCAGAGACAGTCTCTGGCAGAGTGAGATACTAAAATCAACTTTCCTTATTTCTGGAGCACTGCTGCAACCACTATTATTATCAGCTTGCCACAGATTCTTCAGTATTTATGTGTGGACACCATGTCAATTCATGATGTTTCTTTTTGAAGTGTGTCTAAAGCAGCTGGGTTTGTCACAGGCACAGAAGCAAAATATCACATCAGATTGAAGATTAATTACTGAGATCATAATCTCATTCACAACTCAATCTCCTCAATTTAAAGGCAGTTAAGGTCTACTTTGCTAGCACATGTTTTTTTTCCTTCAATTATAACATTATTGAAATTCAGTGTATGTTAAGAACAACAATTTTGATGATCTTTCTCTTGCCAAAAACTCATCCTCCAATAACTCTTTTTCCTTTTCAAAGCTTTTCTCTAACTCAGTAATAGAATATCAATACAGCAACACCATGAGTGTCCTTCCAAAGTCACAACATAATTGTACTCCATTTTAGTATCAGAACATTATTCAGCAAAAATAAAACGAATTGTCACAAGAACAGTTCACAGTCAGTGTGCCAACTTATTTTTTAAAGTACCACTAAGAAAGGTATGCTGATGTTTTTCTCTGACTGTTCCTTGGAGTAAACTCCTTACCTTTGTGTTAATTTTTTGTCATTATTGGTGCAATATCATTTTGGTTATATAGTACTTGAAGAGAACAAATGTCAAATTCACAGGTTTGATACCCAAAGCCCCCAAACGAATCCATTTGTTTTCTCCAAATGAAATCATCTCCCAAGTTTTTAATCACAAGCTATTTTCATCCAGAAAAGCCAAGAAATCCTAAACACAAGAGAACAGGGCCACACGATTGATGGTCTAGTCAACACGTCTCAGTCTTAAGCACTGAATTCTCAAAATATTTGCCATAAATCCAGAGTTCAGGAAGAAGGGGGAAGTTTTACTGAGAAGCTCAAGGACAGGAAATAAGGACTGTCTCACTACCGTTCTGGAAGAAGGAGCACTGAAAAAAATAAAATAAATCATGCACTGCTGAATTATTTACTCTACTACCCAGGACATATTTGGAACAGTGTTGCTTTAGAAGGGAGGTTAAACTCAATGCTACTGCAGTCGGTGCTGCCAGGTGAGTCATATTTCTTTGGAGACCAAGTAGTTTGAGATTTTTCCTGATGATTTAAGTGCTTATATTCACTTATTGTCAATCAGCCACAGGGAATTGTCTGGTGGGTCTTGAAGTGTAGAGTGACAACATCAAGGGGAACACTACTAATAAAGGAGCAGCCACTGTGGAGGAAAAAGAATTAAACTTCTGCTGAGCCTGGCTCTGATTCTCCATTCTCTAGGAATTAGTGTCCAACCAGGCATTCATAAAAGTCAGAAGGAGCTACAGAAGGACTCAAGGATGTGACTTCACTCATTGCTCTACTATAGAAGTGCTAATATCGCAAAGCAGAAAAGTGTTGCTGTTGAACACCTATCAAATTAAACTAGGGCAAACATGCTGGAAGAGAACAAAGGGCTTGGTGGGGGGGGAAGGGGGGGAAGGGGGAAACAAAACAAAACAAAAAAAAACAACCCTACCATCTTTTTTTTTTTTTTTTTTTTCCCCTTGAAACTACTAGAATGTATCTGTCTGTCAAGGTCTCTAATTGCACTCCGTGTCAGTCCACAGCACAGTCCGGAGGTGTTCAGGAAGCCCGAGTGTAACGCTGTGCTGCTGTTAGTGCTGTTTGCATCACTGAGCTCGGTAATGTGCCTCCGACGGAGGGCAGGGAAGGGCAGGGAAGGGAAGGGAAGGGAAGGGCAGGGAAGGGCAGGGAAGGGAAGGGAAGGGAAGGGAAGGGAAGGGAAGGGAAGGGAAGGGAAGGGAAGGGAAGGGAAGGGAAGGGAAGGGAAGGGAAGGGAAGGGAAGGGAAGGGAAGGGAAGGGAAGGGAAGGGAAGGGAAGGGAAGGGAAGGGAAGGGAAGGGAAGGGAAGGGAAGGGAAGGGAAGGGAAGGGAAGGGAAGGGAAGGGAAGGGAAGGGATGGGATGCCACATCTCGAGCCAGAAGCCAGTTCATCAACACGACTGATTTTGTGCTCTCCACATCACCGCCGAGCTGTTTCTGACACCTCCCCCTCCTTTCTCTCGTTCAACAAAGGCTACCCTAGAGGGAGGGGCATTTCCAATTCAAGGATAGAAAAGCTGTGTATTCAGTATTTTGGGGGGATGATGAGGGGAAATAATTACACAGCAGCACAGCCAGTCGCTCTGGTTTTGTCTGATTGCTTAGCAAACTTTCAAATGAAAGCAAGTCGTCACTATAGAAACTACCACATTATATGGTTGTTTGTGTTGCTTCTGAGACACAGAATATATTTTAATAAGAAATCTGTATTTTTTTCCTGCCTTTAGAATACACTGTACGATAAATAGCTGGGCTTTGTTGTGTGTGGGTGTGTGGGTTTTGTTATTTTTTAGTTGTTGGTTTTTTTGTTTCTGTTTTTGTTTCTATTTTTTTTTTTTGGTTGGTTTTTGTTTTGGTTTGGTTTGGTTTTTTGGGTGCTTTTAAAAAAATATTATTTCTTCAGGCTTGCTTTTCCACCATTGAAGGGTGAGGTAGGGTTTATTTGGAAATTGATTTCCACAAGTGAGAAATTACCAGTCACTTCAGTCTGTTTGAGCTTCATTTTTAGGAGCACCATCTTATCACTGTGGAACAACTCATGTTGAAGGACAGGTATAGTAAAACTGAGTATAAAAATAGCTGTCAGCCCACAGCTCATTGGAAAGGAGAGGTGAAGAGATCACATGCATAAAAGTCCAGCAGGTCTCAGTTTGGCGGCCAGTAATTCAAAACTCAATGTCTACAGAGAAAAAAAGCACTAGCTGTTTGCATTGACTTTATAGGTAATTGAGCTGTCACATAAAAGGTAAAACATCATAAAAACCACTGATATGTGCAAAATCCCTTGAGTCAGTGAAGCCCTCAGTAAATACATTAAGAAAAGCACAGTAAATGTAACTTTCCAGTGATCATTTCCCTGTAATCCATGGTGACCTATTTCTATTTTATTATCTTCACCCTGATAGATCTGAGAAGACATAAATCATTCAATGGCACAAACCCTCTGAACTTTGCCTTTGTTCAAATTTTCACCTCTCGGTAG
Source organism: Cinclus cinclus (assembly GCF_963662255.1). Taxonomy (NCBI): domain Eukaryota; kingdom Metazoa; phylum Chordata; class Aves; order Passeriformes; family Cinclidae; genus Cinclus; species Cinclus cinclus. The sequence continues at coordinate 59,141,342 of NC_085084.1, read as the reverse complement.
CTGAATCTGATTTTTCTTTTATTTCTCTTTACTGAAAGCAATGAAGGACTTTTGTCAGAAGTTTCTGATATACTGTCCCGGCTCCCTCTTTTCCCCACAGTGAAAGCCTTTTTTTTTTTTTTTTTGTCAAGTGTTTCTTGGGACATTTGCATGAATAAAGAACTACGTATTCAGCATTACAGGATTATTTAATGAGATTCTCTGGTTGTTTTCCACCCCTTCAACACTACAGCTCAAAACAACCTCTTCCAACAATCCATCCTGTTCCCTTGGCCTCATGCCCTACTGCTCCACAGCACAGGCTCAAGCATCCTTGCTTGTCCTCAAACAGTACTGTCACCATGTGTATTGCTACTTCTTTATCTTTTCCAGCCCTTCTTCATCCTCAAACTCTCCAGTATGCCAGCTGCCCTTCTTATGTCAAAGCAAGCTTTTACCTGCTTAGTTCTGCAAGAGTTACCAAGACTTTACTTTCACCCAGAGTTGCAGGTTGCCCTCTGCACCCTCTGTGCGCAGTGCAGAAAGCAGCAGGCAGAGGGAGAAGCATTCCTGGGGCCAGGTTGGGTCCTTCATGCCCATATGGTGGAGCTGGAGGGCAGAGGGGACAGAACTAACCACCACTGTTGGTCTCAGATATCTGGGTGTGAGCCATTCCAGGAGCTGGGCAAGGACCTCAGATCAGTAGGGCATCTGACCAACTGGCTTAAACTGTGTCTCTGTCTTGCACAGAAATGTAAGCCTAGGAAGGTAGCATTTCTGTCTTTACACCTTCCATAGAGACACCACAGATCTTATTCTGTTTTTACCAAACCCAGGACAGGTGCAGTTTTGTTCTTTTGCCATTGTTGCTTTTTAAATAATGCCTCCTTGACATACTTCATTGTTTAACTCCTGGAAAGTTACTGTTAATCAACCATAGCTGGCTGGCCATGGTCTGAAGACTGGAATGGATTAAGAAGTATGCAGATCCTGGATCCCTAGCCACCAATATAAACTTGGTCTGTAGATACCTTGGTGCATCAGCTTGGCAGATTCATATTTGGATGTCTGCCTGCTGTTAGACCTTGAAGTTACAATGATAGATGATAAATGGAGGCATTTCCAATGGGCCAAATGAGTATGTTAACAGTCCAATGCTATTTGAAGTATTTTCATTTAGATGATGACAAACATACAGCTGGAAAAGTTAGAAGTGGAAGCAGAATGGGGGGGGGTGGTAAAGAGACGAGGTTGTGACTATTGTCAGATCTTTATTCCAGTAGTAAGACAACTTCATACTAACATATTGCATAACATCTCAGATTGAAGGCTATATGACACACAAGGAATAGTTTGGAAACACAGGATTCAAAAAGGTTCAGAGTGAAGCAGGTTAACTCACTGACCCTGCCCTGCCAGCATACCTAAAAAAACAAGCAATAAGCACAGAACTATTAGCAGAAGAAGTAGGCATGTGTTACTTCAAAGCTATATGTGGCCTTTGTATTGCAGCTATGGAATTCCACACCTCTGCTGGGAGCCACTGTGACGGACACACTGAAACATTGAAAAGAGGTCAGAGCAAAACAAGGAGAATGACAGGAAGTCCAGGAGAAGCTATTTACTGAAGAAGCACAGTCTAGAAGCACAATTTAGCCAAGGAAAGGTTGAGAGGTGACTTGCTCCCCGTCCAGGAATTGCTGCATGGGCAGGTAATTACTAAAAGCAGAGAGCCCTTCAGCAGGTAGGGGCTTTAAAAGATAAAATGGATAGAAGCAGAAGCCAGCTGAATTCACGGTAAAACCCTCCTCCTGTTTAAAAAACAGTAACCAATAGAGCAATTTTCTAGGCAAATGATCTCACTTCAGTGTTTTATATCAAAACTCCCTTTTTTTCCCTTTGAAGATGTGTCAGGAGTTAAGCTCTTGAGGTAGGAATAACTCAGTTAATTCCTATGGCCTACTTAAAAATCATGACAACAGCAGCTGCAGATGTGACTCCCAGCTCCATGTAACACACCTCTTAGAGAGGCCAGTGCGGTGCCAGGGCAAGGCTGTGAGAGAGGCTGGGCACAGCGCAGTGCTCCCACAGGACAGCTTCTCCAGTCTCTGTTGACAGTGCCAGGAACCAGCCTGAAGAGGGATGGATCCCTGGAGCAGGCTGCTGCCCTCTGTGCACCACAAGAACAGGCACAAGGCTCAACCTGCCAGAAACTAGCAGAGACAGTAAACAGAAATACCACCAGGAGAAATATCAAACCAGCAAGCCTAAGGAAAACTCAGCAAACAGTGAGAAGTCTGGGAAAGAGAACCCTCCCTGCTGGGACCTTGGGCCAAGGGCATTGCAGAGCTCAGCTGCTTTCCTCCTCCCCTGAGGCCACCTGCCCTCAAGACCAGCAATGGCTGCTGCGGTCCCTTGGGGCCTCTTTGTTTGCAGGCAACAAAGACTAGCATTGCTCCAGACACCCAGCTGCTGCAAAAGTGTCAGACCATCTCCAGATGCTCCCTCATTTCCTTCCTCTTCCTTCATCCATACTCTAATGGTACCAGTCATTATCACCTGTCAGCTCTCCTTCATCAGGCCTCCTCCTGCTCATTATCACTGTCTTCCCAGTTTTCCTCCTTCCCCCACACCTCTTATCAATGAGCAATGTGCAGTGTATAAAGAGTACTGCATGCGAATCTTTAAGCACAGCTTGTCCCTGTTGTGTGGTCACCAGGAATAGGTAGATGCCTGTTGGGAAAACCCACATTCCTTCAAGGAGCTGGAGTCTCCAAACAGACTCTTCCTAACAGGGGCTTTTGACAAAGGTGAAAATCTATCACAGAGCTTCCAAAAACCTAACATAAAAATGTCTTGGAAATATATAAAAAGTAAAGTGTAGTCAATGCCAGGAATGAGAAACTAAAAATTATCCAGTGCTGTAAAACATGAAAAGCTTAGGGGAGAAAAAGAATTTCAAAGCAAGTGCTATGTAAAAAAAACAAACCAAAACCAACCAACCAACCAACCAAACAAACAAACAAATAAGTTCAACAAGGCAACAAAATGGGAAACAGGGATTTACAATAAAAATAAAACAGGTGTTGTAGGTAGGCAGAAGACCATAGCAGTTACCAAGACTGCAAATCTGGTGTCATGTAACATACCTGGGCAATGTTATAGTTGAGTGTCCTTCTTCACTGGAAAAACTAAATATTTGCAGTTTTCACATATAAACCCATCAGGTCTTTGGAGCAAAGACTACATGCATGTAAACATAAAACACCATCAGTACTGAGACATTAAGCAGAGTAAGAAAATGTTCTGCATGGCTCCCAAAAGAGCAAGTAACTGCACCAGAGACTTGTCTTGCAAACCATCATTAATTATTGGAAAAATGTTACCAGAAGAAAATTCTGCTTCCATTTGGAAGTATGGCTTTTCCCTTCTCTTTGCAATTGGCAGATATCTCTTTCTGGTTCAGAAACACACCCATCACATTAATGCCATAAATCTTAGTGACAAGGCTACAGCCTTGCGCTTCTGTGGACAGCTGTCCACCTGCCCTCAGAGTATCAGTGAATTTTGTCATGCACCAACAAGATTTTCATCATTGATCTGTGCATTCAAACCTGGTGGCGTTTTTCAGAAGGCTTATCCACAGGCCACCTCACTGCAGCAAATCCCAGAAGATTTGGACTCCTTTGTCAGCTCCATGCCTGCTCACGTGACCTTTGCCACTTTCAGCATGGGATGCTCTCCCACCAAAGCCTATCTCACATGAATAAGAAACAACAGCCTCAACAGTTTGCATGGCTGCAGTTAAAAGCATTGCAGAATCTGTCGGCCATTAGAAGCTGTGTGGCCCTGTTTCTTATAAGCTGTGAAAACAGGGTACTCTGCATACTCAGTTGATAGGAGTGAGGTTATAGAGCTATTTCCGTTCCCCTTCAGCAGCCACAGAGGTTTTTAATTGCAGGCTATATTCCATAGGGATTGCCTTGCCTGTCCCTCTGCTGAAGCAGGTGCTGTTTACCATTCTCCCCCTCCCTTAGGAATTTTCCAAAAGAAAAATAGCAGCCTCCTTGTACCAGGCCTGTAGAAAACATGTTGATGAGGATATGAGCATCTGATCCCATCTCTTGTCTCGTCCCTTATCAATTTGAGAATAGTTTTAGCTAAATCTAGGAAGTTACAGTTTTTGAATATGCCAGATCCTGAGCTGTGCCCATTGCCACCAAGGTAGCCTGGTATGACTCTATGACAATGCATCTTTGATAGCTTCATTAATATACTTCATAGTAAATGTATACTAAATTACTAAATTTAGTAAATATATACTAATTACTAAAAAGTAATTTACTTTCTAGTAAATATACAGTAAAACTGTCTTTGCTCCAGTGTGACAGGAGTTAGAGCCTTTCCTTCTCTGTGTATACTGAGTTCCAAAATAAGCTTTGATTCAGTAGGGAATACAGGATTTTCCATCTTGAGAGATTTCTTTTCCCTTTTACAATCAATGCAAAATTCTTGACTAGCTATCCTATACATTCCATTTTTTGAGAAAAATACAGACCTTGTATTCTACGTTTTACACAGCTGTTGATGTAATGCTGGTTGTGTCTAATATTTGCATGTCTGAGGGGCAGTTCAGCTGGTAGCAGACTAATACTGTGTATGTAGAAAAAAGGTATGTGCATTGAAAAAGATCTTTAAAGAGAGAATGGTTGGTTTCCATTTCCCATTGAAAAAACTGTGGTGCTTTGTGAAAAAACCTTTCTTAGTAAGAAAAGAACAGTTTTTAATAGGCTTTTACAACATAAGTGTTTAGGAATTCAGAAACCTCCCACTTGCCTGACTAAGCAGGCAATGAGGGCTCTCCCAGTGACTGCCCCACTCAACTGGGTTACAAAGCATCCCTCTGATGCTGGGTAAAAAATATGCTAAGAGTAAACATTCACTAAACATTCACTGAGGTTTCAGCTATTATTTATTTTTGAAACAGCCTTGTTCTTTGGAACAAAATCTTTCACTCTGGAAAAGCACATTTTCTGCTGAGAAACACCAAAACAAAGCAGGTAAAGAATTTCAAGATGTTATTTTATAGCAAGTGCTGTACCAGACTAGACCAAATCTTCATCTCATGTCCCATCATTGGCAGATGCCAAAATCCAGTGCTCAGGGCAGGGCACAGTGAGTGTGTGGAGAAGCTGCCCTTAAATACTGTCCTGGGATGAGCTGGCAGCACAGGATGTTGTCAGCCAGGGCAGCTGGGTTTGTCATTGGCAGTTTCTAGTGGCTTTTGCTTTGAGAAGCTCAGTGCCTTTTACAATAATGTGGGAATTTAGCACCTACCTGCTACTACTCCTGTGCCCAGGAGTTCCCACGCTCAGCAGCAGGTCACATGAAGATCCACATTCATGTGGCACAGCACGTGATGAAAAAGGCATTGAGCTGTTTTTCCTCTGCCCACATACCTGTGTCTTTCAGTGTCTACAGAGCCCTCTCAGCTCTGTCAGCTCATCTCCAAGGTAAACCACTCTCATTCCTTGGGAAGTGGCTGCCCTTCCTCTGGTCGTTCCCTGCCACTGCTTGTCTTTTCTAATTTCTGCCATATCCCTGTTGAGACATGGAAACAGAATGCCACAGAACAATCGGTATGTGGGGACATCAGGAATTACACAGCATCACAAGCAGATATTCCTATCCTCCTTCATAGTATTCTATTTTCAATCCCAAGCAAATTTAATTTTCTGGACCGTTTCTGGTTTTTTATGCTTTCAAAGATCTAATCCAAACCCACCATCTCATTTCCAAGTGTATATAGCAATAGTGTCTTCAGTCCAGAAACTAAGGAAACTGCCTCTTTCCTATAAATTTTTATCAGTCCAGAAGACATTCATAAAGAAGGGGAGGCTTTGCTAAAATAAAATCCCAGATGGTTCAGGAAGGAAACTTTCACAGACACCAGGCTAAACGATGAGGTTCATTTCACTTGATCTTTCACAACACTGACTTCTACCCCAAGCAAAGCTGTGCTTCTCCAACATCACTGAGCAAACTGGGTTCCCTACACAGGGCACAGCTCCTGCTTCTTCCATCATTCCTCCAGCTAACACTGTGCCTGTCATGTTGCTAATTAGCCCATAGCATGATTAGTCAGGTCAGACATATTGTGGAGTTCTAGAGGCTGTTAAACCCTGATATTTGAGTTAACCTTTAATTAAAATATTTATAAGCAAAAAACATCCTCTCTGAGCACATTGCATCAGGCAAGACACTGAAAATTAATTGGCCTAGTAAAAGTTAAGGACTAAGAAACAGTAATAATCGGAAGAAAGGACAGCAGACACAGTTTTAATGGTATGCTGTCTTGAGTTTACAGCCAGGAGACATCAAGAGGAAAGCTGCGGTATCTCTTCAAGTCAGTAACTTTTTCTGTAAAAGGTGAAAGCAGTTACTGAAGTCCAGCCAGGTCAAGAGAAAACAAATATGTTTGAAGGGGTAAGTGAAAAAGAGTAACATGGAACATTTCTAAAAATACTACTGATGTTAATAGAAACACATGAGCTAGCACTTTAGCAACAGAGAGAAGACTCAGCAGCTCCTGTTTTTTCTAACTCCACCTTCCTTTGTGGGCCTCAGCAAGCCAAGCTTGGTATCGATCTGAGGTATTTGTAAGGCTCTACCATTTCATTTCATTCCACGTAAATCAACAAGTTTTAGCAAAATCCCTCATGCACTTTTAGGAGTTCCTGGCATATCTGCAGTTTTGTGTAAAAATAGCAAGCATGGTCATTTTTAAAATTTTGGTTATTTCAGTTCCTGTAATGAGTAGCATTTTTAGTTCCTTGGCAGTTTTGTTGTTGTTGTTTGAGAAATAAAAAGGAGATTCTCAAATACTAATCTGACATTTGAAGTCTGTGTCTTGCTCAGGAGAAAACACTGCTCATTACCTTGGAGGTACATGCTTATGAAAATTTGTACGTATTTCTAATCCAGAGTAAGAGATGAAAATGCAGTTCAGGTTGTGACTGGTTGATTCTTCTGACCTTTTCTGTAAAGGAGATGTCATAGACCAGCAGACAAGCACTGGCCTTGTGCTTATTCCAGACTTTCATGTAGGTTTTGAAAGGCTGGGTATTCTATGGGCCTGAGCCTTCTTGGCCTAGAGGACTTAACCCTCACCATTTCACTGGCTGGGCTGACATGCATCTTTGAATCCTGTAGCTCTATTTTGCTCAAAAGACTCAGGCCAGATACACAGACAAATGATACTGAGCAAAAGGGCCGAGTGCATGGCTCATGAGTGGTTATCCATCACCCAGCTGCACATTCTAACTGTTTGCTCTAAGTGCAAGGTGGCTTACAGCTACCACAGGCAAGCCATTACATGTGCCTGTGACTGTTAAAATCTCTCTGAGGTTTGTATTCATTTCTCAAAGCATCTATTTATAGGTGAAAAATAATCTCTGTATTTTTAGAGGCACATTTGCTGGACCTTTTTAGTGACAGCAGCCAGAGCTAAAATAGCCATCCACTTATAAAGTAAGAGAGCTTTTTTCCATACCCTTCAACTGAGATGGTGGTTTTTTGCACATATTGAAATCCCATCGTAAGTGCACACACTCTGTGGAAAATACAGGTGTCTCATTGCAATCACACCCCTGTAACAGCTGTGCAGAATCCTGTCGTGAAAGTAGGGTACATAAGAAGTGCAACCAAAAGTCTAAGAGAAAATTATGTAGTGGGTAGAGAATAATTTACAGTAAAAAACAAGATTAAAGCTAAGGTGTCACATCTGGGGTACTTTTACTTAGGAACAAATTGCAGTAAATTTTGCAGAAAAAGCCTAGTGCTGTGAACACACATATATCAATCTGTGAAAGGTGATAGGATGACTTTTCTGAGAAAGGTGTGAGGTCTAAGTATCAGACTAGAATTTTCTATGTTTCAGAGCTAATAATAAGGAGGAAAAAGACAAGAGAATCTCTTTTCACAGAGATAAAGTATGGAAAAGAAGATTCTTTTTCTTTCTTCTGGAATTTCCTTTCGAACTGGCTGACATTTGTGATGACAGTTACATGTTTAAATGCAGATGGAGTTGAAAAACTCACATGTGTTATACATGAAAAATACATTGATATTAATCACGATGGGTTATTGTTACCTTCCATTGCAAGGTGCCTGCTGCTTTTAGGTTAAGTCCTAGAGAAAATGTACTGGATTTGAATGTACTCCTACTGGAAAGGATGAAAGGCAATAGGTCACCTGGATTTAATTTTAAAATTATGTGCTTATTTTAAATTATTTTTTTAAAGAAAGTATGATAAAGAAGAAGTAAACTGGAAACACTAGACAACAATGAGGGCAGCAAATAACCACATCAGTTTGGGAGGTAACTGAAAAGCCTCATGAAAAATAGAACCTAAAGAAGATTAGGAATTCTTTACTGATAATAAACAACTTTAAGAGGTTCCACAGTGAAAATTTTTTAAAGGCAGGTTAGACACAAATACTTCTCTGAAGGGGTGTTTTTCATTTCCTATATCTTTGCCACTATGTTCTTCTCCTCTCTCTCATCACTGCTTCGCTAATGAGAAGTCACCTCCCATCACTTTGTTCCTGTCACTGACCCTGACAGCTATTCTTGTATGCCATATATTTAATGTAATTTAATTAATCCCCTTTAACTGTAGAAACTGAAATACTGCCCACTGGTGATTATTCTCATTTACCCTCTCTCTACACTGTAAACTTAGCTATCATGTCTTCACAGAGGGCTCTCCCATTTTCTCCCATAAAATTACAAAAGGAAATGAACAAGCAGACAGACTTAGGGATTCACAGATGGATAGCCACCATGGCTTATTTATATTAAAGGGATACATGCTCGTGGTAGCTGCAAAAGCTGATTGACTGAAGTAAGAGTGATTATTAGCAGTCAAGGTGCAGGCATTAGATGGACTGTAATTCTGAGGTTACAATGAAAGTATAGGTGATTGATAGATAAATAGATATAAATAGTTCCTCTCTTTGTGCTCATATTTGTGGTATTTCCACCTGTGGCTTGGTGTGATCTTGCTCCATCATTTTCCCTGCAGATTAATTTCTGCCTCTCAGAAATCTTGTGCAAACTGGGTCATGAGAAGTTAGAGACACATTTCTCCACTATTTCACAATGTCCTCTTTCCTTACTCTCTTCTTCCCTAGTACACACAAAAGATTGATTTCTGCTTGAGAAACTTGTGTCACAGCCTGATGAACTTTCAGACTGAATTCTGCTGCTGAGACATTTAGCTGCAGGTAACCCACTCCTCTGAAGAAAAATTACACCTATGCTGTACCATGATTTGTCTTCGTCATAAATTCAGAGTGTTAAAATTCAGCTCCACAACTATGACCTGACAGATCAGAGAGAGAGAGAGAGCAAACCTTAAAAGGACAGCAAGTCTCTCTGGCAGGGGCATCTGGTAGAACACACACAACAGTCATGAGAAGGGGCAGAAGGATCAGTTTGCTGTACACATCCTGCACTGAGGACTGAGGAAAACATCTCTGAATTTAAGCACAAAAAAGTGTGAATTTAACTTATAAATAAGAAAGTTAAATACTTTGTACATTTAAGGTCTGAAGCATGGCGGCACAGTTTGTATGCTCATGCAGAAAATCATGGAAGTGTTAGCTGGGTTGGCACCCTGGAGATCTTTCTTCTTGTCCAAAAAGGTTTACACTGTCTGAGGCAGGACTTTCTCTTTATTTCTCTGGCAGGTTGGTGGGGTTTTGCCTAGCCAAGCCTTTAAAGCCTGTAAGGTTGGAGACCTCTCTGTGAAGTGCTGCATCCCCTCCTAGGGAGTAGGATGCCTGTCCTGAGTTTGCAAACTGCGACCCTGAGGCCTCATCTCACTGGTTCCTGGTACCCATCACCTTGGCAGTCAACCTTCGTACAGCTGCAGGCAATTCTTAGACTGCACTGCAGACTCCTCTTTGCAGACCAAGCCACCTCATATCCTGTCTTTCCATGTGCCATAGCACCTCCAGTCTCAGCTAGTCCCTCAGAAGTGTCTCTTTTTATCCTTGCACAGCACCCTGAGTGCACCCTCACCCAGGGCCATAGAAACAGAGTCCATAACTCCCCATAGTGATATGGCTATAATGTCCAGTAAGTGATGTGCCTTCATTGTGTAATACCCATTGGAGATGACAGTAGGAAATATCTGAGAGAACAGAATTTATATAGCACACTTACAAGTTATTTTCATATAAGCGGTATTTGCTGACAAGCATGTTTCTGCTGCTGGTACTTTCTTCCAAAAGTTCATCAGACAAAGGGCAAACACAAAAAATTGCTTTTGCAGAAGTGATTGGGAGTGTGGGTAGGTACACAGTCCTCTTAAAACTTGTTAGGAACATAAACAAAACCATTCACAGTGATCTTGCTCTTGTATTTTTAAATCAACATGGAACACGTCTTGACATGACTTCTGAAAACCAAAATTCTTTAGCCAGGCAGTGCTCAGGGGAGTGCATATTTCACTGTGCATGGGAATTTCAAGATCCACAACTGAAGCAAATCTATCATCTACAATTGGTTTTGAAGATTTGGTGTGAGAAGGTATTGATAAAATTTTACTAGTGGCTGATGCCTTACTGATTAATTACTTCCATTTCAAAAACTGGGAGCTTTGGAGAAGACTAGAGGGAGCTTGGAAAGTACTGTTTGAAATGCACAGTCACAGGGCTGCTGAAGGTGTAGGAGGCTGCTGTTCTCAAAGGCAGAATTAGGATATTGCATGCATTGGACATGCTTATAACTTCGTGAAATCTCAGCATCTTCCCAACTAATATGGCACACATTATAGGAAAAGGTCATGGTGTTTCTTTATCTTCAACAAGAGCTCATGAAGATTTCTGTAACAATTGTGCAATACCTGTACACTACTCATTGACCTTTGTGTTTGCTTGGCAGAAATAGCTGCCCTGACTGACATAGAGGTGCTGTTAAAATGAAAGCTAATCACAGTATTTGTGTTTATGGAAAACCTGAGCACCAGCAGCAAGACAGAAAACCCTTTATAGCAGTTTTTAGGCATGAACTCATGCTAGATGTTACAGACTGCACATATGATCCCAGTGGAGAAAAGCCTTCTCATAAAAAATCAATTCCTCAAGACAGGAAAAAAAAAATCACTTCATTCCTCATTCCGGCAGGATGTGAATGTCATGTCAGCTGCCTGGACCTGCATGCCAGATGTGAGCATGTCACAACGGCTCTGTATCCAGTTTGATATTGTCTGTCAGAAAGGAAAGTCTGTCAGGTACTCATTTGAGCAGGTATGTGTGAGTGTGTGCAATGTGTGTATGCACACATATGCAAACTTTTGCTGGATACATGCACACATTTAGTTTATAAGTCCACCAGAAATGTTTCCAGGGCAGAAAGAAAACATGCCACTTTCACTTGAAACACTCATCTTTGTGTGTTTTCATCTTTCTGAATGAAATGCAATTTTGTGAATGTTTCATGGTCAGAATCTTGTATCAGTGGTTTTCTTTCCCCCAGACATATTTGTGAGATTCCACACATTTCACAAAATGAGTTTGCAACACTTAAGCAGTCTCTTCAGATGATTTTTCCTGTTGACTTCAGTTAAATTTATATTGTAATTTCCTTTCTAAAAGATGAATGTACCTTTGTCATTGAGGATGGGCTTATCAATGCTTCTCATACATCCAGCCCCTTTGAGGAGGCTACAACAGATTCCCTAAATTCAGTGCTTATTAAATAAATGCATTTGTCCCTAAGGAAATAACACTGAAAAACATGAAAGAAAATAAAATAGAGGCAACAATGAGGAAAGGACATCCACAAGTCATAGCCAGGGCTCAGGAACTTCCACTGTCATCTGTTGTGGGAAACTAGAAACATGGGATGGCAGCATGTCCTTGCCTCTCTGCAAAGACACTTAGAAGTGTGTGAAAGTGATGATTTGCTTAAAAGAAGTGCATCATTAGAGTAGAATATACCAGGGATTTTAAAAATAGTTTTAGGCTGGGATTTTCATGACTCAAGAGAAAGAGACAAGTGGACTCCAGATTTTGTGATTCTGCTAGGGTAAATTTTTAAAAAAGGAATTACAATATTTTTGTTTTTTCAAAAAGAGCATTCCATGTAGCATCGTATTAGTTGTGTGAAACCTTAATCTTGAATTTACAGTATTTTGAACTTAGAAGATGCAGCATGCTAGTGAAAAGTACATTGCTAATCAGTCTGTCCTTAGCATCATTCATGTATCAGTTGTGGACTCTATACCACACAGGTTACCTCTCAGAAATCATGGGTTTACCAATCTATGTGGAAAATTGCAGCCTTTAGCTCCTCTGACAGGCATTATGTTGTCAGGCCAGGGAACAGCTTGCTGATGAACTCATAATAGAGCAATAATTTGTAGTCTCAGAGAGCTATAAGATTCAGCCCCCCTGCATTGCCAAGCATTATTTAATAGACTGTTAAACACATTTTAAATTTTGAATCACAATTGTGATTTAAATTTTATTTTATAAGTACATTTTTGTTGCTAGAGACTTTCAACTAAAAACTTAAATATCAAGGAAAGAACCACCAGTCCCATCGGGGGTTCCCAGAGAAAGGGCTACCAAGGTGCAAGAAGCATACTCTACATAGTATGCCTCCATCAGGGCAGTAAAGATACATGATCCCCAAAATGGTTTCTGAGAATGGAGAGGCTGGAGCCTGAGATCTGACTGGGACCAAAGGACTGGAGACAGAATACCTGCAGGATTTCTGACTTCTCAGCAGGATTTCCCCCAGGCAAGCCTCCAGCTTACTGGAAGCAAATAGCCAAGAGACGCACTGCAGCTCCAGGCAAAAACTGAAATATCACACCTGGGTTCTAATCTCTTCATGTGCTCTCTGGTCTAATCTAAACATACACATAAATATATCAATAAAGTGCAGATAATTAAAGTGGGTGTAGTCTCCTCAATAGAAATGAGAGCTGCCGTTCTCTGTGCAAAGCCAAACATCGCTGCCATGCTGCAGTTATGTAAGGTTTTCCTCACAGTTGGTGGAGAATGAGGGGGGAGACCAGGTGTGAGAGCTATCTGTGGAAAAAAATTGAACATTTTGTCTGAGTCAAATAAATCATCGACCAATACTACAGAATGGAGTATGCCTAACTAGCTATCAGAATACTACGTAAAACAAAAGTCAGAGAAACAGTACTGCATTTCACAATGACAAAGATGGCATAAAGCTAATTTGTTTTAAATAATAAGATACATTTCTGAGTAACACCCTTTTGGCTGCCTGCTGTGCCTATGCACATTGAGATCAGTGACCATGAAGCTATTTTCCCAGGAGGTTACTTTTCAGTAAGTCACTTCTGTGTGAAATGTCACTTGTAAATGAGGAGTGGGATATATATAACCACACATTTGATGGAAGACAAATTGCTAGGGGTATTATTTTGGTGGGTCCTCTCTCTACATAGCCCAGGTAGGAAGCAAAGCATGACATGTCTCTTCTAGACTCAGTGCAATAAAGTGCAAATAATCAAAAGCTTTTTGATACTATACTGCCTTCTTTTAGAACATGCCTTCAGTAATTCATGTTTTTTTCTCTAAAGTGTTTTGTTACACGTCTTCAGTAATTTCCAGTTTTCTTGATTAACCTTGGGATGGCATGATTTATTCCATACATGCATTTTCTTTGCTGTGCTACTGTTTGTTTGCTGTGGGAATTTTCCTCTCCTGTACTCATCCTTTTCCACATCACATGTGAATCATCACATCTTCTGCTGCTGTTCACCTCTAGTAGCCACTGTTAGCAACAATAGGTAACACAATTACAGCATTCAGCATTTTAAGTAGGGTTAAGATTCAAGACTTGCAGTTTCTTCTTTCTCTTTACTGAGTCCTTGCTGCCTTTGAAGAATTCAGCTCCTCTCTGGGTGCCGCAGAGAATCACTTCCCTGATGCCCAGGTGACATATGATATATGTAACATCCTTCATGAGACCAAATTGCCCAATTTATTAACTGCACTTTATATTCGATAACCTATTAAAAACAAAATGAAAACAAAACAAAATCAAAAACCTGCACCGCACCACCCTTCCCTTCCCCCCCTCCCCCCAACTTTGAAAACGTTTGCAATTCTGCTTGTAAAATATTAACACATTTAAACTTAGAAATTTTGAGGGAGAGCTTTTCTAGACTAGAAAACCAAATTCTGGCTAAAAATGTCTCAAACTCTGTAGAAATACGTATTTCCTTCATTCATCTTTATTATTTGATTTCTATGCCTGTTTCTGCTCGTATTTCAGCTACCAAATCTACTGTTTAAACAAATAATGATGGGCTCAATCCCTGAAAGTTTCATTTGAAACACTTTTATTTTTTGGGCGAATTTTACTATGTTTTCCATGCCCATTAATTGATTCAGCTTTGTCTTTCTTTGTATAGAAATGTTTTGTTGCTTTAGTACTTCAGAATGAGTTTCTCTTGCTAAAGCTTTCTTAATCTTAAAATACTGTTTTCAAAAAACATGAAGGAACAAGACTGAAGAGGGGAAATTGTAGAGACAGTAGATAGGAGGCTCAGAGTAAAAATGGTTTCAAAATAAAATCTGTTAGGAAATTGATTGCTCCTCACACTTTGTAATTAGCACTTCAGTAACCTTTGGGAAAAACAGACCCAGAGCAAGGCAGAATTCATATTCCAAAGACAGAAATAGAAAGCATTAATGATTTTCCTATAATGTCTCATTTACATTTTTGCTATATTTGTGTTTCATAACGGGCATTGGATACTTCTGTTATAGTTTGCCATTGCAATCATTCTGCCATATTATACTTGGTAATAATTTCTAATAATACAAATAATATATTTATCTACCTAGATCTCTGTCTGTGTTTATATTGACGTGCATGTGTGTGATCCTGCTTGCACAGGTACTTTTACACATCTAAACACAGTTCTGAAGTCTGCCACATGAGATACAAAATATATGGTTTATTAAGTGAGTACATACCAAGCCAACGAAATAAAAAATTCCACCAATTCTTAAAAACATATATATGTTTTTATATATGTTTTATATATAAACCTATGTTTTTGACACCTATGTTTTCTCTGATTTGTCCAAACTAATCAGCTGAGACAGACAGCTATATCTTTCTCTCATTACCTTTGTGGGGCCAAAAGGATTGATATTTCAATATTTATCCCATAATCTGGTATGAGTTTAATATATACTCCACTGAACTCCACTGAACGCCACTGACCCCATTTATAGCTGGAGCAAGAAATCCACTCACCTTTGCTAAATTTCTTCTAGACTGACACTTCATTTACTAAACTCAGACTAAAATGCATAACTAGTTTTCAGTAAGATCTCCCTGACTGTGAATTTTAAAACACTTTGAAATGTGTACTCTAGTAGTGTTAGCTGATGTACCTGTACCAATGGGTGTGTTATTCAGCACACACAGGTATTTCTTTTCAGCTGAATTCATTCATGTAATGTGCCAGTACTACATGTATGATCTGCCCAGTGAGGGCATCATTTACCTAGACTTGACTTTCTTTCCTTGATCTGGCAGATTTTCTAGGTCTGAGGTGGCTCTAGATAGATGTCTGGAAATGCCTACTGTTTCTATAAACTAGTAATAGTAACATCACTAAGCAAAATGCTTCCTGACTTACAATAGTACAAAAGATTGGGCAAGACAAAACAGTTATGGTGAAGCAAAGAGGGTGAAGAAAATCTGTACACATAACATCAAAATGGGGCACGACACTCTGAAAGTTTTGTAAAAAGTGGTTTCACCTCGGATCCTAAAGAACTTGTTCAGACATCATATAGTCCTATACAGAGCCAAGATGAAAAGCAAAATGATTTTTAAATGGTCTGTTTTTTTGCACTTACTGTCTAAGAAGTTTGTATTGGTCTTACATGGTGAACTTCAATAAAAAATGCAACACTCACACCAGATGGAATCAGATCATTTACCCCTTTCTTTAAGCAGCACATGGTGAAAAAGACAGCAGTGATTGATTCTGGTTTTGTGTAGCCAATTACATTGACTTATAGTGTAACATGAGCAAGAAGGATTGCTCTCAGTCTCACCTGTTGAATATCCAGAACAAAGCAGTTAATTTTGGAGATGCCATCAAGAAGCAAGAGAGATAAAGCAGTTTTCTAGCAACCTGCCTCACTACTCAGAAGAGCAAGGTCCTCTGGGGCAACATGGAAGTATTTGAATTTATGCCATTTTGGAAAAGATCACCAAGCTGTGCCATCATTGGTCCAAGTTTCACTGTACTGCTGACAGAGTAATTTGTGGCATCAGGTCTTCAGGCTTGGTGAGGAGGGAGAGGGGTATTAACTCCACGGGTATTGTTTGCAGTCAGCATACTTCAGGTATGCTTCAGGAGTAGTCTTCCACACTGAACAAAAATGTTTCCATAAATGTTTCTTCACAGTGTGCTGGGACAGAGACTGGAGGAAGCCTCCCTGTATAAGCCCCTTGCATACAGCAACTACCCAAACTCACTATCAGGTATTTTAAATTACATGTTTATGTGAAGCTTGTTTAGGAATGAAGCCTGCAGGGTTTATAAAAGAAATTATTAAATATACAAATGGGACTTCTACAATCAGATCATAGTGCTAGGAGAGGCCAGCAAGAAATAAAAGGTGTAAACACAGAAACAGATGTATTCACTAATCAAATATAAAGACAAGAAGCAGAAATGCTTGTCCCAGTACCCAGACAGTATAGCCAGTGAGAAGGAAAATAGGAATGAGAAATGCCATTCTGAGTGAAGGGAGCTCATCTGGAAGCAACACAGCATGAATGATGTTGGGTTACCCCTGCCTGCCCTTCCCCCAGATATGCCAGCTGCCTGGGCTTCCTCTGACAGAGAGTCACCTTTTATCACCTTGGGTAAATAAGGTGGTGGGAAAGACCCTTCTTGATAAGAACAGAATCGATGATATTCTGGTTTCATACCTTTCTCTGTAATTGTCAGCATAATATTTGAGCCTTTTTGATAGAAAATAACATACTTAATATTTTCTTTCATTTGACTCCAGGAAACTAAATAACAGACTCCTCCTCACCCAGAAGGTGTCAAATGTGTCAGAAAGAGGTGGGTGGCTTGTGAAATGCTGTGCACTCTCTACAGGTTAGGGCAACTTAGCAACACTAAGGACAGTTGTCTACTCACCTGAAATGTGCTGACTGGGAGCTGCTAACATCAAGCACCAAAACTGTAAGGAGATTTTGAGGTTCGTCAATAACTGCAGACTCATCGCTGTTGCCTAACAGAAATCAAACCTCATTTTACATGCCACTTGCCTTCATTGGGTGCTCCCCAGAGGATCTGGATGTTTACTGTGGAAAGTTGCATTTGTTCTCACCTTCCAGCTGACTTCTAATGTGACCTTGGGCAACTAACTCATCTGTTCCTCAGACAGCTGGCCATAAAATTGTGCTCTCATTCTAAATATTTTACTGACCTTGTTTATTTACACTATATGTAAACTAATCAGAACAGATGCTCTTACTTTGTGTTTGTACAACAGGTAGCAAACAGAGACCTGACATCACAGGTGTCCCTCCATGTTGTGAGAAATGTCAGGATGTATCTTACAAACAGAAACAAAAATAATGTTGATCTTTCTCTTGTCTCAATCTCTACACTAAAGAATTTGAAATAGTATACAAAACAGTTCAACAACACTTTAGATATGCAGGGATGGCGTGTTTTTCTCGATGACTTTCTAAATTTATGTCTAACATGGAAAATGGAAGACAGTGGACTTGGCTTCTCCAGCATATGGGATATTTGTTACACTCAATTCTTCTGCTTCAACAGCAGACTCAGTTTGGCATGACTCCACAATTACATGACTTGCCTCAGTTCAAAGAGATGTAAAGCACTAGTACTCCAGGTGCCTGTGCTAAATTTAGAGGGGATATTCAATAATGTGTTGTTGTTTTCTTGTCAAAGGCAGAAAATAATTTCCCAGTATAAAACAGAATACTACCAAGCCTGTGTTTGTTAATTCACGTAAGGATGGAGACAGTGAATGGCTTCCTGCAGAGGACACCAATGGGATAGCTGGTGGCAGAGCAGTTTGCAGCTCCAGAAAAGCAAGTCCCACCACTACATAAGGAATGCTTCCATGTAGGCACATATAAATTACTTGGTCATAGCACTTTTGTGCTTATTAGCACAGGTAGCAAAACCCTTGCTCAACTGCAGAGTCTGCAGAATCCTGCAGGCAGCACATCCCAAGCTAAATGCTGCTCCCCCTTTTCAGTAAGAGATGTCTAATCTTACCAGGCCAGAGTACACTTTGGTCTCTAGACCTGTTTGCCCCCACACCTCTGAGAACATGAAATAAACCTTGAGATGCATCCACTCCTGTTTCTTCTACAAATTCCAGCAATTATTTTCCCTAAGGGTAATTTTTTTATTACCTGTAAATTTATCCTTTATTAAATGTAAATTTTTATTACCTGGAGGAGTTGCTCCTTCAAAGCATCCCTAGGTCAATCTCAAACTTACAACAGACTGTGCCAGAGTCATCAGGGAGGGCAAAGCCTTTAACTTTCCTCTGTATGGAAACAGTGGTACCCTGATGTGAAGCTGGACCACACAGCAGAACCAGGGATAGACACAGGCATGCTCAGGGACCAGCTTTGCACTAGGGGAAATAAGGACTAGCTTTGCCCTCATGCCACAGAAGCAGCAAGGAAATGCTAGAAATGCTGGAAAGCAAAGAACAGGAGGTGGGGTAGATGTCTCCAGTATAAAATTTAGCTCTGAAGAAGTGTTGGAAACAGTATAAAAGGGTCCACTGCCGTGGGTAGTTGAAATTTCTATGTTGTAGGTTTTGTGACAAGCAACCTCAAACATGCAAAGCAGCTCAGTAGGAGATGGCAAGGATTTTCACCAGTTACGGGCTGCCAGGGGTGTTTACCATGCACTTTCTGCAAAGTCTACTGATCCTTCTCTCTCTGTTCTGCAGTAGAGAGTTGAGCTTTGCAGTTATGATGAAAACTCTCCCTTTTGGGATAACGATCAAAACCCCACCCAAGTTTAGCAGACACATCCACCCGTCACCAGCAGACCAGCTCTGTGCAGAAAACATGCTTGCTGTGTTTGTGAATGAAACCAGACTGGGGAAGACAGGATGAAACTCATTCCTCTCTTCTGACACGGTACCTCCCCTCCATTGCTCTGCTGTCCTTGAAGCTGACAGGAGAACACCATTTGAGCGCCTGCTCCTACTGTGGGTGAAGCGCTGTGCTTCAGTGGGTCTCCTCTGGGAGTGACTTGCACTTTCAGAGACTGGAACACACTTGCTTAAAAGAAAACTAGCTGATGAAAAAGGCAAAGAATGCCTCTTTGTATGGAAATCCAAGAAAAGATTTGTTAGGTCTTGAAGAGGGGCCAGGGACAAAGACTGAGGGCACAGGTTTAAGTACAGGGAAGGAGGGGGGGATCTGAGGGTCAAGGGCCAATGGGACCAGGGGAAAGTGGTGCAAAGGAGGGGCAACAAACCAGGAGAAAAAATGGAGTGACAGGGCTGGACCACTGTGGCACAACATAGCCACTGGGGATCAGGAGAGGGGAGAACATTCCAGGATGGATACAAATGAGGTGAATGGGGCAGAACAGGGGTGGAATAAACTGCACAAGCCAAACAAATTCAAGACATTAACATCTGCCTGCAAAGGCCTATGGGAGGGAGACACTTCTTACCATTACCTTGGAGGGGTGTTTTTCCTTGTCTGTTTCTACCTCTCCAGAGCCAAGGTCTAGTGGCATTAGCAGCAGCCCAGTTGGTTTCTGCATGCATGCATGTTTTGATTCAGAGAAATCACTTCTTTGTGAGCCAAGGTGCTTTGCTTTTTAGCACAGCCATCTCTTAATGGCAGCCAGTCAGTGTGCAGATTAATACATGCCTGTGACCTATACCTCTCTGCCCAGATGTTCAGCCTCATTAGTTTTTGCTTCATTGGACTTTGAATATTGCAATACCAGGCTTCCCAGCAGCATCTGGATGTGCAGTCTTTGGAAGCTGTTGGCTACCAGCTGTACTTTATTTGGTGTGATGCTGTGGCAAAGAGACTTTAAAACTACTGAGGTCTTCCCTGGAGGAACTTTTACTTCACCTTTTTCACTGGTCACCTACAGAGAAGTGTCCCATGTCAAAGAAAAATCAAAGAAGGTCCTTTCTCAATTTCTTTGAAATTCAGGGGAACAAAAATACTTGGTAAACAGAGAAAATACTAGAGCACGTCTCTGTGGGTTCAATTCCTGCAGACATAAGATATCAACAGTATCAAGAGGAAACCCCAGGAAAGGCAGTTCAGGCAGCAGGGCTGTAGACAGCCTTGCCAGGGGTCATAGGCTGCCCCCAGCCTTGTCATTTGTCCTCACAGGCATCTGACTCCTTTGGCAGCAAGAGCAGGAAGCAGCCCCAGGCCCAGGCAGGCATCCAGGGAGCCCTGCCTGTTTGCAGCCAGAGGCAAAGGCTCCTGCAATTACACTGTGAAAGGCAGTTATTCTGCTGTCTTTATTTTTTAAGACAAGGAAAGCATGGGTTTACAAGCTGAACACTTCTGTGCCATGCTGACAGCATTTTTTGTCGATGATCTCAGTATTTGCTCATTCTGACATCACTGTCAGGAGCAATATAATTCAGGCTGGTGTCCTGTGAAATGCTGCCTGGGCAGATTTACAAGAGAATAAGGGTATGTGCCCTTCTGGACAGCAAGCCACTATGTACTTACCTTTCAAAACAGTCTGTGAATAATAATGAGAGAGGTTTAAAACATTCCCTCACCTCCATTAAGAGGTTCGCTGCTGATCATTTCGAGTGCATTAAGAAATGAGGGCTTAAACCCTGAGGTCTTCACAGCATTTTCAGCAGATTTTTGAGGAAGAACATTCTGGTGTAGAGGTATTTAAAGAATTTCAGAGCAATATCCATCTTCTGCAGAATTGGAAGTTATGTAACATCTTGCTGGGCAAAAGATATATTGGTTGAAAAAGAAGGTAGAAATAGGCTCATGAAGTCAATATTTTTTTTTCCTGAAATTAAAGGGAGTGGCCTGAGCTCTAGACCTCACTTTAAATCCCAGGAATAACCATCCTTGATAAATTCCATCTCCTCTGAGAAATTTCTATTCTTGTACAAATGAACATAATGTCATCAAAGAAATGAGCACATCAGAAGCTGGACTGAACTGACCCATACAGTATGACAAACATAATGCCTGAACATGTGTGCTAGTTAGCAGAAGATCAATGTGCATGCTATTCATAGGAACTGCCCCCCACTTTTTGTTACCAAGCACTGAACCCAGCTCAGCACTGTACTTGTGTTTCAGACAATGTGAAATCACTAATTGGATTTTGGTGACATTCAGATGAAAAATCAGACTATCTAGGTCCTGAGAACTGCATCCTGGCCAACGATGCTGTACCAATTTATGCTTGTGCTATGTTGCAGTTATATTTCCTTCACTGTGAGCAAAAGACAGATACCATAAACTACATGCAGAAGTGAATGAGGAGAGGAGCCTAAATTGTGCCAGGACATCTCTGTTGCAATTATTTGAAGTTCCTCGGCAACTAGAATGGGCTAGTAATTGAGGTAAAGACCTCTCCAGCCGCTGCTGCTTAGCGCTACATGCCAAAATGTGATTTGATTACGTCCTTTTCCTATTTATTGATCCATACTCAAGATGTCTTTTCTCCACAGTTACCTCCAGCAAAAATTTACAGGCAAGGAAAGCATACCAGACATTGTCTTAGTTGACTATCTCAAAGGCGTAGCAAACACATGACTGCCATCCAACTAGATGACTGGACATGATATTAATGATGAGAAAGGCATGGAGTTCCAAAATTTCTGTGGTCTTTTATCCTATTTTCAAGCTTCCAAAGACTTACAACACTCTACCAAGTTACTTACAATCCCCCTCTAAATGAGCAAACTTTATGTGGTTAGGCACAGCATGCTATCTGAAACATGATTTCTTCAAATGGGAGCCAAGACCTATACATTTACTTATTCTATACTGCTGTTGTTACTGCAAAATGAAAAAAAGATAATCACCATTCAGGTTATAGTGGCTCTGGAACTGTACAATTAGTATCTACTTATGTAGCTCAGTGGAGGAATTTTATTAGGGAGCTCTATCCACACATGTTCTCTGCTTGAAGAGTTGTGATTAAAAGAAAATTGTGCTTTTACATATCTGCAGCATGTAATCAGAAGTTATTTGCTACTCAGTATAACTATAAAAAAGCCCATGTAAAAATTCAAAGGTGAAATTTCTTGAAAATTACCGGCTAAAGCAGCAGATGTATTTTCCTGGTGACTTATTTTTTACCATGCTTGTAATACCCCAGCAGTAATGCAACACTGTTAAAAAGCAGGAGCTAAAGGCTTCTTGTGTTTACTTTTTATTGAATTTGGTGGGAATGATGTTTGAAATGAAGTGGGGTCTTAGATAAATAAGAATAGTGAAAAATTTCACCATGGGTCTTAGGGGCACATGACACATTTGCTTTGCATAAGTCACAGGGACATCAGTGGGAACTTAGGAAATAAAAGTAAACCTTCCTCCCTGCCTGCTCATTCACACCATAGCGAGGCACAGACAAGGATTCAGTTATCTGAAGCTGACCTCAGTCACAAGATAAGTTGTGAGAGATATTTTTGGGCAGGAAAACAGACATGGGTTTAGTCTTGTTAAACAAACACTCTGTTGTTTAGCCAGTGTTGAACTGGGTGCAGAAAAAATCCACTTCCCACATGAAGTTGATCTACCACACAAAGGAACAGCTCTGTTTCCCATCATTCCCACATAGCACAAATCTTACCATCGGTGATAAACAAGAAAGAAATTGCATTTCATTTCATTTCTCTTCTGTCCTGTAAAAGCTAGTCATGAGCCTCCATCCAATCAAATATGGTTTAGTAGGAGTCTTTCATATATTAATTAGATTCTACTCTGAGTTTTTTTGTGGGAAAATGTAAGGGCAGCACAACCCTTCTTTCCTGTCTGCATGCTGGTATTATTACCAAACAGGTCACCAACACGTCACCAACAAGGGGAGTGCTGGCAGGGCGGGCTGAGCTGCTTCTCTCTCCTGTTCAGTGGAGGAGGAGATTTGGAAAATGACACACTACTTGGCTCCAGAGCCATCTTTGCTCTTGGGTGGATGGGATGCTAGAACAATGAGACAAGGAGTAATTTCTCCAGTTTTAAACTTTTAACAATGCTATAGCTTTCTCCAAGACAAAAATTCAAATCTCTTGACCTTCCCCAAACTGTAACTCCAGAAAAAACTTTATCTAGGTCAACTGAAACTTTTTCCTATTCTTTGTATATTCATTTCCGGTTGTCTTTTACCTTTTTTACTGCAATTAAACAAATGAGACTGTGCTTCGAAACAAAAAAGAAATATTTTTTCTTCACTTGACAAATTGATGATAAACACCATTTCTGAAGGAGAAAACAGCCCAGATGTCTCCTTTCTGTGGTCTTTCCCCAAGGTACCAGTGGAGGTCGTGAACATGTTGTAGTCCTGTGGTAATATCCAGCTGTCCTCCCCCAACAAATCCTGCTTCTCTGAAGTCCCAAAAGTTCACTTCTGGTATGGGGTACAAGATCAGTCGATGTCAGGCCATTAGCTCCTCACATGTGATTGATCATGGTTGGCACATGACCTGGCTTCCTTTCTGTAGTTGAATAGTAAACTTTAGAACATGTTATTAACTAATCAGAAAATCTGGAACTGGAAATAAGGAATGTTTGAGCTTGAATTTTCAAATGGATGTCACTGATGCTTGGCCTTGTAACATTTCTCAGTTCTGCATGTGTCCATTAATACAGTACCTCAGCCTGCTGTGTTTATGGTAATCACATGTAAAGCAGTCAAACTGAATTACTGTCCTTAACTTCCAGAACGCTTGGGATATGGGTCCATTTTGGGATATGGTTCCAATGGGATACCATTTTACACTATTTAGATTTGTAGTCCTCAGGCTCAGATTCTGCTGATTAAGGGTGTTTTCATTTCCCTTATCTTACCAGTCATCTGTGGCTTCAAGCTTGAGTTACATTTTATTGTTTAACATCTGAAGGGAAGGAGTGGGCAACCAGTAGCATTTAAAGCTGAGAGGTCTCTGTCTCCAGCTGGCACCAATGCCCTCCATATAGACAGGAATCAGGCATCCCAACTTGGTTCATTCCCACATCACTCTAGATGGAGGAGTTACAACTGGTTCCGAGCTGGAGTGGGAAGTTTAAAACTTGTTCAGAAGTGGCAGAGACAAAAGCACATCTGCTCTCTCCATGTGCTGCCCAGCCCTGGCACCACTGTGTGTCAGTGCAGACGTGGTTGCCACCAATAGCTCTCATATATTTCATCCTAGTGGATTCAGTCCTGGCAATCCCCAGGAACAATCCTGAGAGCTGACATTCTTCCCTAGCCTTTGCCTTTGCCTAATGGTGAGACACAAGGGTGCATTAACATCTTCTTTGGGACACCCAGTGACCTTCAGGGTTGTGTGAAAGTGTTTCTAACCTAAACATAATGAAAAGTCTATTTGCAGCACGGTACAGTTACCAAGTAGCTGAAAATTTTCATGCAAATTTAATTGTTGTAGACTTTCAGGGCTATTGCTCTCCTTTTTTTAAACTGAGAAAACAGTTTAAAAGATACTGTAAAAGATACTGTAGCTCTTTGCAAAAGCCCTGCTGCAACTGCAGCAGCATTTCATTCATTTCTCATCCACTGTGATTGCCTTACTCATCTGTTTCATGTCAGGCATTTCACATGATTCAGTATCTTTTAAAACAGCTAGAGTTTGCTCTGAAATTATGCATAATATTAATTTCTTAATCCAACCGAAAATAACGGTAGCCTTCATGGGATCAGATTTCTGCATATTGCTTTCTACTAATATGCTATCTAGCCATTGCTGATGCAGTTACACTTTTAGGAGAAGCAGAATTTGCAGAATCCACTGATCTGTGTGAATGAGTCAAGGATCAGGCTGATTAATACAGTTTGGGCTGCTGCCCTCAGGGATGCAAGGTAGCAAACCTTTCATGACTGAGGAATTTGCACATGAACTATTCAACCCACAGTAAGGGAAACTGCTTTTGAATAGCAGCTCTTACTCTATGGTACTTAGTGTAGCAGGAAGATTTCCAGCTAAAAACATTGAGGAATATAAGAAGTCTCATCCCTAAGAACAGTCAGAGATTAAACATTGGTAACAGGACTACCTGTTGAATTCTTATAAATGGCTTCCACATAGAAACAAAGGGGGAAAAAAATCAAGATCTGCTCAGACCTGAAAACCTTCTCACACTTTGGAGATGCACAGCAAACTCTTCAGTGTTTTTTATTTCCCTCCTCATCTCACTTTAGAGGGAGCAGAGCTCATTGAAACAGTATGTTTCAAGGAGTTTTTCCCTACAGTGTACAGACATCTCTTGCTTTAGCTACAGTTTCTTGTGACAAGCAAGCCAATGCTTTTACTGCAAAATGGAGGCACATCACAGAATCAATGCCCATGAGCAAAGCAACCCTCCAAAAGCACACTCATGCCCTTCATCTTCAAACGAACATTTTGTTCAGGTGTGAGTCCAGCTGGAACTGACATTATGGTGACTTCAAGTCACCAGGACAGTGACACTGTACTAGTAAAAACCCAACCTTGAAAATAAGCTCTTTTTCTACGAATCACCACATAAAATTTGACCTCCTTCCATAACAGGGAAGATCACATTTGCAAATGAGTACCCTTGATTCTGAAACAAGGATAGCAAGGCTTTCTCTTTAGACTTCTAATGAGTTCAGTAGTTTAAAAAATTGCACTAACTTACTGTACTTTAAATGCAGTTTTCCAGTGCCACTAGAAAGGTGATTGAATGGCAAGGGCACTGGGCAATCTGAAGCAGTCCTATAAATATAGGTTGCACACTAAGGTAATGCTGTTCTCATTTGGTGGTGTTACCACAAGCCCTGTAGCACCACAAGAAATCCTTGTAGCAGCAAAGAGAGGTCAGAAAGCCATGGCTGCAGCTATGAGTTCTTTGCAAAACAGAATGTAAGCAGCTGTTTCAAATAAGAGCAAGTACATGCTTAAACTGTGCCAAATGTAAAGCAATGCAAAAACACAAGGAAACCCCTCCTGGATTGCAGTAATTAAACCTCTGGTGTCACCAGGACTGTGGAGTCAGCAAAATTCCATGACAGTTGGACTGATGCCAACACTTTATGCAAGTCTCACTTCTGAGTTCAGGTGGTTTTTCTCAAATGACTTAACTGAGGTGAGAAGAACAAGTATCTGCAAGGCTTGCAGAATTCCTGCAGTGTTGCTTGACAAATTTGCTTTTGTGTTTCCTTTCATTTGCTCAGATTAGAAGAGGGAAGAAGAGGGGTAACCTGGTGATTCTTGGCCTACCTCCTAGCTGAGCACTGGGAGCACAGATGCTGTCCTTTTCAAATTGCAGATCTGCTCCTCCCACAGCATGCTGGGTTTGGTGGGCTTCCAGTTTCCTGTGGTAGTGATGCACAAAGCAGTTTTCCTACTCTAAATCTCCAGAGGCAGAGAGGAAGAACCATATCATCTGACAAGCAGAATTTCATGATGGGGGAGACCAGTGACTGCAAAAAAAATATTTGATTAGAAGGAGAGTCATGTTTTCAGGAATGAACAAGGTGTATCAGGCAGAGAGAAAAAAATCCTCAGGAAAGCATTGGAGACACCTTAGACATATTGACCTATGCCCAAGGTATGGTCTGGTGCTTTAAGCAAACTGTGTTTCTTGTACTGGCTAAGACATTAAATGAGCAGATAGAAAGTCTTGCCAAGCCCTTCCATTATATGCTTCAGTAAGACTAAGCTTCTGAAAAAGGACAAAAAGAAAAAAGAAAACAAGAAAAAAAGAAAAAAGAAAAAAGAAAAAAGAAAAAAGAAAAAAGAAAAAAGAAGAAAAAAGAAAAAAGAAAAAAGAAAAAAATAAAAATAAAGAAAAAGGAAAGAGGAAATAGAAAAAAGAGGAAAAAAATAAAAGAGAAAAAAAGAAGAAAAAAGAAAATAGAAACAAAAGAGAAAATAGAGATAACAATTTAAAGGCATTAGCTCCAATTTAGGTGAAATAAAGAGACCAGTCAAAATGACAGCCTGAAACTGAAACTGTTGACTAGAATTTCCTAGCTGGATATTGATCATGGAGTGTTCATTCATCAATGTTCTCAGTTCTTCTATGTGAGATATGAGTCAACCAAACCACTTTGCCCATGAGGAACCTTACCCTGTGCTTTCTACTCATCCAGGTATCCTGAGGAGAGTTTTGTATGTTGTGACAAAAATACTATCTGAAAGGCACCAAGAAGATCAAACAGCTGCTGGATCTCCTAGAAGGTGCCTGAGCCCACCTACAGAAGGGACAGAGGGGATTTATTGTCAACAAGACACACTCAGGTTGGCAGAGGTGCCTTTGGCTGAGAGGTACTTGTTTTGTGGGACCTGCTTTTCTGGTGGACAGGTGCCGCTTTTTCCTGTTGAATGTCAGGCAGTCAGACAATTAAGGAACATGCAGTAAAATCTGTAGGAGGTAAACCTAGACCACATGGAATACAGTACTTCCTTTCCAGTTGTTGGGGGTTGGTTCTTTCCCTTTTCCCTCTGTGGAATTTTCCCCATGGTCATGCTAAGATACCTGTTGACTGGGCCCTGGTGGCAAGGGGGAGGGGAGAGAAGAAGGAAACCCCTCGATATCCAAACATCCAAAAGAGCAGACAGAAGGCTCTGGCTCGGCCCATTTCCCCTGCGGAGTTCGGACGAGAAGGACGATCGGTGCCTGTGTCCCATTCCTGCCATCCCAGCGCCAGGAGCCATCCTCACTGCTGTCAGACCCTGCCCTGCTGCCTTCTCACTGTAACCTGCCACCATCCAGCACTCTGCTGAGCACCAGGACCCACACCGTGAGCAGAGGGCTCTCTCTCCATCTCTCTCTGTCCCCCTGGGACAGCGCTGCCATCACCCCCAGCCCTCCTGCAGCTCTGCGGGACCTGCCCGCCCCCAGCACCGGGAACTGCAGCTCAGGGAAAAGGTGTCTGCAGCCAAAAAACACTGGGACTGAGTTACTGTTCTGTTTGTGGGTAATTTCATAGCTGTTGTTGTTCTTGTTTGTCTTGTTTGATATACTAGTAAAGAACTGTTATTCCTATCCCCATATCTTTGCCTGAGAGCTCCCTTAATTCCAAAATTATAATAGCTTTTAGGGTGGAGGGATCACACTTTTTCATTTCAAATGGAGGTTTCTGCCTTTCTTAGCAAATACCTCTCTTTCAAACTAGGACACCAGTACACCCAACAATTAGTATTTTCTGTAATTTGCTGCCACAGGGATCCGGGATAGATGGCATCAGCATGATGGGAAATGTTTTAGGTAGACTACAGTTCTACAACAGGATATGGACAGGATGGCTCAGAAATATCTTCACCAACATATGTTGTACCAGAGTCACAGAAGGAGAAGAGAGGGAGGGCTGAGGCTTATATTTGTGCCCCATAAACTTCTATCAAAGTGGCAGGACACAGACTTCAGGACAGATCTGCCAACCTGATCCCACTAGGAAATCCTTTCACCCCTTATGCATCCTCATGTCTCTGTGCAATAAGGCCTAGCACATCTGGGTCTCATATGGGCTGCTGGAAGTTCGGGGTTTTTTTTGTTTTAAGGCAATAAAAAAAAATCAAAATTTATGATTCCATGTACCTCACATGTACCCTCTTAATCCTTTTAGGGCACAGTAACATATTAGGCATTGATTTGCAAGTGGAGCACTGAGAAAAGGAGAGTGAATCTCTCACCTGAGGACATGCAAGCACTCTGCCTTCTCGATTAGAATTGAGCACTGGTATTATTTAAGTGCCTCATTTTTCAGACAATTTCAACTGGAAAGCTATTCTTAAGCTAGGATGGATGGAAGGTGTAAAGTAGACTAGAAGGAGGGGGGATGTGCTGTAAGCTCCAGCACCACATGATCCTACTACACACACTGAAATCCTTGTGCTCTGACCCTCAGGAGAACTAGTTGTGCACCAGCAGCCAACAATGTGCTGTTTTAGAGGAAATTCCCACCAACTTCAGATGCTGCATCATAGCACATTTTCTCTAACAGAGAAGGTTTCTGGTGCCTGAGCAGAAAGAGCCCAGAGCTGCTGCAGATATTAATCTTCAAAATTTTTCTATCAAGATATTTATGTGTGTACAACCTGGGGCAAAAAAAGTGCAGTGCTGTGTCATGGCAATGATACACCATTTGCTTCCTCAGAAAATGTGGCATCTTTGCTGTGCTCACCACAGGCCCACTGGCTGGGCACAATCAGATGTGACTCAGGACTGTCTGACTCAGCAGCTGTCCAGACAGGTCATATGTCAGTGCCAAAGGTCTGTCACTCTGCACTCTTACGTGGCAATACAGAAGGAATTCAAGTAATCAGCATACTAGCTGTAACACTCAGCTATTAATCACATGGGTGCATAGAGCTTCCAGGATAAGACATACATTGTGGTTCAGCAGGAAAATGTCTGCTCCTCTTTTTGGCTTTGGCATTTGTGATCTTTTGAAATCTGATTCCCCTCACTCACCTTACCCTGCACTAATTTTTTTTGGCCTTGTGCTTTAGAAGGGCAATGTTGTCTGGCAGAGTGTCAGGAGCCCACTTACCTAGTGCTTCATGGCACTGACATTGATTCAATATTGTTTTGTGGGACATCAAGTCCACATCTGATCTCTCTGAGTGAAAACAGAATGCTCACCTTGGTCTTCTAGAAGCAGGCATCATTTTGGGTGTCTCCCTCAAGAATGAGTCATTGCTGTCCTATGCAAGATCAGATCTCTGCAATCTGTGGACATAGACAGCTTGAGGCACCCCAACTCACAAATCCTTTGTTTATAGAATTTGTAGTAGTGCTGACTCATTTACCTGTATAGCATCTTCATCAAGACAGAAACAAGAGCTGTGGGCAGAAGTTCAACCACCTAGACATGTTTCCTGTGGTAAACTGTTGAAAGCAGCTTTCAGAAGCCTTTATAATTCCAGTAGGATGGGTTCTTTTGCACAGGTATCATGGATATCTTAATGCCTTTGCCTTCTAACAACTTTCCTTGCTATCTCCTCATTTATTTGTTCAGTATTAACCATTAAGTTGTTCAAATACTCATCAGTGTAACTGAGCTGCTGAATCTCTGTAGTCTTTTGTTTACCCTGCCTAGATTTATTTCACACAGAAGACTGGCACAAATCCCAAAAGGCACAAAACTAATGAAGGATTGATTTCCACTGTGACAATTAGTTGCTAAGCAAGAGAGCCTGGCATGTAGATGACATTGGGTGAGATTGTTTACACTAAATGTGTACTTCAGTCTAGAGATTTAATGTAAAACTGTGATAAACACACAATGAATTTATTTTTTTGTAACATGCATCAATTGCAATATTCTTTTCAAGGCTGGGTATTCAACCCAGCAGTGCAACAACTACACCACTCCTATGGTCTTAAGAGATAAGTGGAATATTTTACCTCCCTTAGCTCAATTCCTTCTGAGACCTATGCTACAAATATTATGTCCTTCCTCATTTGCAATTATTTTCACAGATAACCTTATCTTCACTTGTATGTAGGATATAAGTAACTCAGTAATCCAAGAGAAAACATCACAGGGATGCTGTAGATAAAGTTACCTACACATAATACACTTAAAGACCAAGTGGCAAGAAATATGTAGTGTTGATTATTGACACTGTATCAGAAAGGCTGTAACAACCAGATTAAAAATCATCAGAGTGATACATCAT
This sequence comes from Cinclus cinclus, assembly GCF_963662255.1. Lineage (NCBI taxonomy): Eukaryota > Metazoa > Chordata > Aves > Passeriformes > Cinclidae > Cinclus > Cinclus cinclus. Next base: position 59,110,433 of record NC_085084.1, on the reverse strand, counting down.
CAAATGAAAAACTACTCTCCACTGAGGCATAAACATTAGCTACTACAAGGACAACAACATATTTCCAGTTATTTCTGAAGATCTAATGTCATTCAGTCATTATAAGCGTAGCAAAAAAACCTGGCTGATCACCCATGTGATTAATGGCAGCTCAAATATCAACATAACAGACCCCAAAAGCAAACCCAAAGCTCTGCTGGTCTTAACTGTTGCTACCAAAGGTGATGGCATTTCATAGTAAAATGGACACAAGGGAAAAGATGTGGGCACTTCCTGTATGTTCCCATCCCCAGCTGTGTTCCTGGTTCATCAGTGCATCCCAGCCTGGAAAGCGCATTGCAAAGAACATCATCTACTTTTTGAAGATCAGAAATCTTTCCACTGCCAGTTCTTCCTAGTTTCTGCATCCTATCAGAGCTGCCAAGCCATTACTGAAGGTGCCCAGAAGCTCAGCAGGAATGCCAGGCTTGGGAGGAGCAGGGGGTTGCAGAGGGCAAAGACCAAGGAGCAGCGGCTGATACTGGCAGACTGCTCCTGCCATCAAAACAACTAGGGGACAATGTGGGACCCTAGTAATAACGCAGTTATTATCTATCAGATCCATGTTACTGTCTCATTTTTTAACAAGGAAAATCAGGCAATGCATTTTTCTGGTTTAAAAGAGAGAATATACTAATCTATTCAAAAACAATTAATCATATTTTCCCCTTTTCACTGAATGCCAACTGTAAGAGACTACATGAAGTCAGGATCCATCCCAAAAAAGAGGATATAAGTCTTACATTGAACTGTGGGGTTTTTTTAATCATTTATTATCATATTCATCTGAAAATGAATGTGGTGGCAAAAGAACTCACCACTGGTGTCAGCATAGAATAGTCACTTCAGATAGTGCTGTGAAAAAATGCAGCACTATGAGAAACAGAAATGAATTTCAGTTGGATAGTTCTTGATGCAAACTGTGCAAATCTCCATCTTCAAAGATAGAGGGTACATAATTTACACCGTAGATAGGACACCTTAGCCCTTTCCTAGGGCTTGGTGACCACCCTACAGTTCCCAAAGGGTCACAGTCCACCATCCACTGGCTCTGGTGCAGGGTCGTCCATGGTGGATCTCTGCTCCCCCAGGGACCTCCATGGACTTCAGGGGCACAGCTGTCTCACTGCGGTCTGCACCAGGGGCTGCAGGGGAATCCCAGCTCTGGTGCCTGAAGCATCTCCTGCCTCTCCTTCTTCACTAACCTCAGTGACTGCAGAGCTATTTTTCTCCTCTCCCTCCTCTCTCTGTCTGTCATGCAAGGTTTTACCCTCCTCAAGTAGATTATCATGGAGGTTCTAACATCACTGCTGATGCACTCATCTTTGGCCAGCAGCAGATCCATCTGAGAGTTAGCTGGCACTGACTCTGTTGGACATGGGAAATACTTCTAGCATCCTTCCACAGAAGCCACCCCTCTTAGCCCCCTCCTACTACCAAATCCTTGTCACACAAACCAAACACAGATAAAGAACAATTATTTCTCAAAGATGTGTGTGTCTGAAATACTCTGGAGGAGGTGATCCAGGCAGGACTGCACTACAGTTTCTATTTCCTGCAGCTGGAACTATTAAAACATTCTTTGAAAAATCAAAAGAGAAGTAATTTAAATATGTCAGGGAGTCAAGATAAGTTAATGTACCATATAATTTTCTGCAAACATGAGCTGAAGGGCATAAAGCTAAAAACAACTGCTTGAATTTGTGAAAGCAGACAAAGCAAAAACAACTGAGCAAGGAAGAACTACAGGCAACATTGAAAATAGGGCAGAAGAATTAGTGTCTGATAACACTCAATTTCAATTAATGTACAGTATTTAATTTCAGTTAATGTACTAATATAAGTTGCAGGATCTTGTGCATAAAATATCGAAGAAAATAAGATATTTTGCTGAAGAGAGATTTTGTAATAAATATGTTCACATATCAGTAACCTGTGTTTCTGCCATACTTACAGTGTTATCAAGAGGTAGTCACTCCATCAGTTTTGAACACATCTGGCTATATCTAAATCCACACATTTCCTCAGTTGCTAGGAGCTTACTTCAAGATCAACCTGAAGACATCTGTCAGCGTCTGCAAATACTGAAAAAATATTTCAAAATACAGTTCTGTGAGCAATAGGAGCTATTTTAATAAGGAAAATACTGCAAGGTCATAGTCATGTGCTCCCTCAGTTTGGAGTAATTCATCAATACAGTGTCATCAGATTGTCAAAGTAGTGAATATTCAAAATATTATTTACCTTGTGCCTGTGTGTGACATGTGCAGATAATGCGTCTACGCAAACTGAGCAGGTAGCAGAAAAACAACCATTTCAAAGTCCCATGGCTGTAAATATAGATTTTAACTTGCATGTGGGACTACTGAAATGGATTACTAAAGTGCTAATTTTTGTGATTTAAAAAAACCAAAACATAGCTAACAAAAACATTATTTGATTTATTATGTGTGCAATACAGAGAATGAATAGAGAGCATGCTAAGGATCCAGGTCTAGCTTCTGTCCTTCCACCACCATTAGAAACCAGGCAAAGGAAAATAATTAATTTGCTTAATAAAATGGAACTTTGACATGTTCCATTAAATTTTGTCTCAGGAATTTTGGATGGTCAATTTGGATACTTATGTAAACCTTCTGTCTACCACTGATCAAAAAATTTACTTTTTCTTTTGATTAAATAGATATTTTTCTTTATTTCTGGAAATACAGAAATACTGAGGCTTTATCTCCCTGGTACATTCTAGCCTCCCTACATTAAATTAAGATTATTAAGATGAGATGAGAACAAATTCTGGAGATGGTTTTTGTAAATAAAAACAGCAATTCTGTTTCAATTTTTTATGTGGCATTCAAATGATAGAAGTAAAGAAGTTTTTTCGTCCCCCACTGAAAATATTTTATTAATGAGAAAAAATACTTCATCACACATTTGGATTTACTTCTTTGGTTCTAAATGATACCCTGTCACAAGACTAACTTTAAATGTGTGAGTAGTCCTCTAAATTAAATTATTCACTTTTCTCAATTAGATATGCACATAAATAATGAGTCTACATTATGAGAACCAACGAAATTAAAACAATCACTGACAATCAATCCAGTCCCCTTACAAGCTACATGCAGAGTCTGCATCTTTTTTTCACTTTTGTTGCAATTCTGAAAGTTATTTTTCATTTATGAATAAATTATAATAGCAATACATTAAACAGATGCAAAAATGATGAAGGATGACAAATTATCAAGTGCTATTTCCATTTTCTTTTATTGTCCTAAAATGGTATATTCCTTAAAAATTAAAAAAACCATCATTCAAAGGAAAAACATTTTACTACAGCCCTATTAAGCAGAAATAAAAATTCCAAGTGGAAATTTCTGACAGTCTCTGGTCATGCTTTGCCATGGTGGATGATCTGTACTATATGGAGCATGTTCCTCATGAACTCGATCTTCCTGTTAGGTTTTCATTCATCAGTGTATCACAGTCATTTCAAATTTCTTTGCTTCTGAAAGGGGATTCATTTTACAAGAATCTGCATTAGAAATCTTATATTAGAGGTCTTTTATTCTACATATTTCAAAAATACTTCAGGTAGAGAAATATTATTATCTCCTATTTGTTCCTTACTTTGTCCTTTGCACAAAAAACACAGCCATATGTGAAAACTGACTGTGACTCCAAGATTCTGCATTTAACTGACAGAAAAAGGATTCAAAGGTCAGCCAGCTACAATATATACTGAAATGGATTCAAAACAGTGACATTGTTGGAAAAAGTAACAGAATATTGATGTCCCTACTATTAGTGTATCAAGAAGATAGAGAAAGTGATAAATTATCATCATCTGTCCTTGGAATAATACAGAAAGCAAATGCAGAGGCCTCCTTCTATATCTCTTCTGTTGTTGCTTAGTGGTAATAACACATTAGTTCTTGGACCAAGCCCCAGGACTAGAGGCAAAACATCAACACACTGAGAGCAGATAGAGTGGTTTCAGTCCTAAGGCTCTTTTAAGGGTACCTCATATAGAAACCATCTGTGATCTCCACACATATGCTTGTGGATTGCCAATCTTACGCCTCACTATAAAATAGTGAAGGAGAGCCTAGACTCGTTTCTGACTTGCATTTATGATTATCTTCATCAGCATAGGTCTGCCAATTTTTTTAGATTATTCCAACCAACAGTTTACTTTTTGGCTTCTAAACTGATTTTATGAACCCATAATGCTCTGCCTTGCCACCATCAGCCTTTGAAGGCCAGCTCTCTACCAGCCTGATTCCCATGGCATGATCCTACGAGTCAGCAAACAGACACAGATACTGCCCCTAGCCCATATTGCTATTGGTCAGTGCTGACCATGAATGCACCCTGTGCCATTCATCAACCCCTTATTTGCTTTCTCCATAGGGTTGCAGGACAGATGGGCAACAGTTAGAGAGAAGGAGAAAGTAATTGAGTGGGGAATCAGGCAAAAACCTGTAAAAATCTGTGAGGAAAACTTAGCTGGAAGGCCAATGTTTATTATCATTGCTGTTCTTGCCAATGAACCTAATGCACAGATTTAGGCTATAATAAATTAACAGAATGAAAATCAAAAACCTAAAACAGTCAGAGAAAGCCACAGACAGGAATACATGCTTCATGAGCACTGATTCATCTCATTTATTCATTAGAATATTTATCCTCCAGAAGGCCCACACCTAGGCACATGTTTGCTGCCATCAGTTAATGTATCCAAAGACTCTATTCCTTCAGATAAGCTTTCAGTGCTTTTAAGGAAGAACTAAGCATCCCACAGCATATTCCAGCTGTAACACACAGTGAAGGCTGCCCACAAGGGCAGCTGTATAGCAAGGTGGTAAGATAAAACAGCCCAGACCCCAGCAGAAACCCAGCAAGCAAAAAGCAAGAGATACACTAGAAGAGGCCAAATACGCCAAGCTGCACCAGAATAGCATAGGAAAAAGGTGGTTATGGACTTAGGGTGAAAAAAAGTCCTGCCAAAGGCGTGGGGGGAAGTAACCAGTTTGGTCAGGTGGTAGAGAGAAGGATCAGGAAAGCACAGTAGGGAGAGAGCAAAGTAGGAGAGGGATTTTGTGGCACTATAGTGTATTGCCACTGTTCCAATTTTTGCATAGCAAAAACTTTCCTTGTTTTTCTCTTTCCAGACTTTGAGACAAGTGGGAATCTTAAAAGCTTGAGCTTTTGTAAAGATTAAATATAAATTGGTAAATGCACAGCACTAAGCCTACTGGAATGGTGGTAGGGTGGTCTCCAAGGTCTTTTCTGCACCTTCCAGGGTGAGACAGCATTTGGCACTGAGAAGTATCCCAGTGCTCTTCAGTGCCAGCCAGTTCACTACCACAGTCACTGTGATGCACCTTTCCTCTGGTCTACAACCAGTATTTGTTTACAATTACTACTGTAGAAACTGGGAAATGGTAGGTGATGTGCAATGGTTTTAATCTTGGTCCTACCATATCTTGAGAATGCAGAACACTCACTAGTTTATAAGAAGACAGAGGTGGAGCATGAAGAGCAAATCAGTGTAAAGAGTTTTAGAAGCAAATGTTGAATCACAAAAGCTATTTGATCTTCTAAACCACACAGAATTGAAATGTGATCTAGGTGTTGCTTTGCTCTAACATTTTTTTGCAAATGAAAGATTATTGTGCTGTTAATGCAAGTCCATGAAATGTATTGTGCTCTTTCTTCTACTATACCAAACATCCAAAAATAATATCCTTTAATATTTTCCATTTTAAACATAATGACACATATTTTCAAGTGATATCAAAAGGTCATTTTCAAAAAATACAGAAGAATTACATGGCTGATTTTTGTTCCATTATCTTGACAGTACCTACATAGCAGGTAATTTGTCTTCCCGATGGCAATTATGCATCACACAGATGTAGAAATGCAACAGATCTTTCACAGGCTGTAGCTCTTAGGGATTTGGTGCCTTTCTGATAAGTAGAAACAAAGGGCACAGTGAAAACCTGTTTCACTACTCCTTCATTATTATTAAATCCACACACAACTTTAACATTTTAAATATTTTCAGGTTTGGCTCTAGCAGTTCCTGCAAGACTATAATAAGAATGTAATCCAGTAGCACTGAGTTTCTCAGAAGCTCTGCTAAATTTATTGTCAGGCCAGTCGTTCTGTGTTTTGATGCAGATTCTTTTTTTTTTCTCTCCCCTTCGAAGAGCTTCTGCAGTTTCTCTTGCTACCCCTTGATCAGAGCAATAAAAAATGCTGTGTATCATTGAGCAACATCTCTTACAGTAACTCCATTAGCCCTGCAGCTGCTGCTGCAGATGCAGCCTATTCACTCTCACAGTAAACAAGCCTTTCTTAAAAAGCTGTGAAGGTGTCTGGTGATGGCAAGATTCCTGCTCCCTGCCTGGGGTAGGCAGCGAGATCTCGATAGCCTCTTTGGCCCCTTGACTTCTCACAAAGCTTCCAGTGCCACCATCCTCATCCTCTCTCTGCAATAGTATGCTACAGGGAGTTTTATGAATCACCTCCTTCTGAGAAAAACTCCTTTCAAGTGACATTAGCAGCCAGCAGAAGAGTTTTGTTTCTGGTTCGATTGCTCTCTTTTTGCCCCAGGGCTCCTGGAGAAGGCTGTAGAGCCAATGCTCCACACTGTGAGTCTGCACCAGCTCCAGCCTGTCAGGATGAGGGAAACACAGACCCTCCAGTCTGTGCCTGTAGCGAAACACAAACTCTCCAGTCTGTGCTTGTTTCCTGAGTGCTGACTGAACAGCCTAAATAATGTCTTCACCTCAAACATGCTTGTCTTCAGACAAGCAGGATTGGTCCATTTTCTCAGGGCAATCACGACTCCATGCATGGCCCAGGAAGCAACTGTTCCAGTCGGTCAGTAAGTCAGTTGTCCTTTTTTCCTCCAAAGAAGCTCATTTACAATTAGTCATTTACAACACAGGATGGGGTAAAGGTTCTCACAGTTTCTCTACTGGCTGGGAAGCCCACGCATGCCTGTCCTTCCAGAGGAGGAGGACAAGGACAGTGCCACCATAGATAGGTGAAGGCAGGTTCTGGAGGATTGGGGGCAGACTCTGGCACAGCCTTGGTCTGGTCACACAGCAGCTGGCATGGAGCATGCTGCAGAAGCTGAGATAAAGCTGAGCCCAGAAATGTGTTCAATTTTGCCCTTTTGGTCAATGAGCATATTACTCCAGTTGTATGAAAGCTTCCTGCAGAATTTACTTGCAGAATTTTATTTTTTACAGAAATAAAATGCATAGATGCAGGAGTGGATTATCAAATCAGGTGGGAGACACATAGCACAGATTTGACAAAACCATTTCTCCTTTGGTATTGCAGGAGCTTGACTGAAAATATTGGTTATTGCTACAGTATTTTTAAATTGCCTTACTTTATTGTCCTTGCTTCACAGAATTGCCACTGTCTTCTGATACTGAAAGGGAGAAAATAACATATATTTTTAAAACATATTTTTACTTTTATATGTAAGGGATATTAAGAGACAGAATGAAATTTGCTGCCCAGCCCCTACAGTACCAGCCATTTGGAGGACTGACAGTTTTCAGGGGCAAAGAAATGTAGAGAATACAAAGCTTAAGAATTTATAATTGGTGCAGATATTATTGGTAAAATATGCCAAAAGTCTAAGTGGCCATATTACAAAACAGATGAATTCTGCATTTATGCTGGCTGCAGAATCATTCCCCATGGTTTTTGACCACTGAACCTTGGCTTTTGCTACTGCAGGTCCAAGTCTGCTAGAGCACCCAGCCATATGGTACCCAAGAGAGAAACCAGAGGGCTGGAAGCTGGGAACTGATTTCTTCTCCCAGGTTAAAAAAAATAAATAAAAGAAGATTCCTTCATTTGGGTGAAAGGCATATGTGTGAATCAATGCCTGACAGTGTTGTTCTAAAAACAGGCAGAAGGCTTAAAGAGCCACTTTTATGTGGTTTATGTCCTTTGATATTTTTCCCCTGAATTATCCAGTTTTTACAGCACCAGGATTTTGCCAACTGTTTGTGATACCAAGACAAGAAGTTCTGCCAAAGGATTTGCTTGAAGGTAGGGGAAGAAAGAAGAGAGTGTTCTTCAATTTTATGTCTGTGATGAACAGTTTATAAGGTCTGCATATTTAAAGTACTTTCCATTGTTCCTGCATAATTCCAGCCTTGCTTTAGAAGCAAAAACATGACTGATCATCTCAGTTGCATTCAAAAGTTTCCATTTCTTGACATCAGCTGACATTTTGTGAATTATTTACAGTGGGACATTAAAGTATACATTACATCTTTCCTAAAAGCTTGACTCTTCAAGGCAAATGTCTAGGCCTCCTGTCATTGGAACATTTCATCCAAAGACTGTATGCAGGACCAAAACTCACCTTTGTGGCCCCTCAAACCAATTGCTGCCATTTAATCATTCTGCAGATTCAGACAATGTACTAAAGCACACTGAGTTTTGCAAATCAGTGAAATCCAAAGACTACATTTTTTTCTTGAGGTAGGAAACTGCCAGGCTCACAGTGGGAACCTCTGAAATACAGATACAGGCTCTGCTGTGAACGTCTTCATCACCAGATGCAAATCCTCAAAACTGCTGTACTGAGGAAAACAGTCCAGTTCAGCAGATCCCCACAGTCATGCTCCTAAATGATTTCCAGGAACTGATGTAGAGCTCCTCTGGGAGTTGTAGGCAGCACTGCTATGTGAAGCACCAGAACACATGTCAAATAACAACAGAAATCCAAAGGCTGCATGCTGAGACATAGCACAGGGTCAGGATATCTATCCAATGGGGTAGGCAGGGGTTAAGGACTAGGACTTCCATTCACAGAATTACAGAAACACAGAATGGTTAAGGTTGGAAAAGACCACTGGAGGTCATGTAGTCCAACCTCCCTACTCAAGCAGGGTCCTCAGGACTCTGGACTGTGTTCAGGTGGCTTTGGAGCCTCTCCAGGGAAAGAGAATCTGCAGCCTGTCTTGGCAATCTGTTCCAGGGCTCAGTCACGTACATAATAAAGTTCTTCCTCATGTTGAGGTGGAACTTCCTGTGAATCAGTTTCTGCCCTTTGCCTCTCATCCTACTGCTCAGCAATATGAAAGAGGGACTGGTTCCCTCCTCTGACATCCTCCCTTCAGACACTCACATACATTGACAATAAATCCTCACAGTCTTTTCCAGGCAGATCCATCCCAGCTCCCCAAGACTTTCTCTGTAACAAAGATGTTCCAGTCTCATTATACTGAGGAACTCAGAACTGGACACCGCACTCCAGGTGAGGCCTCACCGGAGTTGAAGAGAGGGACAGGATCACCTTCCTTCACCTGCAGCCAGTGCTTTTCCTAATGCCTTTCAGGATCCCATTGTCCTTCTTAGCCACCAGGACACGCTGCTGGCTCTTGGACAGCTTGTTGTGCACCAGGACCCCCAGGTCCTTCTCTGCAGAGCTGCTCCCCAGCAGTCAGCCCCAGGTTGTGCTGGTGCCTGGGGTTGTTCCTCTCCAGGTGCAGGACCCTGCCCTTGCCTTTGCTGAATATCACGGGTTTCTTCTTTGTCCATTTCTCCAACCTACCCAGGTCCTTCTGAAGGGATGCACAGCACTCTGGGGTGTTGGCCATTATTCCCAGCTTTGTGTTCTCACACAAAGCTGATGAATCTGTTGACAAGGCACATGACACCTTTTACAAGTCAAGGATGAACAAGTAAAACAATACTTGTCCCAGTAATGAACCTTGAGAGAAACCATTAGGAGCAGGCTTCCAACACTGCCACTGATTTTGACCCTCTGGGATCTGTTGTTCAGCCAGTTCTCTATCCATCTTTCTGTCCACTATTCAGCCCACATCCCTGAGTTTGTCCATGGGGATATTATGGGAAACATCATGAAAAGACCTTCCAAAGTTCATGACATCCATCCACTACTCTCCCCTCATCCATTCATAGAAGGCAATCAAGTTGGTTAAGCATGATTTCCTTTTGATGAATCCATGCTGACTGCTCCTGGCCACCTTCTTGTCTTCATGTTCAGAGATGGTCTCCAGGATGAACCATTCCTTCACCTTTCTAGGGATTAAGGTGAGGCTGCCTGGCCAGTAGTTCCCTGGGTCCTACCTCTTCCCTGTTTTGAAGACTGGAGTACCATTTGCTTTGTTTGAGTCTTGGGGCACCTTTTCTTATCTTTATGACATCTCAAAGATAATAGTGAGTGAAATAGCAATGAAGCCTCAGTTCCCTCAGCCCTTGTGGATGCACCCCATCAGAGCCACAAGTCCAAGCCTGTGGATGTCAAATTTGACTTAGTGGTCTCTAACTCAATTCTTCTTAGCCAAAGGAGGGTTTTCCTTTCTCCAAGTCTTCTCCCTGGTCCCCTGGGTCAGGGTTTCCCTAAGGGATGGGCTTGGCAGTAAAGAATGGACCAAAGAAGCATTCAGTATCTCAGCCTTCTCTACAACCATGATTGTGAATGTCCCTGTTCCATTCAGTAGCAGACCCACAATTTCCCTACCATTTCTTTCATTACTGATATATTTGAAGAAGCTCTTCTTCTTGACCTCAGTCAGATTTAATTCCAGCTACACCTTGGCCTTCCTCACTGCAATTCTGCATAAGCTGACTATATCCATGTATTCATCCTAGGGGTCCTGTCCCATTTCCAACCCACCTCTGGGTTTTCCCTGTTCCTTGTTCATCCATGCAGGTCTCCTGTCCCTTTTTCTCACTTGCTAGCCCATGGAGCTGGATATACCTTCCTTGAACCTGGAGGAAGAAACCTTTAAATACTGACCAGCTTGTTGGACTCATTTTCCTGCAGGGCCACTCCCATGGAAATTAGTTCTCCTGAAGTCTAGGGTTGCAATCTGATGTTCTTCATCCTTGCAGGGTATTGAACTCCACAATCCCTGCAGCCAAGGCTACTCCAGCCTTTCTTGTTAATTAGGATAAGGTCCAACAGTACACCTTTCCTTGTTGGATCCTTCACAGCCTCTACGAGAAAGTTAACATCAGGGGTGACCTGAAAGGAACCTCAGTGGTTTTTATCACAGCCTTGCTGTGTTGTTTCTTCAACTGACATCAAAGTGGTTGAAGTTCCCCACAAGAACCAGGACTCGTGACTGTGAGGCTACTTCCAGATGTCTGCAAAAGAGCTCATCCACTTCCTCCTCATCAGAGGGCCTGCAACAAACACTCACTGCCATGTCACTTTTGTTAGTCTGCCCTTTAATCCTAATACATAAAATGTCACCTTGCTCATCATCCTCCCCAGGGCAGAGCTCCAACTGCTTCCCTGCTGTTCTGTTCATCAGGCTCTGGGCAAAGCCTGTGGGGAGCTGAGGTCCCCATCCCTATTCATAGTACCATTCTGTGTGAATATTACCTCGGTCAAGGTGTCTGCACAGATCCTTGTGTGTCTCACCAGTATGGATCATAAGCACAGACCCAATTGTCTTTGTTTGCTTTTCTGTAAGAATAAGTGAATATTTTCATAGGAGGGGATTTTCTGTTAATATTTGCTTGGAAAAGAGAAAATGGATTAGGCTAATGCCCAAGCATGTCTAAGCACATATTTCCCCACTCAATGCAAGACTTAAGCACATAGAAGATTTCTGAGCAGATATAACATCTTTATGTCATCCAGAAAATCCATGTGCCACCTGGGAACAGGGCAGAGACCTTTTAGATCTTTGTGGATCTACACAACTCTCCCACTCTCAATACAAGAGAAATACTAGACTGGATTCCCTTGTTCAAAGACATGCCTTAGAAATACAATATCATGGAAATCATTCTGCATTAAATGTAGATAATTCAAAAATTTCTATGCCCTTCAGAAGACATGCTGTGCAGTGCAGCAGCAGCAAAGGACAATAGTTAAATTGATTTTTTTGGTAATTCAGGAAGGGCTGAGGTCCAGCATAGGAAACAGTTGCTTTCTCTTGTATTGATGGGCTTCTATACCAATAGAACAGACCAAGGTAGGCAGATTGCAGGCCTTGAGGTGAAGTGAATGCCATTTGAGAGTATTATTTATTTGGATAAGACCAGTACTTTGTTGAAATCTCAGCCTGATGAGTTAGTATGTATTAAAATGCTTTATGATCTTCTATCTGTTAAGCCAACAGCATAGAAATTCTCACCAAGAAGGTTAATCACAACCAATATAATGTGAGGAACACTGTCAGTTACCTTCCCCCTGCCCTCTGAATGATAGAATGAAAGAGACCGTAGAGATCATTAATTTTCAATCCCACTGCCATGGACAGGGACATCTTCCACTAGACCAGGTTGCTCAGAGTTCCATCCAACCTTGAACACTTCAAAGGATGGAGCATCCACAAGTTCTCTGGGCAACCAGTGTCTCACCATTGTCATAACAAAGACTTTTTTCCATGATATCCAACCTAACCTTCCTCTTCTTTCAGTTTGAAACCATTCTGCCTCGTTCTGTCACTACCTGCCCTTGTAAATAGACCCTCCCCAGCTTCCCTACAGGCTCTCTTCAGGTACTAGAAGGCCAGAGTTTGGTCATACTGAAGCCTTCTCTATTAGGTACTAGAAGGCCACAGTTTGGTCATACTGAAGCCTTCTCTATTCCAGGCTGGACAAATCAAATTCTCTCAGTCTTTCCTAACAGGTGCTCCTTCCCTTAATCAACTTGTTGACCCTTCTGTGGACTTGCTCCAACAGGTCTGTGTCCTCCCTGCACTGGGGATAACCACACACATGTTCTCTTCCCTGCCTAAGACGCATGCACTGTCACCATGGTATCTGGTGACACTTGAAATGCTGTGTCATCATTTAATCCTCTTCTACAACCACAGAAACTGAGACATAGAAGACCCTAGGTTACAAGGGAATATCCCATACCAAGTTTCAACTTCATACAGCAGATTTAAATCCAGAGTTACATCCTTAGATCTCTGTTTCATTGAAAGCCAGCTCTTTGGAAAATGGAAATGCAGGTACACTTTTAAAATGTTGTCATTAGTGTCTTCCTTGCAGTGATGTAGGATATCAGTCATGAAGCACCTGTTTGAACCTGTAGGTGTCTAAAGGTGCAGGACACGCCTTTACTTCAGACATCCTCTTCCTTTCTTTTCAAAAGCCTGTTTTCCAGCTGATAGCATTTGGTTAAATCTCAGCTTCTGACTAAGAGGTTTAATGGCTAAAAATTGCCTAAGGGTCAGAATATTCCAGCTCGGTTCATCCTCTGGTCACTGCATTGAACCAGAACTTCAGACAGGAGCCTGACCTCTCCAAAATATTTTGTGCCTGTTTAGTGAAATGCAAGTATTGTCCTTGATGCCTTGTTTAGAAATGCAATTGATTTTAAAGAACTCTGAGTCTCTTGGATGATGCTACTAATGGCACACAAAGTTGTAATTGCCATTCTAAAATTTGCTGAAATAAAATTAATGCTATAAAGGGCAAGAGTACCTAACAGTATAACTAGGGTTTATTTTTTGTGCATTCTGTTCAGAAAAACCTACATGAAAAAATATGGAATTTATACCCTTCTCTGATGAATCAGGCAATGTGTTGAGGATATTCTGACAGCTAAAGGGCACATTGCCCTGTATTCAGATCCACACAGAGTAGAGTATGTCTGTCTGTGTGGTTACCTCTTACCTAAACATGCATTAAAGAGCACTTGGGTGCAACAAGGTAAATGCATGTATAGGTTCAGCACAGGTTGGAGACCAAATTTTCCATGTGTATGTATGGAAAGGAAATCTTATTTCTCTTCATCAGTTTCAGAAGCTTTGCTCCTTATATTCTTCTGCAGGAACAGGTGAAAAATATCTTATGTATAACTATGCTATAATACACAGACATATAAGAAAGAGGGAAATGGTATTAAAGAATCCCAAGCAATTTGGTCAGTAAAGCATGCTGTGGTATCTCTGGCAGTCTTTCAGAGAACTACAGAGCTGGTATAACTGGTCAGCCATCTGTGCTGAACTTTAAAAACATTTTCTACTATAAACCATATGATCTGTAGACCAGTTCCTTTCTGATAGAGTACAAGCTGTGACAGTCCCATATTTTATGCATAGCAAATCTCCTGTGTTCTTGTAGATCAATCCATCTGGTATAAATTAGAGTCTCTGTGAAGGGAAGTATTGGCTCTTGGGTTTTTTTATTCATCACAAAAGAAAATGTAAATACACTCTTTCTCTTTGTATTTTTTATCTATCACAGAAGAATATGTAAATATACTCTTTCTCTTTGAAAACTGAACATGGAAAAAAATATGGCAATGCAGCAAAGGAAAAGGAAAAGCACAGCATTAAGACCAAGTGTGAATGTACTTCTTTTTCTACTGTCTCACACAACATAAAACCAGAGGGCATTTCATATCTTTATTTTCTCTCAACAGCACAGCTATGTTCTGCATGTTAAACCCTGGGGAGAAGTTACTACACAGAAACTGCACAGAGTCCTACACCAGCCTACCACATGGCTTTTTATCGATCTGCAAAAGGGGCTTTTACCAACATCACACATCATAAGCCATCAGATGTAGATTTAATGGCCCAAGCCCCAGCTGCTGCTATTCATGAGAACAGGAGTTGGACTCTGTACATGCTACTGTACAGGCTGAAGCACTCAGGCAAAACATCACTCCCCTACAGCTGAGTTATATAAAGGAGACTCATACCTTGTGCCACTTAGAAGAAAAATATGCTTTTGCTAACAAATGCAGCCACGATTATATTTTGTTGCAGAACAGAGATTAGCTCAGCTGTTTAAAGCATGGTGCTAACAGCACCAAGATTGCAGGTTCAATATGAGCCATTGCCTTAAGAGTTGTGGGTCCCTTCCAAGTCAGAATATTCTGTGATCTGTGATCCATATCAGTGAATTGCTAAACAATGTTTTAAAAATTATGTTAAAGGACAGTTTTACACCAGCTCTTTACCTTACAGTTTTCTAGGCCTAGAAATAGAAAAAATTACCTGCAGTTTTATTTTACTTATAGCTTATTTTCTCAGCAGTTCCTGAGAAACACAGGGACTAAGTTAACCTGTAGCACTTGAGACATTCCCAGACATTTCACTGATAAACACAAACAAGGATCCCCCAATTTTTTTGTTTTTTAATGCCAGTGACAATATCCATATTAATAATATATGTGCCAGCATCAAAAAGATGATGGTCATCTCAGACATAATTAATGCTGACAACAAATTGGTAGGACTGCCACAGATTGCTAAAAGATATAACTCAGGACCTGGAACTGACACAAGGGACTGAGGCATTGCTCCCCCAGGGTGGCTACACCAAGAGCTGCCAACACTGCCACAACATTTCAGGGAGGGATTAATGCCTTTATCCCTTTCAGAATATGTAATTGCCTGCTCTCAGAGTCTGTCACTCAAATACAGAGAGTGAATACCACACCTTGCAAAGCATCCCTCAGAAAGGCTGGCCTGGGAGCCATGTGATCCCTGAGGAGCAAAGCTGGCTGAGAACACAGTGAAGCTGGAGTAAAGCATGGGATTGGGCTCAAGCGTTTACCATGCATCCCTTCATGAAACACATGTGGGGAAAAAACTCTCTCCTGAACATGCAGGTTTCTCAAAACTGTAAAAGATTGTCTATACTAGAAAGCCAAATTCATCCTCAGCTGCATCCAGAGCAATGTGGGCAGCAGGACAGGGAGGGGATTCTGCCCCTCTGCTCTGCTTTGCTCTGGTGAGACCCCACCTGCAGTGCTGCACCCAGCTCTGGGGTTCTCAGCATAAAAGCTTATGGACCTGTTGTAATGAGTCCAGAGAAAGGCCATGAAGGTGATCAGAGGGATGGAGCAGCTCTCCTAGGAGAACAGATTGAGAGACTTGGGGCTGCTTCTTAAGGAGATCAGGTTCTGAGGAGACCTTTTAACAGCCTTCCAGTACCTAAAGAGGGCTACAAGAGAGTTGGAGGGGGATTTTTTTACAAGGACAGGTAGTGACAGAAGAAGAGGGGGTTTAGATTGGATATCACAGAAAAAAAAAAATATTTATTGTGAGACATTGGAACAGGTTGCCCAGAGAAGTTGTGGATGCTCCATTCCCTGAAACGTTCAAGGCCAAGTTGAATGGAGGTTTGAGCAACCTGATCTAGTGGAAGATGTCCCTGTCCATGGTTGGGGATTGGAACAAGGTGATCTTTTAAGGTCCCTGCCAATCCAAGCCTTCTTTGATTCTATGCAATTGTTTTTCTGAAGATTATAAAATCAGATAGGGTCACTGAGGAGTACAACCAAAGTAAAAATGTACAATGAAGAATGTAATTTTATGTATGAAAAGATATATTTCTGTCTGTGTATGTCTCATAATCATGATTTCTTCCCCACTGCTTGTGATAATTACACACACAGCAAGTTGCAGAGCTCAAGGAAAGCTGCATTTCTTCACACTGTCTGCTGTCTGCTGACTATGGTTTTGCAGGTTTTTTTTGTGTCAGTGTCTGACAAACAGTGTTGCAATTGCCAAGGAATCTGGTGAGAGCAGCAGAATAGTTCTGCAGTGCCTCTCAGTGTGGCCAGGGATGGTTTTAATCTTACGGGTGAGCATTTAACTTATACAGTGCCTTTTAAATCAGTACACTAGCTACACACATTAATAATTAATATTGAAACGCAATATAGAAGTGTGTCAGTGCTGCACATTTAATCCAATATAGTTACACCTAAATTGACCTTGGCCCATTGTATTGACTTATGCAGATAAAAATAGAGGCACACATAATCCATAAGCTGAGGTGAAGAAAAAGAACCAAATATGTTGCTGTGAGGAAAATATACCAAAACACTGAAAAAATGAGTGTATGAAAGAATAGATTAAAGTCTGAAATACAAAACATTTATTTCTGTGTAAACATAGCATTTGGAAAGTGCTTGTGCAATGCTATGGCAATGCTATGGCACATGTATTTCCCTTAGAGGCATATGTGTGTTGAAGAAGACAAAAATCAGCTTGTGGTAAGGTGGGGCGAATCTCAGCAATAATCAGTTTCACTGCAGAGAAATCCAGCAGCTCACCCAGCAGTTTGGTGTCTTTTGTTTTAATAGGCCCTCTGAAGCTGGAATTTTCACAAGCGCTTTTAAATTAGCTCTGCACCTTCTTTGTTGAGTGAGGACGGCCTGTGTGTGCATCTATTACCCACATGATGAATGTCAAAAAAGGCAGAATGCAAATTCAAGCTGCACCCAATTAAAACTGGACTGGAATACGTGCCAGGGGACTGTGGAGCAGCCACAGCTCCCTGCTAGTTAGCGGTGAACCCGTGCTCTCTGCTTTCAGCTGCAGACTCACACACATCCCCCACCCCCAACAAGTCCCAGAGCAAACACACCATGCACCGAGAGTTTGCCTTGCCAGGCTTCACCAGGGACCTGTGCTTGGAGGGAGTGTGGACAGCTGAAATGTGAGATAATTTCTGGACAAGACGGTCACAAAAAATGAGTGCATCCCATTTACTTGATCGCATAGCTCTGGGAGAAAATAATGTTAAAAGACAGCTTGTACTGAGACAAAACAAAAGCAAGCAGCTCAAACCATCTAAAACACCTAAGAGTCGATGTGATTGTCTCTGTCTTCTTGAATCCTGTAATCCTGTCATCGACCTCCTGCATGACCACTCACCTTCATTTTCATGCCTAGTACTTGCAAGGAGGATCTGTTTCGACACAGTGAATTACTGGGAGACAGAAAGCTTTGCCCAGTGAAGAAATTGAATAGTCATATCCCTCAGCTATAATACAATTTACTTCCCATGAAGTTAATAATACTTCCATGTAAAATTACATGTACAACTTCCCATACTGTCTTTCCTTACCCTATTCCCAGGCATCACATAGTATTTGAAACCCCAAAAAGATAAAACATTCCAGCTGCTCCAAAATGTTCAGAAGTTAACTCACAAGAGTCATTGTGGTCTTTACACTTTGTACTGGAGTTTTTAGAGACACTAAATTGCTCACAGACAGACAAGAGCAGGATTGCAGAATAGAGGAACAGTAAATGTGAACTAATCACTCTAAGACACTACAGTAAGCAGCAATTTCTTTCAAGACTGGTTTAAACAAAAAATCTTCTCTGCTACAGACATAACACTTAATCAAGATAATATTTTGCATTTGTGTCATATTAGGTGAAGGAAGAAACCTTTAGGGAATAAACACCCTTTCTCTACGGTTATTTTATATCGTCATCTTTTCCTCTACACCTATATTTTACAATGATCCATGTTGTGTTGCACAGATGGCTTTTCTGAAAAAGGAAATAGCATTGGAAGAACAGTCAGAAGTATCCAGGGGAACCCTGGTACTTGTCAGTTCAGATTTCATGGCCTTGCTTTACAATTCAATGTTCCCAGGAAGCAGGCTACTGGTGCCTTACCTTGTGGCACAGAAGCACCCATGTCTCATGTTCAGTGACAGCTGTGAAAGTAAAATTTGCATATCTTTCACTCTCAGCAGCCAAGAGGAATTAGGTACAGATGTATAAAAGCATGCTTAACCTCTTAACTGGAAGCTAATACATCATTGCTGTTGGCTTATACAAGCACCTACCTTCATAAAAAATCAATGCGCACACATCAATATATCCAGCTACAGCAAAAGTTTCTGCACGTTTCTAATGCTGGGCATTGCTACTCTACAGGTGGCAGTAAGAAGTCAAATAAAAGAGTACTGGCACTTGGGCCAAACCAAGAGGCCAGAAATAGAAGTTGGAGATCGCTGAGAAGGGATGGTGAGCAGACAGTGAGATCTGCCTTTCTGGAGGCTACCAGTGGGAGCAAGAAGGGTTACTCATTGCCTCAGAGACATTTCAGCAAAAGCATTGCTTTCTCCATCCTTCATGAAACTTTGACATTTCCCTTGCTTGGGAATGAACACTGTTTTTCGGGTGGACCATGGTGGTGCCATGGGTGGTGCTCCAGCACTGTTTTATCCCATCTTTGGCCTGTCCTAATGGAGGATCAGAGCATTCACAATGAGATGAGAGCAAAACCAGAAGAGATCTGTTGCTCACCCATGCACACCTGCAAAGCCAAAAGTTCGATTTACTCCATACTCTGGGCAGATGCTCCTGGGGTTGAGGAATATTATTTTTTATTGTCTGCAATAATAATGTTTCTAATCCAATCTCCACATCTTTCAGCATTGATTTGGCTGTAAAAGTAAAGACACTATCTGGCCCTGCTCTATTCCCACAACTTCTCTGCAATTTAAGGACTCTGCTGTGGGGTATTCAGTGCAGTCCCTTGCTGGAACCAGTAGCAGCAGCAGCAGCAGCAGACCTGGGATAGGGACAGGTCTCACCAGGTCCACTGTCATGGCATGATGCTGGGGCTGCTGCAGGAAGGAGCAAGTGAATGACACAAGGGCCTCTTGACACAAGGATGTTCAATCAGCAGCTAGGGAACAATGTTAGTACCTTGCTGTAGATCCATGGATGCATTTCATGCACTGTCTGTATGCATTGCCTTTTTCCCAGCCCAAAAGCTTGCTTTATGGCTTGCAGCTCCAAAATGTCGCACAAATAATGTGTTAATCCTGGGCACACTTGTTTTGTCTTGGGTAGAGTTAATTTTCTTCACAGAGGCTAGTATGAGACTGTGTTTTGGTCTTGTGTTGTAAACAGGTCGATAATGTAGAAATGTTTTTATTACTGCTGAGCAATGTTCAGCCTGCTCAGCAGGCTTTTCTTCTTTTTGTACTGCCACTCTGGCAAAGAAGCTTGGGCTGCTTGGGAGGCTGGGAGGAGACAGAACCAGGACAAGTGTCCCAAACTGACCAAAGGGATATTCAAGACCTTGTGACATCATCTCAATGTATAAAGTGAGGAGAAGAAGAAGAAACAAGGAGACATTTGGAGTGACAGAATTTTGTCTTCCCAAGTAACTATTACGTGTGATGGGGCCCTGCTTTCCTGGAGATGGCTGAATACCTGCCAGTTCATGGGAAGAACAGAACTAATTCCTTGGTCTTTTCTACTTGCATGTGCAGATTTTGTTTTCCCTAATAAACTGTCTTTTATCTCAACCTGTGAGTTTTCCAGCTTTTATCCTTCTGATCCTCTCCCCACTCCTGCTGGCTGGGGCTATACCAAGATGTATACCAAGAGGGCCAACTCGAAGGCCAGATAGCCACCTCCTTCCACTGATTTCCTCAAGTGCCATATCCTGGACCATCAGCCCCTCATCCACTTCACTGCATTTTGGACAAGCTTCCCAGTGCAGTGACACAGGCAAGCTTCCCACTGCAGAGACAGAGGTTTTCATTGACAAGTTTGTTGCGTTCGGTTATTGTTTACATTGATGCTTTCACAGATCCTAAATTAAAGTATTTTTCTGCTGTCAAGTGCAATGATGTGTATTAAGCTTTTTCATGCAAATCAATCATCTACTTATTTTCCTCTGCATGTGCTGCCTTCAACAGCAGATTGGCAATGAGAACACATAGACAGACAGAAGCTATATGATTAGGCCTTCATCTCAGAGGACATTGTAGTATCTGTTCTGATTTTCATCCTTTTATCCCTGTCCTTAAGCAAGGTTGTCTCCTTTCTCAAGGATGAAGAAAAAGGAAAGGAGAAGCAGGGGAAAAGGCTGGCTTCCTGAAATTTGGCCCATTGGAGAGCTTCTATGCTTAAGCCCAGCTATAAAAATAATTTCTGCTACTCACATACAAAGTTACAGTCATACATAACTGCTTGTCTTGGCTATTACATTTTAATGATCTCCCAGACTGTCCTAACATGGGGCCATGGTGCCTGGCATCTCTTGGCTGGACATGCTTGAGCACTCACACTTCAGGAGCATCATGCTTTTAATATGTCCCTGTCTCCATAAAAGGGAAAAAAATAGTTTCCTGACATGACAATGAAGTCTCAGAAGGAAATTATTTGAATGAAGAAGTGGCAGAGGGAAGGTTAATGAAATGTGTGAGGCAACAGAAAGAATTTTCTATTTGTCTCTAGTTATAGTTGGGTATTTACATTGAAGTGATTAAAGAAAATTTAAAATTAATAAAGTATTAGATGCCAGATATTGAATCAGAATTATGGTGCTGGAACAACGTTGTCTGGAGTATGAAACATTATACAAACTAAACATCAGATAGCTGTTGGGGTAGAACGTGGATTTTGCAGAAGACTTCTCTCTGCAGCACTCCTCCTTTTGTTCAGTTTGCCTAATTCAGCAGTTTTGTTAGTGGGAAAACAGTCTCCTACTCTCAGTGCTGCTATTTTAATGCACAAACTTGCACTCGTCTGACAAAGGGATGGGGGTGGAGAACGCACACCTATCATTGCATAATCAGGCATGGTGACTTCAACAGGAGTGAGACGTGGTCCAGTAACCTTTGCTGCTCATGGCTCCTGTCTCCAGTAGCATCCAGATGCTGGCCTTGCCCTAAATATTCAGGGATGGGCCAGTCTATGCCAGGGTGCAGGAGCTGCTGCCTCGCCAGTGTAAGCAAAACAAGACACCTCTCTCTGCTGCTCACCGCTGGTGTACTGCCATGGATCTGTGCAAGTGCAGCAGCACCTGAAGATTAGAAACTTATTCCAGAAATGTAAGGTAAGAGTTTATATTTTCTGGTACTTCAGTGTTCCCTGAGGGCAAGGAAGATACCTAAAAACTAAATACACAGCTCAATAAGACAGAAGAATTGAGAAATACAAAGCTGCATTTGATGGGAATGTATAATTGTTTTTGGACCAGTTTTGTCGTACCAAGAGGAAGAGGAGGAAGAATAACATGGCAGAGAACACTTTCAGTCTGAAAACACATAAATCATACAGCTATGGGCTCACAAATACCACCTTTCTTTAATGCTATTGACAAGAAATCCAAGACTCATCTAAAATGCATGTTATTCAGAAATAACTCACAGCTTGTAACAACTGCTGCTCAAAATTGTTTTGCTGTGTCTTATCCAGCTAATGAGCCCAAATCACTGCTTTGGTCATGGCAAGGGTTAGACTCAGATTGTTGAAGCAAATTCACCCATTTAATAATTTCAAAACCAGTTTCCCAACACTGTTGCAAATTACTGACATAGTCCTTGCACATCTGCAGTGTGGAATATAACCTCCATTTTCAGAGCCAAGTGCTGCTCAGAACCAGTAATCAGAAGCCACAGCAGCTCATCTCAAACCCCACAGCCTGGCTATCACTGCCCCTCCACCTTGGGGACCTTCACTGGATGAATCAGTGGAGCTGGACAGCAGAAGGATGGTGTTTCCAGTGTAATGTTGTCCAGCTGATTTCCTGTGCAGGCACCACAAAGCTTACCAGACAGTCACAGAAAGGAGGGATAACACACACTTCTGCTCCTATTTCCAAGAAATAGGAAAGCCCAAAGTGCGGGTGCTCAGCTCAGGGGATACTTACCAGACCCACAGACTGGAGCTGTAGGGAGTCTTGGTGTTACAAGACTGAGAAACAGTGAAACACTGCTAATATTCACCTGAGCTCAGATTATCAGAGGGCCAAATAAAAAGTGGGATCATTCACAAGAGAGACCCAAACCTGCTGATAACACTTGGACTCCAATACTTGTGTCAGCAATTTCATTTTCTATGCTTTATATAAAATCCCAGTGGAAATATTAAGAAAAATAACTGAAAACAAGTGATGGGTGATAACAAAGAATCAAATTAAGGCTGGAAAAAAAGCAGGGTAGATTTTCTGCTTCTTCCCTCCTATGCGTATATAAAGAATGGCATACTTTAAATTGCGAAACCATTTCTTAAGCAGTTTATCTCATAAAACTCATTATGCAGCTTAAGTTTAAAAAAATAGAATATTTTAATTATAGTGACCTTCTTTAGAACTGCTTTGAAAATTACTGGAAAAAGGCATTATCCAGGAGCTACATGTTCCTCCACCATTAAGGGAAAGAGCTTCATAGGATCCAGTTATAACAATAACTGAACTACATTGTGAAAGATAAAAACTATCATTAGGGTAAAACATTTAATTTAAAAAGCTGTGAGTTTTGACAATGTTATAAGCTTTTATTATTCATGGCACACACCAGCTTCCCATCAAATAGGATTATAAAAAAACCCTTCTTTTCTGGAAAGGTTAATTTATGATTCCCCATATCTGAACCTTTTCATGTCTGCCTCAAAGCTGCTTCATTCATTGCTGAATACTGATTTGGATCAGAAACTCATCCACTATCACAATTCTCAAGCTCCCACTCCAAACAAGGATCATAAAAAGGAATGCAAAACCACCTTAGATTCTGCTTAAAGAGACTAATTTTTGGATATATTGACGTATTTAACATGTTCATATTAGTAAATATATACCCAGCCAAAAAATTCCCCTTATTGGTCCTGAAAGCTTGTCCATCCCAGCATGGAGATTCCTAACAAGGACACTGCTTCCAAGATATTAGTCAACACTGAAGCATCCATTTCAACTGAAGTTTCTTCAGGATCTTCTCTAGGTAATCAAGTGGTAACTCCTTCTACTGGTAGTGTAGCTGTTATAAATTGCTTGCCTTGGCCATGCGTGAAAATGTGCATTGACAAAATCACACTTTCTTCAATATTTAAGAATTTAGCACTAGCAACCCTACTGGCAAAATGGCTAATTATCAGATTAGTTAAAAAAAGGTTGCCATTATTAATGCATCTGATCACACAGAAGTGCTCGAACTGAATATATGGTTCTGTCTACAAAGCCTCTGTATAAAGTCTTCTTTCATAAACATTTCTTAGAGATTCAGTCAATATTTCTACCATAAAAAGAATTAATTAGTCTGCTTACAGATGTAAAATATTTAGAATACTTTTTTTGACTTCTGCAGAATGTTATTTTTGTACAAGCATAATTATAATGAAATATTTTTGCTTACTTATTTTACTACATGCTAAATGTAGCTGGCTTTGAATTTTAAGAAGTAAACCACCAAAAAAGTCCATTTGAAGACATTAGTGCTGCAACCAAAATATAAAACTTCTCTCACTTCATATTTTTCTTGGCATGAAGTATTTAGAGCTGGGCTTCAATTGGCAAATGAGTCACCCCATGTCTTGGATCACTGTCTCCTATTTCTTTGATTTATTTCTTAGGCAGGGAAGTCTTCACTGAAAAGAAACTGAGTCTTAGAGCGGAGTTAAGTAACACATCTGAAATGAAAACTGCTATTTGAGGTTTTGACTACTGAGGCATTGTATCTCTGCTTTTGCATCTGTAATGCTCATAATGGAAAGGTATGCAGAGGACAAGACTTACAGGGTGGGTCACTGCGGGTGCCAAGGTCCTATGAGTAAGGACCTAAATTGAAATGACTCAGAGAGAAGGCTGCCAGGCAGGAGTGGGCAGGAATGTGACCAGTGCTGCAGCCAGCTGCCTCCAGCAGGCTCACAAGCTGCCAGAGAGACTTTCCCAGAAGTCGGTGCAAATATTTGTTGAGGTGCAGCAGCCAGAGAGTAAGGGAAGGCTGGAGCCAGAGGGGCTTACTGCACTGCATCACTGTCCTGTTACACTGTCATACTGCTGGGTTGTAAAGGCAAATTTGGAGCAGAGAGGTTAGAGCTCTAGTTTGTGTGGAAGTCTCTGGTGAGGTTTAGTAGCTGAGTACATACTTTTGTCCTTTTGACCTTTTTCTCTTTTGTATGGAAGTAGCTTCTATCTAAAAACAAAACACCAAACAACCAAAACCAAAACCAACCAAACAAACAAACACCAAAAACAAACTATCCAAACCAAAACCTAAAACCACAGCACCCCAATATCAAAAAGTATTTTCCAAATAGCTCCTGCCTGCCTAAAAGAAATCTCAGAGAACCAACCTCTATAATTCCACCTTTTGGCATCTCAGGCTTGTTATATCACGTACATTTATCCTGAATTACTTACTGCTTGCATCAAGCCAGTCTGGTATGGTTAATGTGGAGAACAGAGAGTGTGAGAATGACCTAATGTTAAACATAAATTATATTTATGTATTTTCAAGTGATCAAGTTAATCTGAGCGTACACCTTGAGTGTGACAGTCACTAATCTGACACAGCAGTTCAAACCAGCTATTCAAAGAATATATTCTACACCTAGAAGGTGTAGAAAAGTGATTCTGCACAGATCTATGAAGATAACAATAGCTGCCATAAAGCTTTATGGAAACTTCTCATCCATAAGGAACCATGAAAATGGAGCAGATGATGAAAGACATTCCAGCCTACCTTATAGCAAAACTTGTGAATGGGTTTTTGGTAAGAAATGTTAAAATGCAGAAGATGCTGGCAAAGTGACTTAAACAGAAAGTCTGGATTATAATGCAATTGGTATCCATACCCTTGGTGATAAATTAAGTTCTATTCAAGATTTTCATATAGCTGTATTACACATATTGATCATAAAAAAATCACATATTGCCTCAATATAGTACTCCCACTTTTAGCAGCAGATAAAACTGGAGTCTTGCCTCAGGTGTACATAGTTATTTATATGGGCACAGTTTGTCTGAAGCTCTGAAAATAACCTATAACCTTGCCTATCTGGTTTTAATTACAGAATTAATAAATAATCTCAGGATTTGGTAGGACTTTTGATTGCTGATTTGGGATTGTTTTGAGACAAGAGTGTTGCATTATGAACTTTTTTAATATGTAAAGAGTGTGCTACAGCCAAACAGCTTGAATCTTGACAACAGATTATGTTTTGCAGATGATTTTGGAACACAGCATGAGAAACACTACCTATTTAGAGATTAATAGAAAAGTAGGGTGAAATGTACTTCGAGATAATTGTTCCATTTAGATGATAAACTGCACAGTAAAATACTCCATAGATAGTAATAATTTAATCTTGAAGACTATAACATATTCTGAATTACTTTTATTCATATGCCAAAAGTGTTTCAGAATGATAAAAAATTCATTTTCTCAAATGTAAATATGCCTGAATACCAAAGCATCTTCTCACAAGACATTTATGGATTCAACCTGCTGCTGAAAGGCTAAGCATTTCTGTCAGCTATTATATTTTACTTCTGAATACCAAGTCAATTAGAAAAATCTGACTTTACATGCATTAACATACACAGACAATGTGTTCCTTGAAGAAGAAGTTGGGGCCCAAACATTGCTTCAGCACATTGATTTGTTCTAGAGTTAAGAAGGTATTTGTCTGGGAACATCTTGTCTTCAGGTGGACAGTGGGAAGGTGATTTCACTCCATCATATATCCAATCTCATGCCTGACTGCATTTTATGAACAGAGTTAGCAATTAAAACAGGTTAGTCTTCCTTTATTCTATTATATTTTTTATTTTGTTGAAAAAGATGCTGGCCTTTCAAGGTCTCAAGTTTGCCATGAGGTTTGGTAGCACTTGTTTATATCCATAATATTGTGGGATGTGAAACACAGTAGTGTTTGTGTATGCGTCTTTTAAGACCTTTGCACCATATGTATCCATCAAAGTACCATTTTAAATAGCAATATGAAAATTATAATAATTTAACTTTCATTTTTGAAGAGTAGAAATTATAATTTGGTAAAGATGTATTTTAGAACAGGCAGCAAGGAAGAATTAAGAATTCACATAAGAACCAGTCACATGTAAAATACATGCACTCAACATGACAGATTGTCCTCTTCCCTGTTCTTCTATCACCTTCTGTACTCAACACCCAGGATAGAAGTAGTCTGAATTCAATCAGTCCACCATAGGAAAGTGAAATTCCCTCTCCACTGTAAAGGGGCCAGGCTGTGATCACCTTCTTTCCCCCAGAAGCATCAGGCTTTATCACTTTTCTGTGGCTGGGGTACCTGGCCTTTCCTCCCCACAGAACACTGCAACCACAGAGGCTCCACCAACAGCATACTCCTTCAGATGTGGATGATTCCCATTTCTCCTCTCCTAGTACACCCTGCTGCTAGGCCTGGAATTGCTGGGATGTTTACAGATTCTTGTCTTGGAATATTTCATTGTCTGTACAGATCTTCTCTGTATCAGATGGCATGTTCCTACTTTCCTCCTAAACCCTGTGGAATAACACTTTGCTTTGCAATGGAAAATTCTGCATTGGTTGTACAGACACTGTACTGGGCAATGAATGATTTCCAATAATTTGAATTGGTAAAAAATATTGCCCTGTGTTTACCTGAAAGAGATCTCAATAGGAAGTACAGTTGTGGGTCTGGTTTGTGGGCTTTGAGCCTTTTGCCAGTGCTCAGCTGGCACCTATGTTTTTCTCCCACATGAAGAATCAGTAAAATTGAGCCCTCTGTGAATTTTACTCCTTGAGTCTTGCCACAATTTTTCCTTTAACTGTGATGCTGAGGACTTTTCTTCTCTGTTTTTTTTCCCTACAAACCAGGAACAAGAAAATCACTGCAGCTAAATTCAGCCACTACGGCCAAGCACAAGGTGTTTGTTTGGGTTTTTGTTTTGGTTTGGTTTTTTGTTTCTTTTTGCTTTTGTTTTTTGTAGTGTCCCTTGTATTTTGAGCTACAATACTGCCCATCACTACAGTGAATATTCCCACACAACAGCTCCTGGATCCCTTGGAAATTGAAAACCAAGCTGTGACTCAGCAAAATGCCAATCAAACTGGAAAATAATATAAAATGCAACACAGAGTAAAGTGCAAATAACTCAAAACTGTAAGAACAATAAACACTGAAGAAAATCACTACTTTTCTAGGGAAGAATATTCTTCATTAGAATGGCATCATCCATCACCAGCTGTTACAGCAGTAAAAGTAAAAACAGCTACAAACACATCAATATCTCAAATGCTACTGTATCATTCTTTCCTCCTATATGTGCAACAAGCTTAAAATAGAAAACTCTATTAGTGCTTGATTTTTATAATGCCTTCTTCCTGCCAGCCCAAGATTTTACTCTCTAAAAGCTTTTTAAAAGGCAGGCTTTATTTCAGCCTGGCTTTGGTCAACCTGACAGCTACCTTGTGAAATTCCCCAGCTGGTGACTTGAATTCTTTCCTGATTTCAGACAGCTTCCAGGTAATGACAGAGCTTTAACCTTCCCCTTAGGGACCAACAACAGAGAGGACTCATGCAGGTGTGTGGTTTACCTTCCCTCTTACAAGTTGGTTAAGAAAACTCAGCCTAGAGTGAACCATGAAGAGAGCAGAGAGGAAATATTTTTGATCGTGCTGATTAATTTTTGAGGACCCTGAGGAAGCCAAAAGGGTTTCCACATAAACTGGGAGGGTGCCTAGTTAGACCAGCCTGCTAATCCCAGCCATAAGCTTCTTCCACAGATTTCTTTCATGAACAACAGCACAGACTTCACCCCATGCAGCAGAACATGTGAACTTACTCCTATGCACCATCTAATTAGTCTCAGTGGAGAGAGAATCTCAAAATGTCAGCTCCTGCAAGTCATGCTGACCTATATCAGCTAAGAATCTGCCTTCTGAAGGCTCTCAAGAGGACATTAAATGGATTCTAGTGTGACATTCTCCATCACAGCTGCCCGTTCAAGGAGAGCTCTAGTGTAAACAGTGAATGGGGAAGTCATTGCAAGGCTGCAAACATTAAGGGCTTCAATATCTAAACAGTATCTTTTAGGATATTTCTATTTCAGCAGTACCCAAGTCAGAACTGTGAGACACAGTTATTTTTACCCATAGAAAGAGCAATCTGCAGCACTGTGCACACAACCCCTGCTTTTATAACCTTCATTTTAGCTATTATTATTTTCCTTAGAGTTTTGGGTAATTAACTCAAAGATGAGAGAAACACCCTACTCTATCCAGAAAGAGAAAAATAAAATAAAGAACATAGGGGAAGCATTTATGAGACTGTTCCATTATTTTTTAACATGATGTTTCAGAATGAGTCTTATCTCAGACTTTCTCCCTGCCACACTGGGGTGACAGGTAACTTCCTCCAGCCTCCATTTTGTACTACCAGTGGCCATAGCCAGACACCCAAGTCAACAGCAATTGCTGAAAGCCACAGCTGGGCTCCTGTCCCTGCTACCCAGCTGAGTCTCTTTGGATAACAGCTCTTCAGAGCTTGCCAGACTGCTGCGCTTTGCCACTGCCCACAAGCAGAACAGCTGCATTCTTGACAAGGACTCTGCTGCCGTGGTTTCCTTATCAAGCTCCTTGTCAGGAGCTGCAATGTTGCATTTGCTGTAACATCTCTCACGATTCCATCATTCCAGGCAAACATCACCCAGAGTTTCTCTCTTGCTTCTCCAAAACACAGGCAGCAGGACTGGGCTGAGCATGCATCTCTCATCAACCCTGAGTAATAGGATAAGAAAAAGGAAAAGAAGCCCTCCCCTTCCTTCCACCTCTGTACTGGGTCCCTGCCTGCCTCAAGCCCAGTAACAGCCAAATGACACTCAGCTGCTTCTTGGTGTGCTCACAGTGAAACTGCAATTTTACATCCATGGGAGATGGAATTAAATAAAAAAACCACAAGCCCAAAGCTGAATCCCCCAGGACCATGGTGCATACTGGTCTGGGGACATTCTTCCTGTGCCACCAAGGCTGAAGATGCTCTGCTGCAAGCAAAGGCTAAAAAAATTGTATTTTGCTTCTGATATCATATAGTTTCTCCTCCTGGACTAGAGAAATGAAGGAGAGAGATTACACAATTTTTAGAAAGAGAGAGCAAAAAGTAATTTCAGTGCCCCAGGCAGCAATGCTAAAGCAGATGGTAAGATGTGCAGCAGGGAGAGATAACCACAAGGTTTATAAGAGCAAACCATGAACCCTGACTATTATCAAATAACTACTGAAGTAGAAGGATCTGTCTGAAATCCAGTGACATGCTGACTAAGGCTGAAATTTATAAAAGCAATGCTTTGTCGATGCTTCCACAAGGAGCACAGACACAGCAACCACCAGAAAAGAAGAAGACTTGGCTATGTAGATTCAATAGGCTACATTTAAAAGGATTTTTGGTGTCAGGTTCCAACAACCAGCTTAGAAAACTGGAGACCTATTACCGCAACAGCTTGTGGGAAATTAGCCTGGGTAATGGCCACTTATGCTAATACTTGCACAATGCCCTTGTGAAATACAGAATGCCCACCAAAGCCACCTGGGCACCCGAGTGGGGGAACAGCAGCAGATGCTTTTCTCTTTAAGACCCAAAGGCTCAGAGCATTAGCAGCTAAGCTTTGCCTGGGCTCATTTAAATAAAGAGTGAGGGTGATTTTTATGGGACTCGTGCCCTCTATTGATGCAGGTAAAACACTTTACTGAGATGGTGCTGCTGGCTGAGATATGGCTGCCTCAGTAAGACATGTTCGTAGCTAGGAAAGAGTAGTTTTTGTTTGTTTGTATGGATTTTTAATTATGTTTTTCAAATAACCCCTCAACAGACATCACCTGAAAAGGTCTACATAGAAATGCATTAAACTGGAAAGGTTTTTTCTGGTCACTACTTGTGAATTTTTTCCTGGGATGAGCATGAGAAGAGCAGGCCCATGTGTCTACCTCCCTCTGGTGACTATACACCTGAAATTAGAATAAGAGTGTCTTGAGCAAACAGGAGCAGACAAGGCCAGGTGCTGCCATGTGTGCAAGTTGCACCATTGGCAGGATTTCAGTGCCTGTGTTAAAGAACAGAGTAAGAATGAGAAGATTAATAACAAATTAAATTTGTATAATCAATTAAGGCTTCACAAATAAATCTTCATTTCCTCATTTGTTCCTTTAGACATTTTCCAAATCATACTTCTAACAAATATTATCTCCCCAAAAAAGTCAGAGGAGGCAATGAAACTATTCAAATGTACTATGTCATAGTCAGCATACAGTATATGCCAACATAGAAATACAGAATACACATGAATTTTCCTTTTAGAGTGTTCTTTACGAAAGGCTCTCTAAGCAAGTATTTTATCTCCCTGGTGTGGAAGACTGCATTACATTGGCTCAGGTTAGATGTACAATTGAACCATTGGGGCAGCCCCTTCAAACACCTTCTACCCTGCAGGCTTCTCTAAAAAGACCTAGGTGTTGTGTTCATAAGGGAGATTTATAATGGCATTCACCCC
Source organism: Cinclus cinclus (assembly GCF_963662255.1). Taxonomy (NCBI): domain Eukaryota; kingdom Metazoa; phylum Chordata; class Aves; order Passeriformes; family Cinclidae; genus Cinclus; species Cinclus cinclus. The sequence continues at coordinate 59,079,365 of NC_085084.1, read as the reverse complement.
AAGCCTTTCTAAAGTCTAACTGATCTGTGCTGGTTTTGGATCCCTTTATCCTACAACTCTATATCCTTTTTCATGTTTGTTATGCTTGCTGGAGTTGAAAAGCTCCCTTCCCAGAAACCAGCCATAGATGAATTATTTAATATTCTATGATATGTATATTTTATATTTTCATTTCTTAAAAAAAAATTCATTGCAAACAGTGATTTCGATGCTGGGTGCAATTCTTGGATGCAAGTTTCAAGCAGATTGGCTGTAGGGTATATGCACAGCCGCACACTTGGATGGAAAAAAATCTGAGGAGTTCTGTAAAGACTTGCTATTTCCATCTGAGAAGTGAATACGTTATCAGAGATCAAGACATAAAGCTTGGGAAACAGCTAGTATGGTTCAGACTTACAAACTTAAAGCCAAGAAATCTGGCATCTGCCCAACAACAATACTGGCTGATTCTCAACAGAAAAGGAAGAGGCTCATAAGGATCAAGGATCCATTGGAAATGTTAATTAAATGTTGAAGTTAAGGTTTAAGTCAATGCACTTAGCCTGACCCCCTGTTTGCATTGCTGGCTCTGCCTAGCAAGAGACAGCCATCTGTCAGCCAGATGCACTGGCTTTCCCAGGCCTCACCACTTCTCTGCAGGGAGACAGCATTCATCACCCAGTGCCCACATGCAGTGTTCCTGAATGGGACAGGGCAGGAAAACACCTTTCCCTCCTTCTTTTCTTGCCCACCTTGTCCTGCATTGGCTGGACAGATGTCCCACAGCCTGAGGACAAGTCCTGTTCACCCTGCTCAGGTGAGAATAACATAGAGAGAGTTCCAGGCTCAGGTTGTACTCCTGCAGATTTACCATGGACCAAAGGGAGAAAGAATAGCAATTCTCAACTTTTAGAGACTCCAATATATACATATGGGGAGACTTTATGGCATTTCAGTACTTAGAGGGGAGCTGTAAGAAAGATGAACTCAAACTTTTTAGCAGGGTCTGTTATGACAGGACAAGGTATCATGATTTCAAAGAGAAAGAGGTTCAATTTAGATAAGATATAAGAATTTTTTTTTGGTTAGGGTGGTAAAATAATGACACAGGTTGCCCTGAGATATGTCCCTGGTCATGGCAGGGGATGGACTACATAATTTTTTAAGATCCATTCCAACCCTAACCTTTCTGTGATTCTATCATTACAGACAGAAATGTACCCTGTGATGGCAGTTTTGCTGGGCACAAATAATGAAATCCAAGTGGAAAAGGATCCTAAAAGTTTACCATTGCAATGAGACACTGTAGTGCTCCTGAAAGTCCCATTGCAAAAGAATTATTTCACTCAAACATCATAGGTGTTTTTGGAGATGGCACAGGAGCACATTGGCAAGGAGTTTGCTCACAGAAGACAATAATAGGTGCACAATTTCTTGCTTTCTTGCTCAGCTTGTCAATGCTGTGTACTTTATCTAAAAACTGATATAATCTAATAGTATATTCACCACCAGCTGTTAATACAGAGCCCACTTAAATTTGTTTAGGATAGATAATTATCTATACCATGCTATTATTTACAAGAGCGTGATGTAAGAGTAATTCATAAGGGGAGAGTGGGCTAGAGACAAAACAGGCTTCTCTTGTAAGCCTTTGCCTGAGAGGAGTCTGATCAAACACGCTTTTCCATGTTCTGTATTAACTGCCTGATTTTTTTTAACCTTGAATAGTAAGATAATCTCTGGGAGTCTAAATATCTCATAGAATAATTAGTCATAACTTATCAACTTACCTTATCAATATATTCATTTTTTTCATAGATTGGAAGAAAAATGTGGAGGTTTCTAATCTAAATCCCTGCTTGAAACAGAGTTGTTACCAAAATTTCATGAGATTTTTCATGGCCCCACCCAAAAGTGCTTCATGTATCTCCAAGGACAGAGACCCCAAAGCCTCCCTCAACAGCCTGTTTCAGTGTAAAGACTGTCAAATTGAGGAAACCTTCCTAGTGCATGATCAGAATTTCCCTTGGTGAAAATTGTGTCCTTTTATCCTTGTACCTTGGAAAAGTCTCTGTCTCCAAGTCCCTGGTAACTCTTATTAGGTACCTGGAAACAGCAGTTAGATCCCCACCACTAGAGGGGATCCCCTTTTTAGACTTTTTACTCCCTGGTGAACTTGGTTCACCTCCCAGAAGAGCCAAATTTAGATGTGTTATGGCACTCCTGGCCTCTTCCAGAGTGTTCACTGAGGTGAGAGGAATACATTTTCATCCACCTAAATCATCATTTTGAAGCCAATTCCTAATTACAGCCGACTATTAGGAGGATTGATTTTAAACATCAACTATTTTCCTCAATAACCACAATTCCTGTTCTGGTCCAGCATTAGCAGCAGCAAAACAAGCAGAGCACAAACCACAGTTATTTTTGCTGCTTCTAGATCAGCCAAACCCAGGAAACAGAGTTTCTCTAGGGACAGGACCACCCTGTGAGACTGCCAGGCCAAGGAGCTGTGGTTGCAGATGGAAAAACAGGAGTCTTCCATGTTATAAGATTTTCAGAACAGCTTGTGTGTTCTCTATACCAGTACTGATTTAGTCCTCCTTTTGTTTGCCTCACATTAGGAAGACATTGAGGAAAAAAAATTGAGCACTTGATTTATAAGCCTTTTGGAGAAAGGACTTCCTTTCCAGTATACCAAGCAAGCTGCCAGGTCTTGAATAAGGGATTCATAGATAGGTAGCTGTGTTATTAGGCGCATAACAAAAAACACTACAACAAATCCTCAAACTTGCATTCAGAGGCATCAATGGCTCAGCACTCCTCTCAAAAGGAATCCTGTTAATTTTAACATTGTCTTATGAGCACAGGCCTCTTCCCTGTTTGACTTAGGACAGATGAGACATCTCTACATCAGCTGTTCACATTGCTTCCTGTGTTAGAAATGCCAGGGTGATTAGATCGCTCCTGCTTTTTTAGATATTTCCACTGTAATTTCCTAAAATAATAAAAACATTTTAAAATTACCCAGTAGAATTACCAGTGGCCGTCCTTTCTAAAAGGAGATTAAAAAGCTGACTAAGTTGCTTTTGGGAAACCTCTGATCCATGCCCTTCTATTTGCATTGTCTGTACCATTTGCTGACAATGCAAGTGGGTGAGTGCTCTGAGAATCACTGGGTGCAGGGAGCCCTGTCCTGCCCCCTGGTTTCATGGGGCAAGGCTGGCTTCCTGTGCCTACACACTCCTGGGAGGCATGAGGAGCAGCCGTGTGCCCCTGTTGCACTTACATCAGGAACTTCCTACCCTCACACCCCTAAATAATTAGGCATATTATACTTTACAAAGGTAATTGTTTCCTGGAATGATAATAACATACATCTATGCATTATTTTGCACATGACTGGCAAAATTAGGTAACAGCAGGCTTTTCAAAATGGTAATTATTTCATCTCACATCTTCTGTAGCCCTTTCTTTGAATTTTTTTAAAAGCACAGATGACTGCTAATGGTGCCCACCACACAGCAGTGCAGCACAGACAACGTAGTAGCTAACAACAGAGTGTCCTGGTGGCCAGGAAGGCAGTGGTGTCCTGGGGGCCATTAGGAAGAGCACTGCCAGCAGGTTGAGGGAGGTGATCCTATCCCCCTCTTCAGCCCTAGTAAGGCCACATCTGGAGTGCTGAGTTTAGTTCCGGGCTCCTCAGGACAAGAGAGACATGGAACTCCTGGAGCAGGTCCAGTGAAGGACTACAAAGATGATTAAAGAATGGGAACATCTGTCTTAGGAGAAAATCCTCAGGGAACTTGGCTTGTTCCTCAAGAAAGCCTCAAGAAAGATGCTTGAGAGGGGACATCATAAATGTCTACAAATATCTAAAGGATGGAAAGCAAGAGGATGAAGCCAGGCTCTTCTGAGTGGTGCTGAGCAATAGGACAAGAGGCAACAGGAAGAAACTGATGGACAGGAAGTTCCACCTGAACATGAGAAAGAACTCTATTGGGCCAGTGACCAAACACTGGAACTGATTGCCCAGAGAGGCTGTGGCATCTCCATCACTGAGGATACTCCAAAATTGTCTGGACACAATCCTGTGCCATGCACCCTGGGAGGCCCTTCTCAAGCAGGGAGGTTGGACCAGATGACCACTGTGGTCTATTCTGACCTCACCTGTTCCTGGGATTCTATGATCCTATAATCTTCAAAAATGTTTGTTTTCCAACATCACCATCTACTCATGTTTTTTGGTGTAAACACCCACTTTTACTTATGTAACAAACAAACATGCCCCTGTGTTAATATGTTTTCTTAAGCCATGCAAAGATCTTGAGAAAAATCAGAACAAGAATTAGGCCAAATTCTAAATTCTGGTCTGAAAAACCCATGAAGTTAAAGGTCCAGTCAGAATTTTACTTCAGTTTGCACTTGAGATTGGTCTGTATTCTAAGATCTGTAACAGCTGAAATTTCTGCTTTTCCTCTAACTGGCCCTTATTACAGCACTTTGGTCAACACAGGGGCATGTTGCTTGATGAGGCTGTGAAATACCCATATCCATCTGTGGAAAGATCTGGAGAAACCCATGGTTGGTGTTGAGCAGGGATTTGGCCAGAGAACCCTGGTGTTCTCCAATCCAAAGTCTGCTGTGGCTCCCAACACTTCCCTCCAATTTCCCTAGTTCCAGCTTGATTTCCAAGGCATCTTCTGTAGTTTCCTCTCACATGCACTGAAATGAGCATCACTTGTGCTTTGATGTGATGCCCCATTGGCACGTGCCCAAGCTCTGTGGCAAAGGCATATCAGCAACTGCTGGAGATGACAGGGCTCAGTATCTCTGCTGTCAGCTTTTTGGTCAACACAGATGGTGGTCTGGGGTAACACAACAAGCAGAATTGTTTGCTTTTGGGTTCTTTTTAGTGTAGGAGGAACTTTTATTTTAAAAAATAATGGTGTCTTGCTGACTGCATTAGACTAGATTTCAAGGAAGAAAAACACCATCTTCAAGCTGTAACAACCCAGGACCTAAGCTTGCTTCTTGATTTCATTGTGGTCAGAGATCAGCCTGGGGCTGAGGGTAGAGCCCTCCCCTGTCTTCATGCTCTCTGGCTTTGCTTCTTTTTCTTTGCCCTTTTATCAGCTTCAGACACTCACATACACATTACTGAAACTATTATAGCTGCCATATAATACCCATTTCCTGTTCAACTACCCCTGCCTTTTCCCCTTTCAAGCCTCCCATTAATAACCTTCTCCTTCATGACCCTGTTGTAGTCCACATCATCAGAGATACTATAGCTATAGTATCACAGCTATAGGCTGTTTTTTACTCTGCAAAAATTAAGGAGCTCTTCTCAGGCCCACAAGCCACTGTCTCTGGTTATTTCTGCTGGTCTTCATTCTCCACAGCCTCCACTCCCTTTACAAAGTTGCCATGACAAGAAGTGCAGATGGCATTTGGTCTGAAGCATGCCACTCAGTCCTGTAATGGAACTAGGGTCTTCTCAACAGTGATATTCAGAGGAAAAAAACATCCCCTTATTGTTTCCCCTGGATAACTAAAACCTATAGAGCAGATGTTTCAGTGAGCGACACAAAAAGATGCTTAGGTCAGAAAACAGTAATTACGGTCCAGCAGTATGAAACACGCATAGTAATTAACTATGTCAGCTCTTTATGGACTGAAGTAACTGGGGCGTATTATGGTGCTTTTTCTTTGTCAACCAGCATTAAAATTGCTTTCCTTAACTATGCTTTAGATAAGAGCCCCCCCCCCCCAAAAAAAAGAAAAAAAGGATACCCAAAATATTACCTTTTGCAAAAGGATTTAAATAGTTCCAAAAACATGTGGTTAGTTAATTTAGTAGCAGCAGAAATATCTGCAACTCCATATTTTCTTAATATGTATGAGTGACACTTCTATGCATTATATGCTTCTAGCAATTACTCACTTTACAGTTACCATTAAAAAAATTGAGGTAGCCATTTACATAGGCATACTAACAAGCAGACATTCAAAATTGGCTTAAAAGGGCCAATTATCAGATATATTTCAAAATGAAATATTAGTTTCTATGGGCCTACATGCTGCTGGTAGACATCACTTCAGCAACATCCACCTCTTGCATGCAAGCCAGCTATTTCTAAAATGACAGCACTGCTTATTTGGGAATCTTCCAGCAGTGATGAGCTACAATTTCAGGGTGATTCCATACAAGCTAAGCTTAAGGTTCTCTTTGTCTTCTTCAGAGTTTGTCTGATGCAGAAATAATCCCATATTGTTTTATTACTTGAAGTCCAAGTAAGGGTCCCTGTTTGGAGATGCTGAATGGAGCATCTGTTACATGGATGTTCTGTTACAAATATGTATCTCTCTAGAATCATAGAATCATTTATGCTGGAAAAGACCTTTAAGATCAGCAAGTCTAGCCATTAAGCCAGCACTGCCAGGTCCACCACTGAATCATTTCTCTACACATCTACACATCGCTTAAATAACTCCAGGCACAGTGGCCCAACCACTTCCCAGACATACTATTACCATGTTTGACACAAAAAATTCTAAGTAGAACTTTTTCCTAATATGCAATCTAAGCCTTCCCTGGCACAGATTAAGGCCACTTCTTCTAGACCTGTCACTTGCTACCTGGCAGAAGACACCAACACCCACATCATAAAGCCTCCTTTCAAGCAGCTGTAGAGAGTGAGACTCATTTTCCCAGGCTGAACACCCCAAGGTCCCTCAGCCCTCCTCATAGGACTGGTGTTCCAGACACTTCCACAGTTCCATTGCCCTTCTCTGGCCATGCTCCAGCACCTGGATGTTTTACTTGTACTGAGGGACCCAGATCTGGACGCAGGATTGAGGCGCAGCCTCACCAGCACCGAGTACAGGAGGACAATCCCTGCCCTGGTCCTGCTGGCCACACTATTGCTGGAACAGCCCAGGATGCCACTGGCATCCTTTAGATAGCAATTTTTACAGGGAACAGTGGACACTTAAAGAGGAATAACTATTTGGTGCAATGAAGTTGTGTTTGATTTTTGGTGTTTTGGTAGCAATCTGAGCAGAGGTATCTCAGTGATAAGCTACCCCAACTCACTGTATCATTTAAGCCAAATGAGAAATTTGAACAGTCCAAGAGGGCACTAGTGATAACAATGGGGTACTGCGCAGAAATTCTTTAGCATAACTATACCATAGATGAGGCTTTCTGCCACATGGTTTAGTGGAAGGTGTCCCTCCCTATGGTAGGGTATTGGAAACAGATTATCTTCAAAGTCACTTTTAACCCAAGCCATTTTATGGTTCTTTTATAACCAGAGGTGGTAAACTCTGGCCCCTCATTTTGATTCCCATAAATAAAGGCTGGAAAGACAGATATTTTTCTGCATTGAGAACAAATTACCAAAAAAGTACAAGTAAACTATTGCTTTCATCAGTTCCACATGCATACATTATTACACTTACATCAGATGCCTTCATCATCTGTGTGCATATAGATCACAAAAAGGACTGAGGAATGCCTTTTTGTTAAGCTATAAACCACAGACTCCTATGTCTATTGACATCCCTTCAAAACCTTAATCAAGGACCATAACTACTGCACTTGCTGCCTCCCTAAATATAGATTATTCTTCTCACTCTGGAAGAAAACTCTTTGGCAAAAAATGTATGAAATATGTACTAGGACCACACCATCCTTGTACAAAGACACCATATGTAAACAACAGATATGAAGAAGATTAATTCTGGTCACCATAGCACAGATGTGTAAAGCCAAAAGTAATAGCCCTTGTTTAAGGAGAAAGATGTTACTTTCTGATCTATCTGTGCCCTCACCAGACTCACAGAATACATCTGTTGTTTCTGTCATATTGAATATACAGGGTGAGCACTATTATTATGGTAATAGGTTACTTCAATCTAAGCACAGAACTGTAAATACAACATGTATTTATAAAGTTATAAAGTACAGGGGAGGTGTCCAGATTAGCTCAAAGCAGTGCAACATTTAAATGGTGTTATTGTGCACACTTAATTTAATGCCTGACATTTTAGTTGTGCCAGAATTATATGCAAAGTCTGCTACTGCCATTCAGTGGGAGTTACTGATATAACACTGGAACAGCATACAGAGAAGGATGCCAACACTGCCAAATAGGAAGAGTTCCCTAGAGAGAGGTCTGTATCTATTTCACAGTCTTGCAAAAGGTTTAAAACATACCAAAAAATCACCACAGTATGTGACAAGGTCTATTGCAAACAGAGAGAGTGTCCTATCACCAAGAAGTTTTCTCTCTCCCATGTTTTCTTTGCCAGAGGGTGGCTCACAGACCCTTATTTCTTGAAGGTCATGAGAGTGCATGTTACTCTGTCAGTATGGTAGCAAGGTCCCACCATTAACCAAACCTTTTTTTTTAAACTTTATTTGTCTCAAGAAGATCCTACAGCAATGCAAAAATCCCGTGGCTTTATCTTAGCCCAAGTAAAGCTGTAGATCTGACGCTGCTTATTTCCAAAATACCACAAACTTCACAGAGAAAATTATTTAGAAAAGTTCTGGTTTCCAGCATGTAGCCCCACTGCATACCACAGTTCTTTCAAAACCCATTTTCAATAAAGGATTTGCAAATCAAAGCTCTACAAAGCATATAAAACTGTGCAAGAATGCTGAGGAAGAGGGTACTTCTGTGACTGGGAAAGGTACCCTTGCAGTTAATCCGCATGACCACAAATGATTGTCAAAAGATTGCCACACTCTTCCTAGGTTTGGCTTCAGCTGGAGCTAATGTTAGTGCATGGCTTTGAGTCAGGGACAAAAACGATCTTGCAAGAGCTTTTGTTTTATCAAGACAGTCAAGACAATCAGAGAGGACAAAAGTGAGGAAATAGGAAATTTTTCCTAATGAGTGTGTGCTGTATATCACAGTAAACTGCAAGTGGTGGTACATTGTGTTTGTGATGAATGTCCCCACTCAGTTTTTCATTTGACTCCAGCAAGGATCTGACCTCCTTGGTGGGACTGACAGGATGATGAGAGATGGTCCTTTCCTTGCCTTGTCTTGCCTTGCCCTTCTCTTTTTTTTATTATGGTTCTATTATATTGCCTGTAAATTAATTCCTACTACATTCTTCCAGCTCATGGCATTGGGTTTATCAAAAATATATATGCATCTTAGGCATTGAAATCATCCTAGTTTTAGGCCAGTTCATCTTAGCTTCATGTAAAAAATTTAATGCAAGCAGCAGCTTGCCTTCAACAAGCCAGTAACTTTCTTAGAAATCCTGTTTGTCAGCCTAAGGATTTCCACACCTGCAAATACCAGCAAAACAAACATTTGAAAGTTTACCCTTAAAGCACATAAAGGTACATGATTTAAATTGTGCTTTAGCCCATGGTAAATGTGAGCCTGTGTTAACCTAAGGAGGTCTAGGGTAGGGTGTTAGCAGTGTTATTGCTATTTCACCAACACTTTTAACTGGAGCAGTAAGGCAGAGTGTGAAACAGGTGCTGTCCCTCTTCCCATCCCACTGTTCTGCTCATCAGGCAGCGCCATCGGCAGGCCAAAATCAGCTTCTGGGTGGGCAGCGATGCTTCATGCCTGTCTGTTTCAACTACAAGGCATCCTGCTTTGCCCCACACCTCACCTTGTAAAACACATGGTTAGGTGTGCAGCAAACACATGGTTAGCTTTTGCAGAAGACAAAATCCCTAAATGGCTTTGGATGGATAATTCTCCCCCAAGAAAGAGAGGAAGACTGACAAATCTGGATCTTACAAGTTATGATATAGTTAGTATACCACTACAGCAGTATCATTCACATTTTTACTGACTCCTCAGACAAAAGATTGAGGGAAATACTCTTTTCCAGAAAGTTTGGCAGCCGAATCTCCTGACTTTCAGTGTATAAAAGCCTGTGTGCAATTCTGCCTTATATCCACAGGTGTCAGTGAAAGACCAGCACTTCTGATATTTATAAGGCAAAAAGACCACTGAGTTGGCTTGAAACATAGAAGTTTAACATAGCTTAACTCCATGTCTGTAGGCTCATCATCACCTGGAAAACATGCAGTTTTAAAAGACTTCAAGAGACATTTCCTGGCAAGTTCAGAAAAAACATTCCTTAAATGAGGCAGGCTGAACAATTCAGGAGAGCAGTTCCTTTTTGCACTGATCTAATCCTTTCCTTTGTAGCATAAAATCCCATCTCTTTACATTTAATTCCACAGACCAGACACCTCCCATTTCCCCATCCATGTGCTAAATTTCTGTTGTGTTTTCCCTTCATTTCCCTGGACTCTGCACGTCTAGGCTTATGTTCTCTGTCAGCCCTGGATAACTCTGCCTCATTTGTACTTTTCCATGCCAATTCCATCCAGACTCTTGGTGCCTTCTGCAGCCCTTAAATTAAAGCTTCCCATACTGTTGTTTCTACTCTGGGTGCTGCTGGAGGAGTGAAGGAGAGGAGAAGCATCTTAGATGTGGCTGTCTTGCAGTTCCCACACCTGGCCCAGGCTCGTGGCAGACATCTGGCTCTTGCAATCATAAAGGCAAGATGGGTCTTACAGAGAACTGTTGTGGCCTGGTAGCTGTCCTCAGGGACGTGTGATCACCTAAACAGCTGCACTCCCCACGGGGTCTTCCTGTGCAAAATGCTGCGTTATTTGCATCTTTGTGATCTCCATTCAGGCAGATGCAGGATATGACATCCCCTTGCAGGAACCACCTGGCACCATTTGGAGATACACATCTCCTACATAGGAGTTGCAGATGTAAAACACCTCTTTGCTGTGAGGGAGAAAAAGATGTATAGTCCTTCCCCAGCAGATCGCTGCTCTGTATCATCCTAGCTGTTTGAGCAAGTATTTCTGACAGGAGCACACTGTGGTGTAAAATCACCTTCCTTTGTCAAAACAGAGTTACAGATCAAGCTGGAAGACAGCAACGTGGCTTCTCCAGTCATTTCATGGTGCAGCTGAGAGTGACCTTGGCTTCAGATGGGAGCAGTGCTGCTATCAGTTGCTGAGGCTGGCACAGTCCCAGCTAAGCCAGGGCAGGAGAGAACTCCTCAGATCAGCACATTCAGCTGCAGGATGAGGCTGAGCTGCTTTGCCTCTGACAGACGTGTCTGGCAGGGATGACTGGGTGCAGCTCTTTCAGACAGCCAGGAGCTAGGATTGCAGCACCTGCCAGTCTGTGGGCCTTCAGATGTTTTAGCACTGCAGTTCTAGAAGAACTAATAAAAGGCATGTAAGCATCATCACCCATCCTATGGAAACTCTCACTTCTGCGAGATCTTGCTTTCCTTAATTTAAGTTTTTAAAATTTATCTTTTACAAAGAATATAGAGAATTCGAGAATCAGGAAAGGACTGAGATGGATGTTACCAGTGAAACTCATGAAATAATGATTGTTGCAATTGTGATGCTGTTAGCATGTTAATTGAGAATAATTACACATGATAATTTCTGAAGTGTAAAATTTCTAGCTTGCAGGAGAAGGGGTTAAGGCACAATGCTTCAATCATGTAGGTTGCTTAAAGAAATGATAACAAGTTCCTATGGGAAAAGATGGAAAATTGTTCCCTGAATGAAGAAAATAGTATATTAAGAAAATTTCCTGAAATTGAAAAGTAATGTAAATTCTTGCTTTCTAAAAAAATCAATATAATATATTTGTGTATTTATATATGCAATTATAAATATTATGCCACTGTGTAAAAATAATGTTTAAATCTGAAGTGTGGTAAAATTTTCCAAACACAAATGACCACTCATCAGATCTTATGTCAAGTGTAAGCAGATGTGGAACTATATCATGCTAACTAGTGCATCTTTTGAAAGCTCAACTTCCAACTGTTCAAAAACCTTTCAGATGTAATGAGAAGAGCAAGCAAACTAACACTACATTCTGCACAGACACATTAATATGTGCTGTTTACTATCAGTGAAGTAGTTTCATGCCTAATGATTTACAAACAGTTCTGATAACTGAAGACCTCTCCAGCTGGATGATTTATGATTTCTTCATCATGGTCTCTAGAACATCTGCACAGAATTCAAGGGAAAATTAATAATTATTTTATTGTGTTGTTCCATTGAGCTAATTTGTGGTTTGGTGATTGTTTTTCATTTAGAGGATAAAAGTTCCACCAGAGCTAGCTCCAACCCTGTCAGTCTTGAAGACTCCTCCAATCATGTGCTATGAAAGAGAAACAAGTTCTGTATAACTTCTCTCTGAGCGTGTTTTCTGAGCCCTGCAGCTCTGGTCCTTCACAATGTTTAAGCTTGCACCTCCAAACAGTGCCCACCTGTGGGGAGCTGTTGAGCTGAGTCATGGAAAAAATGTCTGAATGCCCAAGTCATGCACAGCCCTGGTATCTCACCACCTGGCTGAGCTTTTCAAGGGTTTCTATGGTTCTTTGCACTCTTTCTGAATATGCAAAAAATAAAACTGAACATTTTCATCTGAAGCTATGCATCACCATGCGGTTATCTGGTGATTTATATGATACATATCCCTATAGTCAATCAGGTGTAAGGGAACATCTCCCTTTTTAAGCTGCTCATAAATATCAAAATACAGCTCAGACACCACTGCTTGAGTCTGAGTCAACTTGTTTGGATGTCAGCTGTGCCCCAGGCAGGTTCAGCACAGACAGCATTGCAGAGGAATGATGCAGTGCACCAGAATGGAGGAACCTGTCAGGGCCACTGCTCGAACAGCCAGCATGGCAGGTCCTGCCTGACCAATCCACTGGCCTTCTATGATGGGGTGATAGCATCAGTGTGCAAGGTTAGGGCTACAGATGTTGTTTATCTGGACTTCTATAAGGCCTTCAACCCAGCTCCTCACAACATCCTTATCTCTTAAACTGGAGAGAATTTGTGATCATGTTACTCTCACTTATATACTGTATTTAGTGTGACATCTCTTCTGCTCAAAGGGTTTTTATTTTCAATTCACATTTTTGAAGTGCCTCATAATATTCTCATGAGGCCAAATTATCAGGTGACAAATAGCATGAGATAGAAAGGTGCCCAGCAGTGTATGGAACTATGTGTTGAGAAAGGAGGATTTCAGGCTAGTGGGGAAAGATTGATACCTATCTTTAAGTTTTAATTTTGTGAAGAATATTACCATCTTTTCAGATTTTTATTCAAAAGGTGATAACTAGGAAAGTCATATGGGACCTTAAAATAGACATTTACTTCCATAAAAATGATGGAACTACTTAATTATGCACTTGTTTTGCTCAGTGCAGAAGATAAAATACTCCCATGATCAAGTTAATTCAGTGCATAGGCTGAAGGCACAGTTTCCTTTTGCCTTGACCTGGAGCATCAATTTTAATGTGCATCTTGTTAAGAACAAAATCTTAATTCAAGTGAGAAGTCTGGGGGCCAGGGAGTGGGGCTGGTGTTACAAAGCCATATTTGCACACAGAGGAGTAATTAGACGGCAGTGGGTATGGTGGTTCTCCTTTACCACTGCAAGATGAGTCCTTTTTATCAGGTAAGTTTGCAAACAGAGCACAACAGAGCCTTAACATTAAATTCGTCACTACTCAAGACAAGTTCAAGATGTTTTGAGTTATATCAAAGGAAATATCTCCCACAGTGAGATCATAAATTACATGGTCCAAAGCTGTCTTTGTTACTGCACAGCTGGGAGAGAGACCATTGAAGTTACATTACAAGAAAGTAACAGTGCAAAATTTAATAATTTGTCTTCTGTAGGCATGCTTAAGACAGTAAAGACAGATGCAGATCTAGTCTTCTGCAGGGAACAGAAGCACTGACCAATGGCAGAATTTAAATTGTGTATGGACTGAAATCTTATTAAAAAGTCTAAATTTTAATACACTCATATTCTTTTCCCTCCCTTTTCCTGCTGTCTAAAATCTATATGGAAGACTTCTAGTTTATGTGCAGACATTCTATGCTTAAGGGTAACAAGAAATTTCAAAGAACTGTCTTTTACTTCTTAAAAACACTGATGTTTGTTCACATTTGCTGAGCATCATGAGTCTGAAGAATAACAGCAGAGATAAAATGCTGCTTATCAGAACTCTACACATATAGAGGTGGTTTATACCTGAGAATTCAAAGAAAAGAACAAAGTTTCCAACAGCCAGACCTTATAAAGTACACAGATGTACTTTCTTGTGAGAGCTCGGTCTCTGTCACGCTTCGTGTAGATCGTCTTTGCTGGCCTCAGCATTTCCAGTGAAAATGACCCAGGAGTAAATCAAACATCGAGTTTAAACAAAGCTGAAAGCAAAGCAAATTGCAAATGAACAAGATACTGAAGGGTAAGTAGAGACTTCACCAATTTTGGTAGTTGCATCATCATGGGTCGGGGCGAAAGGGAAGAAGTATTCCCTTTTTCAGTAACCATGAACAGGACTTGTAGAGTTCAGGAGAGTGGATTGCAAGCAAGTAGGATGGAGTCAGTTAGAATAAAATAGTGAAAAATGTTGAAACCCAACAAGTACTGAGTACTTTTAGTCTCTAAAATATATCTGTCTTCTTTAAGAAAATAGCACACTCTAAAGGAGAGTTAGAGTCTGCGAGGTTTCCAAAGTGAGTTGTCATATAATAAATTTTCTTTCTTTTCAGTCATCTCCCTCCAGGAGATGGAAGGCCACTTTAGCTTCTCCACCTCCTCCTATTCTCACTGGGCTGAACAGCAACTCTCTACATAACTTTTTCTCTTATTTCCCTGTGGTCCAGCTACAGCTATTTGAGTCATCCTTACCAAGAGTCATTAAACTATATTGATATCTGTTTTATAATCAGGATTTAAAAGTGGACACTTAGGTGCTGCTCAACTTGAAATGCTGCATGTTTTAAAGAAGGATGCAGCATCTTTAAAGAAAGAAGTTGGCTTTGAAAAAAGGATTGAGTAAGGGGCAGGAAGAAAGTGGGGGAAAATGAAGAGTTCGAAAGAAGACAGAGAATGAGAAGCAAAAAGCAAAACTTCATCTTGAGAAATAAAAAGTTCTGCTCAGAATATAAGTAAGATCTGTTTCTCCTGGGGGTATAATCGATAAGTACATGGTTACCAGAAGTTGAAGCTGTGCCCTTTCTACTGACCCAGCTGCCTAATTCTAGCTGCTCCTTCACTTGGGTGGAGGAACTGAGCAGGTGAAATTGTATGAGGGAAAAAAATGAGAAAAAAGTTATTTTCTCTGATTCAGACTGTGGCCATTTGAATATAAGTGCTGGATTGAACAGGAAGGGATCAAAAGAGGGACTGGGAAGAACTAAAGGCACTGACAGCTAGGAGACAGGCACATAATCCCTTGGACAGTGGTTCATGCTGACTAAAGGGGTCTGGCATCTTTCCAGAAGTTAAATTACATGTGCACCATGTTCAGTAGGAACTGAGAAGTAAATGCACAGGACTACAATTCTACTCCTCCTTCAAGGTTAGATTACTGAAGGCTTTGAAAGAAACACAACCCCAAAAAATCCAGGAGTTGTGTTTGGATAAAGAATATATTCTGACCATATTAGAAAACACAGGCTCTGCTCAGCACTACATTTATAAAGGAGACATCTTGGAAGCTGTACTTCTAATAGCTTTTGGCATGCTTCAGAGAAGCATTCTATGGGTTCAATGTTTGGTATGTGATGGTAAAGACAAGAAATATCAGGAGCATGGGACATCATACTTACGAGATCTTGCATGGCTCAGGTAGACAGAAACATTGATCAGTGATGGTCATCTGGGAAGAGGAAGCTGGGAAGGTGACTCCAAGTGATTTACCCAGGAAAATGAAGCATTAGCCATCAAACTAGCATGAGGTTCCTTCCTGCATGTGTGTGGCTAAAGGTTCATGTTTTTTCTTTCTCCAGAGAACAGTCAATCAGGAACAGAAGTTAAATTGCTGTCACAATGAGTTGAAGACAAGTTCACCTTAAATTTTGGAGGTAAAATACCCCCAAAAAGCCTTTTATGCCTTCTTCCTTTCGAGGCAACATACTGGAAAGGAAAGTTTTACATTATTTCTCTCAAAGTCGACGCTATTGTTTTAATTAGAGTATGTTGTATGAATTCACAAAACAGTAATGTGGTTCAGGTTAATATGCTGCAATGAACTTCATAGCCCTTACAGGTTCCTCCTTTTATCGATTTGTTTATGCAAGGTGTCTTGGGAATACAGGGCAGGGAAATATGTCACTGGGGATATGTATTCACTGGTATTTGTCCTTTTCTATTCAGTTAGTTTCATAGCTGTTATATGTTTTCAGTCTTTGATTCTGTAAAGAATTCCGTCTTCTAAGTTCCACTCATTTTCATGCCAAGTTTTCTCCTGGCTGTTTTGAATCCTTTTTTTTTTCTTATGCTTCCATAGTTAATAACTTTGATAGCTCTTTTCTTTCTGCCCTTGGGGTTCCCTTGTTGATGTGTTCATGGACAATAACCATGTTTCCTCTCAGCTTTTTGCCCAGTACAGCATGTCCAGCACCTTCAGTTGCTTCCTGTACCATGGGCTGTTGATTCACCCTTTACTTCTGTGTGTCTGCTACAGGATTCTGTATCAATGGAATGGAATGTATGGAATCAGTGCCTATAAATATGAATACTAACACTTCTTCATCCCTCAGAAAAGATCCTTCTTGAGGCCTCCTATGGTCATATCTGTGTCTATTACAATTGTGTCACTGAACCTTGTCATCAGCAGGACTGCAGATTTCTTGCCTCCCCTCTTGTGAAGCCAGAAATGTTCTCTATGAAGTGATATCTTTCTATGTGTAGTCCTGTTGATTCCAAGGAACTTGAGTCAGTCCAGTATGACCTACAATCCCTGCTTCTTCTGCTCCTTTGTAAGAATATATTTGATATTGCTTGGATTCATCAGTTCCTCTTAGTCTTAAATTCAAAGCAGAGTTGCTGTCCTACTTATCTAGACAATGTTTTTAGTTGACCCGTGATCCAAAGGAAAAGCTACATTTTTTTTCCAGTTCTCTGTTAGCTTGATGGTTTTTCCCTGTGCCTTTCCTTCCTTGTGTTTTCAATCATAGAGTCACAGAAACACAGAATTATTTGGGTTGGAATGGAAATTCAAAGGTCTTCCAGTCCCACTCCCCTGCAGAGAGCAGGGACACCTTCCACTATATTGTCCCCATCCAAACTGACCTTGAAAGTTTCCAAGGACGGAGCATCTACCACCTCTCTGGGCAACCTGTTTCAGTGTATCACCACTCTCATTGTGAAAAACTTCTTTCTTATATTGAATCAAAATAGATGCTCCTTTAGTTTAAAACCCTTGTCTCTTGTCCTATAATCAAATCATCAAAATCCATCAATCAAAAGCAGTGACTTTCTTAGGTTCTTTTTGAGTGTCATCATATTATCTACCAGATCATTAATGATTTGTTGAAAACAGAAGTCCACATTATACCTATGGTTCCCCTAACACTGATTGTGCCTGCTGCATCACCACCATCTGTAGTTCTACTTGGTGCTTCTAGTATGAGCCCCATCAGCCACAGTGTTTAAAACATCCCTAAATTTTTTACCCCAAAGGATAATGAGGGTCTTTGTGATCTTTTTTTCTTCTGTGAATATAGAACCCATCAGTGGGTAACCAGTGGGGCACTTGACTGTAAGCTTTATGAACTCATCAAGACCAAACTGGCAGCAACCCCAGTTCATAGAATAGAATATCTTGTGGTGGAAGGGACCCAGAAGTATCATTATAATCCAAATCCTGGCCCTGCACAGGTGTCCTGGTTTGAAATGACAGGTGTGTGCTCAGGAAAAAACAGGGTCTTCCCTTGAAATGGAGAAAGTAAAATCCCTCCCTCTGAATTAGTATAAATTTGAAATTAAGGAGCTCTTAGGCAAAGATATGAAAATAGGAATAGCAGTTCTTTACTAATATATTTAACAAGGAGAAACAAAACAACAACAGCAGCTATGAAATTACCAACAAACAGACCAGGACAGGACCCCAGCAGCAGCTCTTCTGGCCGTGGACACCTTTCCCCCGTGCTGCGGTTCCCATCCCACGGGCAGTCAGTGCCAGCAGCTCCCAGGGGCAGGGACAGATGCGGTGATCCCGGGGGGCTGCGGGAGCGCTGGGGGCGATGGAGGCCGTGTCCCCGTGGGAAGGGGGGAGGAGAGGCTCTGCTCACGGATCCTCGGGGCACTGTCGGTCCCGGTGTTCTGACGGGACGCTTGGAGGTGGCAGGCTGAAGCAGGGGAGCGTCCGAGCAGGGGGATGCAGGGTCCCACAGCTGAGGAAAGGCAGCTCCCGGTGTTGGGATGGCAGGCGAGGTTTTCCAGGGCCGTCCTTCTCTGAGCGAGAGCGAGAGAGCAGCTGCCCACAGCTCTCCTTTACCTGCCCCCGACCTCCTGGTGCTCCCCAATAACTCCCATACCCTGCGAGAGAAACTCCCCCCAAAAGCCAGGGAGGCTCTCCCTCCCAAATCTCAAGGTATCAAGGACCTAGCCATCAGCACTCCTTAGCATGTCAATGGGAAAAAATTCCACAGGCAGAGAGGAAAGGAGAAAACCAACCCCCAATAACAGGACACCCCAAGAATCACACCATCTGCTTGAAAACATTGTACAAATGCATCTTGAACTCTGTCAGGCTGGTGCTGTGACCACAATTCCCTGGGGAGCCTCTTCCAGGGCTCAGCCACCCTCTGGGTGAAGAACCTTTTCCTGATGCTCAACCTAATTTGTGCTCTCCTGACACAAATTCATACGATTGCCAAGTCCTGCCCCTGGTGACCAGAAGAAAGAGATCAATGTCTGTCCCTCCTCTTCTTCCTGTGAGGAAGCTGAAGGCTGTGATGAGCACCATCTCTTTCACCAGAAACAGGGTCTGCTCTGTCACTACACACCCATGGAAGGTCCTCAGTAGAGACCCCTGTTTCCTGCAGAGCCTTCGTGACCACCCTAACAGATGCCTCATCTGAGGTGGGAAGTGCCCTTTACTCTTCCATAAGAGGAAGTCTGGTGATCTACAAAGAGGACAGAGTTTGTACATGCATTTTGAGGTGCTGAAGATGTTCCTGTATCATGTATAGTAGGGGACCTCCAAATCCTGAGAAACAATACCAGTACAGTGTTCTGTGGCAGCCTGCAAAGAGAACAGAAATGCTTCCCAGAATAATAGAACTAGTCAGCTTTTGCAATGGGACTGCCAGCCTCTGCATGCACCTGTGGGTAATGCATTTCAAATCCTGTAGTGGCTGGAGATATTTCTACTTGAACCAGCAGGGAGATAGCCTGCACCCCATTTTCCTGTAAAGCAGCAGCGTAAATGTAGGTCTCCTTGCTCTGGGCATCAATGAGCAGAGTTGTGTAGGTATACCCTGCCAGTATCAGCAGTCTGGTTTAAGAACTGAAAATTAAAGAGTCCTGCTGATGCGTCTGGGTCCCCTTGTCAAAATGCAGACCTTCATCTCAAACACCCATCATCTAAGACACTTCTTATTACCCTGGCCTCTTTTTTTTGTTGTTGTTGTTTGTTGTTTTTGAGTTTGGCTGACCATTTCTCCATAAGTCAGCCCTATTCATTTGCACAGAATTGTGAAAGCTTTGCACAGTGAAAGCTTCACGCATACCACAGGCTGTATTTCTTGTTCATGTGCTTTCCCAGTCAATTCATATTTGTGGTAATTGCTGCTTAGGCCAATATGTATAACTCTCTCTTTTTAAATTATTTTGCATTTTCTTGTGATATCTACCTTCTTAATTTTCTTTGGGAAATCAGGTATGCTGCAAGTGCTGAAAACCTCCTTCTTTACAAACCTGCCTGATTGAAGGGTAGACTATTGAGGTTTACTTGAGTATTGATTAATTTGTTTGGTTCAAATCAGAAATGAGTACACCCCACCGCAAGTAAAATTATATGTTGAAGAATGCACTGCAGTTAGGGAAACAAATAAAGATTACTATAATTCCTAACACCTGATTCACTCTGAAAATAATTTTGAAAAATATTTTAAGATCTACCTGAGACCATTTGTCAGTTTTGTCTAAAACTCACAGGATATTCCTCTAACCAAGAGCAGGACTTCTGTATCCATTCCACTTAAAATTCTTAGAAGTTACACCTATGACAATTAAATTCTACTAGTGTACAATATTTGATTGCAGTGTTCAGCCAGCCTACTGGAATGACGTCAAATAAGAAGAGTTTCAGGAGGTTCAAACTAATTGTGTTACAATATTTAACTGCATTTGAAAGCCAATAGGAATTCTTGTTTTAATATTAAACCTTCCACCACAGCCAAACAGCTAGCTCTAAGCTTTTTGTGCTTGGTTAGAACAAGAGCTACCAGCAGCTCCTTCAAAATTCACTTCTGATCTGCTTTTGATAAAACTGCTGAAATTGTCAAGCCAAGACAGAATACCTGACCTTGCTCCTGCTGCCAAAGGCAAATAGGCAGCAGTGCCTACAGGATTGTGTTTCAGTGCCTCCCATACCATAAAACTAAAGACAAATTTTGAAAAAAAGTGTTCAGGGCAGCCCTCGCCTTTCCTGGAGAAGGACAGCACTGTTTTGTAGGGGCAGTGCCCTATGTTCTCATGCTTATCTGGGCCCTGCTTGGAAGTATCAATACAGGCTGTATGTCTTACTTTGACTCCTTACATAAAAATGTATTTTATTGCTAGACCTCAATTTAAAAATCCTTAGGACAACCATCTTCTGGAGAAAATAAGTATATAGGAGGAGTGAAAGCTAAAGAGAAGAGTGACACTTAAATTTTGAATGGAAAATAATGCTTGCTCACTTTCTCCCTAAGTAAAATTTTCCCCAGAGAGTTTATACTGTCATTAAACAATATAACCAGCTAATTACCTATGATAGCACTATTATTTAACTTGTATTTTTTTCCTGGTTTATGATTGGAATTCTGCCACAATCCTCATATGTGTAATGGTGGAATACAAATCTTTCTGTAAAATGAACTTCAGCTGGCACATCGTCTACAGTACTGATGCATGAACAAAAGGGAACTTATGTACAGAGGATCCTCATTTTTTGGGGTCAAAGTTATCCATATTTGCTATGCAGTGCTGTAAAATTGTTTCCTACTCAGGAGTTACAGCTGTGCTGGAGGCACCACAAGCAGTTGGAACGGAACAGAATGGAGATGACGTCCCTGCATTCCCTGTAATCCACAGTGCTCAGCTAGACTGCCACTCTGTTTACCCACAGCTCTGATTATTAGGCTCAGGTAAACAGACACCAAAGCCTTCTGTTTGGTGGGCTTGGTTTTTCTTGTTTGGTTTGGGCTTATTTTTTTTTTTTTTCATTTTAAAAGCATTCTATTTCACGGTACGCATGATAATTTTTACAACTCCTAATTCCACAGAAAGAACTGTGTCTGTTTCAACAGATGCTCATATGCAATTCATAGCTTTCCCAGGCCCCTGTATATCATGCAAGACATGGTATTTTTAAAGGGGAACACGAGACAAATACAGCTTTCCTGTATTTTCATTGCCAGAACCTTCCACTATAACTTCTTGCTAAAAGAAAAGAAAAAGCAGTGTCTACTGTATTTTTTTTTCCTGACACAGCTGGAATTCTGCTCTTGACATATATAAATTAAAAGGGAATGCCTCATATGTCCTGAAAATCCATCATGTTCATTTCAAAGTTTTACAAAAGTATAAAATTTTGATGTATATATCAATAAACAGCCTGACAAACCAGAGATAATTCCATGTTCATTAGGGAACTGTCGCATTTATGTGTAATTTTCTGACTAGCCAGTTCACATCTCACTTTAAACTATTTAAACTGCTAAAACTTTAAACTATTAAACTTTGAACTATTGTTAGTTATCACAATTGTTATCAAAATTACTGTATGTAATTATTTTAGTAAATAATTCAAACAATAAAATTTGGAAATAATACCTGGGGAAAAAAAAGGAATATCTGATTCACCAAAAATAAAGTTTAAATATTTGTTAGAATATCATCTGTTAAACTTCAATTTTTTTGCAGTGATTTTAAAACTACGTATCTTAATTCTCCTTAATTTAAGTACTTACTGTTTTTTTCTGTTATCAGTATCTGGAGTAAACTATTCTCAACCATTTGGGGAAATTTCTCAATAAAAATCCTGCTGTGTATTATTTCAATCAAACTAGTTCCTTTCTGCTCTTTCCAAGTATTTGTAGAATGAATTATACCCGGTTTCCATCAGGAAACTCAATCATTCATTCTCAAATATGAGCCACAACTCCAAATATGAGTCACAATACCTTCAAACACAAATAGTAGCTCTGTCTGTGGGCATCCCTGGCCATGCATCTCGTTTTGTGTAGGCATCATCACATTCTCAGGCTGGAAGCTGGTCTGTGGAATACGATTTTGATGTCCATATTGTATCGCCTCTCAGTCATTCTTAAACTTTTCTATGCTTTCAAAACTGTCACTAATTCAAGTATGATACAGAGAAGAGACTACACCTGAAGAGCTTAAAATTATTTTGCATTACATATGTTTAAGGAATACTGGAATTGCTAAAGAAATCCATTGTCAAATCTGCTCTGAATTATTGACAACAACAGAAAAAAACCCTTTGAGTGAGTTATTACAATAAATCATATCAGCTAAGATGCTAGACAGTTACAGAAAATAAAAAAAAACTGGTGTAAATTCAGAGTTTTAATTTTATTTTTAAAAATTCATTTGAGACCTGAGTAAAACATACAATCCTCAAATTTCTGGTAAAATATCATTTTTTAGTAGCAAATGTGACCTCTACTGTGACATTACCTTTTATCATGCATGTACTGTGATACGATATGCAGCTGGCACTAACACAGCCCCAGATATTTGTGTCAAAAGGTCTATTTTTTTTATTTTATGATTATCAATTTTTCCATTTTATTAGTAGTTAAAAAACAAGTTTGTGTTTCACAACTGTCATAAAAACGCGTATGATATCACAAATTTCTTTTTGAGTAGCATAATTCTAGAAACTGGTTTGTTGAAGCCTTACATGTTTCAACAGGATACAGGTTTAGCAGTGACCTTTCAAAATGAAAAGCAAATTGCCAAACAATTGCAACCATGAAGTCATGCAGTGGAACATCCATTAAGTTCATCTTCAATCAGACTTCCTAAGAATTTTTTTTTCTCCATCTGGACTGCTACCTTTTGACCTTGGTCTGAGGCCAATTCTGCTCAGTAACCTTTACACCGTGTTAGCTATTAGCTTTTCCCACCTGATCTCATTAGAAGCAACTTTCTTCCTGTTTTGTAAGAGAAATAGGAAATCTCATCCAGTCTGATGCAGTCCAAGATACTCACTGCCAATAAAACAATCAAGCTGCAAAATGTTAGGGAAATTGGAAAAGGCCAAAAACAACATTACAGAAATTCTGAAATGATGGAAAATTAGAAAAATAATGGAACCCTGATAATTAAACAGTGTTATGGAGCTATTGTCACCTTTTTTTTTTCTTCCCTTTTCCTTTATGTACCAGCTGGGTGAGATAAAGTAATTTAGAACCAAATGTTGTTTTCAAGGATAATATACCCATGGTTTGTTGTTGCCTCAGATGAAACTCACCTCTTGGAGAAATCACCAAACTTCTGCAGCCTACGAAAAAACCCTGCAAGTGTCCAAATGCAAAACAAGGGGCAGATACATACCTTCCCCATAAAAGGGGCCCCTATATATGCCCTCTTCTCCCACAGCATTGCAAGGACTAGCCCCTCGTTGTCTGTGACCCCCACCCTCAGCTCCCGGGCAGTGCTGATCTAGCTGTTCCCTGGTCAGAGCACCTCGCAACTTCTCCACAGCCCTGCTGTGGGTTATCCTGCAATCCAGTTCTTCCCTCCAAGTGAGGTGTAGCCTAGTCATTGGTTTTTGATTCTTTTGAGAGTTATAACATTTACTTAATCTTTTTAACTTCCTCATAAAGGACATTTTCAGACTACCCCTTTTTATCTCTTTTCCTAGTACATAAAGGGAGTGTATTTGAATTCTTGGATTTTTAATTTTTTTTTTCACATAGAGAGAATTTCCTGTATCACCACAGATATGATTGCTATAATGCTCTAGGTATAAATTCCAATGACTGAACAGGTCAGTGCATGCAGATCTATACAGAAAACAAGAATTAAAAATTATTTTTATCAACGTCATTCCCTCATAAATACCATCTTGTAGCAGAAGGAGTAACATTGCAAAAGATGTGAATTACATTAATTAACTGGACTTTAGATAGCAGTCATGAATAACTTGGTATTTCTATTTAGGTGAGTTAGGACCTGAAACATCAGAAAACCCAGAAGTAATAAAAAGTATTTTGTAAAATAAAGTATGTTGAACAGATATGCAAAAAATAGAAATTATATAGAAAAAAAAGACTAGTGTAAGTTTAGATGGATCTATTAACCTATGGAAAAACAAATTGAAGGAAGAGCATTCATTAATATTTGAAACAACAGAGCATGAAGCAAAGGTGTCCTGGAAAACAGTCCTGCAGCAGAAGGAAGATGAACTTCGTATTAGGCAAGACAGACATAAATTACTTGCCTTTTGAAATGGTTTATTTGAATGTGTTTCTGTCACAGTACACTTTTGCAGTTACATTTCTAGAAGAGCAGCTGTTGCTGTTGAGTGGGCATCCAGCAGCACTGATTCTACCATTTCACTGTGCTTCACCTGCCTGTCACGTTCTCAGCCTCCACTCACACCTTCCACTGCATGAATTCCTGCCCCCAACACATGGTTTTACCCTCCTGGTTACTGATTTCCTCTGTCACAAATGGGCCACCTCTTTTAAAGACCTGAATTTGGTGAAGCCAGTGCCTAAAATAACAGTTTTCCCTGACTTACCCCACCTTGTCCCTGAGAAACACGCACTTGCATACATGCTAAGTGGCAACTCACATTATTTGGAATCTGCTCCACTTTGTCTTTTCCACTGGAGCAGCTCTTTTAAGGGAAGTAATCTGTTTGTTGTGTCACCAGTTGCTTTTGCAGTTGAATTTTTTGCTGTTTTTGCAACTCAGACCTTACAAAGCAGTACAGGGATGTGTGAGCTAGCTGTTGTAATACCCATCCAATAATTACCATGCAAGTTAGGCAGCTTGAGAGAGTTAGGAGAGAAAGCTGTGAGTACTAGTCAGAGACCAGCCTATCTTTGGGGTAACTCCACATCTAGGAAACCTGCTCAATAAGAGATGTATTGCTTCTTCTGGGAGTTCACAGACACTCCTCAAGGCTGCCCTGTGCCCTAGTCTGAGGTGCTGGGCTTCTTTATGGACTCCACAGGTCAAAAAAGTGCTTCAGGTCAGCTTCCTAGGCTCTCAGGACCAAGGCACTGGATGACAACAGCTAGTGCTTAGAGAAG
Organism: Cinclus cinclus; assembly: GCF_963662255.1. NCBI lineage: Eukaryota > Metazoa > Chordata > Aves > Passeriformes > Cinclidae > Cinclus > Cinclus cinclus. The sequence goes on along the minus strand of NC_085084.1, from coordinate 59,054,026 downwards.
TAAATCCTTTGTAGAACCCAGATTGATACCTGTCAGACACGAATATTCTTTAGTGCTACCTTATCTTGGCAAGTCAGAGGGAAAAGGTGAGATGACATCCCCCTCCCAGAAAACAACAGTTTTTACTATGCCCATTCCCCTCCCCGTCAATATCTGCATTTACATGAAGCATATTTTCCCTTCCAACTTTTAATGGGGATTTATGAGCAGCATCTTTGTTAGCTGTTGGTTGTTTTTCTTTTGAACTCAAGTAAGTCAAATTTAACAAATACAGGTCTCATCCATAAGCAGTGAAGTGCATAAACCACTGGAAATCATTCAATGCCCAAGTTTACACTCCAGAGATTACAGCAGTTCAGGAAGTTCCTGCTTCCTTCCTTAAAAGTAGGTAGAAGATTACAAATTAATCTAAAAGGGTTTGTAAGTCTCTCAAAGAGTTAATGAGTAGGTTAAAATTGCCTGCTTCTCTTAATTGTCTAAAGGCCATTTGGTCCTGTAGCATATAAAGTACCCATACATGAAGATGAGAAGCACAGCAGAGAAAGCCAGCGAACAAATAGCAGACAGGAACAAAGAGGTACATCTTCTGCTAAAGATGCCAAAACATCTTTTTACTTTCATTCGTCTTTTTATGCTCTTACTCAGTTTCTCCACTGTTTGCCTGGGAGTGCTTTGCCTGTCCACGAATTCCCCCATGTGCAACTGTGGGAACAACAAGCTAGTGTTTTATTGCCTGTTAGCTTTGGGGCTCTGTCTTCTCGTTACTGGCATTTTCTGGAGCACTTTCCATGAAGTCCTGAAATACAGGGCCCTTGGCATCTTCATTCGAAATCCCAGCCACAGAGAACCACATGTCTGCACCATAGACAGGTATGTATTGCAGATGAATTGGGAGGGAGGGATGCTATTTTTTAAACATACCGTGAGAAGAAAGCAGCAATACAAGGTTTTTACAAAATGCAAATCCTGTAGCCATTTTATTATTTTTTCTGTGGAGAGAACTGTAGTCTGAAATTTTATTTGCTAGAGCAGGCAGCAATGTGCAAACAGCCATTCATGTAAAAAAATAAATACCTAAGGTAAGGTATACTACATGGAACAGAGAAAGTTTCAGATTTTCCAAAGCTTCCAAAGTCATGAATGGAGGCAGCAGGTTCAGCTATTACAACTTCACGCAGGAACATCCTGAGTTCCATCTCAGCAGACAGTTTAAGACGCTGCTGATATGCTGGTAAGTGAGGTAGGTGGTATTCCTCACATAGGATATCAAAGTTGAGGCATGCTGAGGGCCTCAGCTCCTTCATTATATGGCTTATATTATATGCTTAAATTTTCTTGTCTAATTGTCCCTGTGATTTAAAAACCTCATTAAATTCAACCAGGCCAAACACAAGGTCCTGCACCTGGTTTGGCGCAAATGGAAGCAGAAACAGAGGCTGGGCAGAGAATGCATTAAGAGCAGTCCTGGGGAGAAGAACTTAGTGGGGTGGGGTTGTAGATGAGTAGGTCAGTGTGACCCAGCAATGTGCACCTGCAGCCCAGAAAGACAAATGTGTCCTGGGCTGCATCCAAAGAAGTGTGACCAACAGGTTGAGGGAGGGGATTCTGCTACTTAGCTGTGAATCCCCACCTGGAGAATTTCATCCAGATCTGGTGTCCTTTGCACAGAAAGGGCATGGACCTGCTACAGTGGGTCCAGAAGAGGACCATGAAGATGGTGAGGGGAATGGAACACCTCTCCTGTGATGACAGACTGAGAGAGCTGGAGTTATCCAGCCAAGTGAAGGTTCCAGTGAGACTATAGCACCCTATGTACATGAAGGGAACTTATAGGAAAGATGGAGAAGGATTTTAAAAAAAGAACATGCAATGACAGAACAAGGGTAAATGGTTTCAAATGGAGACAGGATATGCTTATATTAGATATTGGGAAAAAAAATATTTACTGTGAGGATGGTGGGGCACTGGAATAGGTTGCCCAGAGAAGTTGTGGTTGCCCCATTCCTGGAAGTGTTCAAGACGAGGTTGGATGGACAACCTGGTCTAGTTCCTGCCCAAGTCAGGAACTGAATGATCATTATGGTCCCTGCCCAGAACATTCTGTGACCATATGATTTTGTTCTTAATAAAGACTGGTGCTTTGAGAGAGGGAGTTTCTTAAACTCATTGGCACTAGCCTGGCAAAACTCTCAAACATGGTCATTGGATACAAATTACTTTTCCTGGACTGTTGTGGAAACTGTACTAGAAACACTGGCATTAGGTGCTCTAAAGGCACTCTAATAGCACATCCAGTAAATTGTGGTTAGATAAGCGGAGACATACCAAATTTATTTTAAAACTTTGGGAAACAGTGATTATTGTAATAATAAATAACTTTGAACACTGATCTCATTCTTCTTCCAAATTAAACTTTTCTCAGGCACTTATTAAAATACTCAAAAGCACAAGTGTTTGTATGACATGGTTGGGAATTTTCATGGGGAAGGCTTGTCTTTATAGAATGCTGTTATTTAATAAAATATTTTATACAAATACAGCTCAAATTATATCAGTTATGCCTGCTTTTTTATATTAATATATTTCATTGCTTTAAACACACTTAGGAGTCTGCTTACAATTAAAGCCTCATCTACATTTTGGAAACATAACAGACAAAGCATCTAACCAAGCTCTGTGAGATAAATCACACTTCACCATGATCTGTTTCTTTTTGGTTTGCTTATTTTAGGCCTGACTTCTATCCTCCCTCTTATGAAGATAGCATAGATCCTGAAAAACTGGTTTCCCCACTGTCAGTTGCCTCCACACTAAAACAGCAAGAATTCATCAATATTCCTCCGCCTCCATATAGTGAAAGCAGTGCAGAATATGTCAGTGAAACAAATGAGCAGGAACAGCCACCACCATACACATTTTCAGAGGAGCAGCAACAAACAGCTGACCAAAACCCAAATCTCAGAGGGGGGCTAAATTCTCATATATTCATTCAAGAAATCAGTCGCCAACAGGATACAGACTTCCAGAGGACCTCAGGAAGAGCAACGCCTGTCACAACATGAGAGACATGCAGCCAGTAAAATCCTGCATCTGTGAAGCAGGGAAAACTGGAAGAAGACTTGTGTCAGTGATCCCTAACAGTAGCACTACTTTAAAAAAAAACCAAAAAAATAATTTTTCTTTTTGTGTTGGAAAGTTTGGATTGGACAAGACCATTTAGTCCAAGCCCCTGCAATGAGCAGGTACATCTTCAATTAGATTATGTTGATCAGAATACTGTCCAACCTGACCCTGAATTTTTCCAGGAATGGAGTATGTATCACCTTTCTGGGCAACCTCTTCCTGGTTTTGCTACAGACCAGCGAGACAGAAAATCTATCACACTTTCCAGATGTTCATGTACTGTAAGACTACAAGTTTAGCATTAGGGCTGTATATACTAGCCATGGTGGTAGCCATGGCTAAGGCCAGGGAACTAAAGTAGCACCAGTTTTGTGTTTCAAAGAATTTCATCCTTTATGGGAAGAACATACAGTTCCTCAGTTGCTGTAAGTAGAAAGGAAAGAAGAATAAAATGGGTTGGACAAACTACAGAGGAAGAAAAATCCTTTGAAGACAAATTGAGGATGAGAAATGTGGTAAAGTACCCAGAGGGAGAAAAAAGAGACCCTGAAAGAGACAGAAGATACAAATATGTTTCAAAGTGACTGAGAAGCAGCACAGCACAGAGAACAGTAAAAATGAGAGGAACACAACACATTGTTTTCAAAGCAGCTGAAGAGAGGATCTGCTTAAGTAACCTCACTGTGGCCTTACCTCCTAGCATTACCATATCCATCCCCCAAAATCTCATGCTTCTTTGCTCCAGAGTCCCTGATTCTGAAGGCAGCTGGTACTGTGCAAGTATTAGTGCAGGCATCAATCACAGCAGACAAGATAGATTAACCAGGAGCTATCCCACAGGAAAATGCTTGTCCTGTGCATGTTTAACTTAATTTCTTTTTCCTGTGGAAATCTAACTTTTCCACTAGGTGATATTAAAGCAAAACAAAAACAGTGGGAAATGGCTGGGTCAACAGTTCTAAGAGTACTGCAGGAGTACCACTGAAGTTTGCTGTTGGAGTAGTTTGCTATAGGAAATGCATTCAGAACATTTCCACATATATTTATGAACAAACAGGAAGTTCTTCCTTTCTCCCAATTCCACAAAAGTCCTGCAGCACCCCTTTTTAGCAGCAGCCCTTTGCAAATGTTGTGAGGTCATAATGGATCAAGACACATGAAACTGAAGATAAATGCATCTTCAACCTGCAGTATGCAATAAAGTATTTGATACAAAAATGTTATTGAGATTGGGAGAACATTGGGGTTTATGCCTAATATTTTGATACAATCTGGCTTTAAGTTTCTCTTTTCAATTAAAGAACTAATTGATTATGAACTTAATGCAATATGGCATGGGGTAATGAGCTTTAAAATGTCAACAATATTAAGGCAGTGAAAGGTTTTAAACACTTTGCTTTTGATCATACCTAATAGCATTAATTTATTTTTGCCAAGAGTAGCAGCTGGAAATTTTACATTAAAAGTGATTTTCTTTGGGCTGAAGGATATGAACCAGTCCAACTAAAGCTTCAGAACAGAGCAGATTCAGTGCACTGACAAACAACTCCCCGATACTAGTGACTGAGAAGCCAATGTTGGCACTCACAACAATGAAGAAATCCATGGGCATGTGAAGGTTTTTGTTGCAGGGAACCTGAGACAGCAAATTCAGAAATCTGAGAGGAGGGAGAAAAGCAAAGAGTGGAAGTCAAGTTTGCAGAGCAGGCTAACATCTTTAGAGTTGCTTGAAAGAGTCACATGGGTTCTGGCCCTGGAGGAAAGATGAGCCAAAGACAGCTGTTTAATTTTCAAAGATCACCTCCTTTAGGCTCAGGAATCATTCAACCTGATATGCAGAGTTCAAACAGCAAAAGGCCTCCATGGATGGCCAGAGAGCTCCTGACTAAACTCAGTTATAAACAGGAAATGTATGATAATTGGAAGTGGGGACAGCTGAATTAGGAGGAATGCAGAACACTGTACAATCATGCAGGGATGAAATGAGGAAAGCCAAAGCTCACCTGGAGCTGAATGAGGTGATGTTGTGGTTTAAGACCAGCTGGAAATTAAGCTCCAAACATCCTCTCCCTTTCCCCCCACCCCCTCCAGTGAGAAACGGGCAAAAATGCAGAGATTATGGGTTGAGGCAAAAATTTACCAGAGAACTAGTCGATAAGGAAAACAAACAGTACCAGCAACAATACTAATAATAACAATGTACAAAAGAGGGTGATTATGTGCCAAAAATGCTTTTGGAAGTCCAACCATCCCGTTGTTACCACAGCCAGTGACATGCAGCTTTTCCAGAGACAAAGGAAAAAAAGGTGGACACTACACAGCCAATGTGGAGGTTTTTGTCCTGTGTTTGAGACAATGGATAACAATGATGGACAAACCCCCCAAGCCAGTCTGCTCCACCCAGACCACAGCACTCTGTTCAGCACTTTGCTTCCACAGGTAAAGAGGGAACAGAATGGCTGTCCTTCCACTCTGCCTTTTCTTCTACCCAAAGCCACGCCCTACAGCGATGACATGACTGATATATAATAAATCACCTGTACACATCCATAGGGCTCCAGCCTCCTTGCCCTTTGCATACCCCCATCCCAGCAAACACAAAAATAACTCTGTACTTGCTGAAAGTAGGACAGATGAGAAATGTGAAGGCTAATGGGAAAGTTTCTACAGCTACATGAGTTGAAAGAGGCCATAGAAAAGGGTGAGGTGCTCAATGCCTTCTTTGCCTCCATCCTTACTGGTAAAAGCAGCCTCCAGGAATCATAGCCCTTTGAGACTAGAGGAAAAATACGGAGCGAGGAAGACTTACTTTGGATGGAGCAAGAAAAGGTCAGGGAGTACCTGAGAAAACACATACTCATGAAATAAATTAGGATGGAATGCACAGAGCTGAAAAAGATGAGTCATGCTATTGCAAGCTATCCTCTATTGCCTTTGAAAGGTTGTGGGTGATCCCTGAGATAAGAGCAAGTATCACTCCTGTCCTTCAGAGAGGGAGGATCTGGGGAGTTATAAACTGGTCAGCCTCATTTTGATTCCAGGGGAGGTGATGGAGTAGCCAATCCTGGCAACCCTTGCCAAAGGCAAGGACAAGAAGGTGATTAGGACCAGGAAGGTTTTATGAAAGGTAAATTGTGCTTGATGACATTCTACAATATTGGAAGTCCTGCCCTTGTGGATCAACAACCCAGACACCAATACATGCTGGGGCCAGTGGCCTGGAAAACAGCTACACAGAGAAGGATATTAACAAAATATCCTAGGATATAACAAAGGAAGTTTAGGAAGGATATAACAAAAAGTTATCAACTCACCAGCAACTCACCTGTGCAGCAAAGACAACTGACATCCTGAGTTGCATCAGGAAAAACAGCAGCTGCAGCTGGAGGAAGGTGATCCTTTCCCTCTGCTCAGCACTGGTAGAATTAAGATACATCTGGAGTGCTGGGTCCAGATCTGAGCTTCCCAAGCACAAAACAGACAAAGACATTCCAGAGTACCTCCAGCAAAGGGCCACAGTGAAAAAAGGACTGGAAAATTTGTCATATGATGAGACACTGAGAATTGGGAGTGTTTAGTCTGGAGAAGGGAAGGCTCTTGAAGGATCTTACTGATTTCTAGAAATACTTGGTGGGAAGAAAGTAAGTGTATGGACCTAGGCTTTTCTCAGTGACAGGGCAAGAGGCAATCAGCACAAACTGAATCACATTAAATAATCTGAACACTCCAGAAGGTTTTGCTGTTGGGTTTTTGGTGTTTTGTTGTTGTTGTTGTCGTTTTTTTCACTATGGGAGCACTCAATTACTTGTACAGTTTGCCCACAGAAGTTCTGGCATCTCAGCTCTTGAAGATAATCAAAACAAACTACACATGGTCCTGGGCAGCCTTCTCTACCTGACTCTGCTATTGAGCTGGGACATAGACTAGGTGATTTTAAACCTGATTAACTAGATGGCCTCTTCCAACCTCGAGGATTCTGTGGTCCTGTGCTTCAGGTGAGTAGTATATTGCCTTCCAAACTGTCTCTGAACATAGAAAAAAATATGAGGGTTTAGGAAACAGAATTATCCAAGTAAACATTAGTGCAATCACAGCTGAATAATACAGGAATCTTGCAACTTCCAGAGCTGAAGAAGCTGCTAATTAAACAATAGCACAAAAGGGTGTGGGCCTTTGTCACAGTGCCTAGACACTGTGATAAGATGAACAGTATTAATAATAGTTTTTCCTCTGCTAAATGTTTGGTCTGGTTTTAGGAGCTTTGCATCTTTTTGTAAGTTCATATAGCTTGCTTTTTTCCACGCATTCATCTCTCACATTAATAATCAAAAGACCTCAGGAAATGCAGCACACTCCATGAGACTGTGGCTACAGTCCTCTCCACACACATCAGACATAAAGAGCTGTACTTGAGCTTTACAAAGTTTTATTATAAATCTTCTTGCAGAGAAAAGCAATTGACTGGTGATATATCAGTTATATTTTATCAGCAACACCCATCACCACAAAAAAAAGGGATGGTGAGTGGATTTGAGGTTAGGCTACTTCTGCAAGTCTGCTGTTTGACAACTATTAAAAACCACACACAAACAGCCCTTTTCTCCATTTAAGTACACAGGCACAACTAATGCTTCTCCAGCCCAGGACAAAGTCAATGCAGAGATTTTAAATATGCCCTTGGTCTATGATAACTGCCTTCATGAAAGCAGACTGCCATCTACTGCAGCTCTAGTGACAACTTTCTGATAAAAGCACAAGTGTGTTTCTTCACAGTCTTCATCTGTTCTTGAGTCTTTCCACTGAATCCTGAAAGACACCTGGCTTCAGTACATCTTACTTTTCAAACTGCATTCTCTCCATTCCAGAAAAGCTTGACAAATTGAATACTCCATAGTATAAACAGTGAGTTCTCTATGCAACCAAAAATAATTTCATTATTACAGAATATGCAAGAGTTTCAGAAATTTTAATGGACTTACTTTCAGAATGTTCTTTCATGCAACCCAGTAATTTGAACTGTCATAATCAGAATGTGTCTGTGCTTGACCACGGGTGGTCTACTAGTTAGGAGACTATTATCCTGCACCTAGAGAAGTTTAATCCCTAATAGATACAAAATATTAGATAAAAAAGGCTTCTGTGAAGATGAGTGCTCTTACATTATAAAGTAGATGTCCAAACTGTGTGAGAATGTCATGGTCATAAGAAAAATCTTTATAAAAAGAACTAAAGTCTTAAAATCTCTTTTGGTATATGGGAATACTTAATGTTAAGTTAGGATACTAAGTGAGAACATTCATACCTTATTTGTTTAGAGTCAATTAAGTAATAATGTAATTGTAATAAAGGCAATTTTATTAGGATGCTTCAAAGTGCAGGGTGTCTTGTCCACAATTATGTATTAAGACAAATATACAGCATTACTCTTTATTGTATACTAAGTGCCATAGCCATTTTTTGATAGAAGTGTTGAAAGAAATTTAAACTATTTCCTTTGCTGCAATATTATATAAATTGTACTAAAATTTGACAATCACAATGAATGAAAATACACTGCAAAGAGGCAAGCTGCACAAAGCCACCTTGACAAACGATACAAGTGACCTCACCGTTTCCAAGGAAGCAAAGCTTTCAAGCAAATCACATGCATAAAGTGTTTGTGCTCTTTTTCAGCACACAGTATTGTAGCTAGAACTGCTGTAATCATTTCACAAGCAGAAAAATGCTGATGTCCATATCCCCAACAGCCTTCTCAGATCTATGCCAGGAATGTCTCTTGCACTCCCCAGATTTTTACTGAATGATCCACTGTTACCAATACTCTAATAGAAACTGTGTCCAGAGGGTGAATCAGACTCATATTTCTATTCAATAGATTAGAGTTTTTTTTCATTCCTTCTCATTCATTTACTTCATGGTAAGTGGAGCATGAGTATTCCGAACACTTAAAACAACTTCTGTAACTCTTTCTTAGAGAATTACTGAACTTGCAGAGATGATCTTTCAAATACAGTAAGCACCAGTATCATCTCCTGACATGAGGAATATTGTGGAAGACAGTCAGTTCCATACCCGACATATTGCTGGAAGGACAAAATCAGCTCAATAGCACAAAGGTCTCCTTTTGGAGGAAAACAACCAGAGAGTCCAAAAATAAGGAAAATCTAAAGGCACAAGTCACATTGATACATTTTAAAAGCAGGGGTAAAAAAGCGTGGAATAACCCCACCTTTGGGAGCAAATATAAGTGTGTATACAGCACTGCTTTCAGCGTGCATCTGTGAGCAACAAGAGAAGCCTGAGAGGAGGCATGGAGCCAGGGGAGGAAACACACCCCACGCAGAGCTTAGCACACAGCCCTGTGACTCAGACATGCTCTATACACCTCTTCGGAAACCCACCAAACCTACCAGAAGGTGACAAGAATCCTGAACAATACTCACCCAGCATGTCTTTGCTTTGCAACTCCTCCCTCTCTCCCCCTAACTGAAATTTCTCCAACTTTTATCATAGCATTCAAAACCAAGCAATTGTCATTTTTGGCTACATTACTGACAACATTTGAATGTTAAGGCTTCTTTCTTTGGTTATACTGTTATCAGAAATTGTGATACTGCAGGTAAAACAAGTCAATACACTATTGCATTTGGAGAACAACGCAAATGATTATGCTTAATGTTACACTGAATTTGTCTTCCCATCTAATTTTTAAAATCATACAAGGCACAAATGGCTAACAAGTTTTAACAGCGTTCTGTCTTCTCCTTGCTGCTCTTCTTTTGGCCCTGGTTTAACAATCTTCCGTGGCTTCAAGTGATGACAGTGGGTCCCTTTCGTCCTGTCCTCTCATGAATCTGAGATATTTTCAGTGCAATTGCTATAAGTGGACTCAGCACAGCCTAAAGATGAAGAAATACATTGAATTACATAAAGCAGAAATATCAAAAAACATCTTACATTTATAAATCCTTCTTTTAACTGTACAATTATACAAAAATAATAGCAAAATATCAAAAACTGACACAGCTATGGTGTCTATTACTGTTGTACTTGACACAGTGAATTATTACACTTAGCATATGTTTTGCAAAGTGTTACATTGAGTATACCCAAGCTATGCAGAAAAGAGAAACTAATAAATATACACTGTACTGATCACATCTCTGTGTAACAGGAAATGTGGAGCTCTTTGAAATCTGCAGTACAAAACAACCCAGAAAAAACAGAGGTAGACTTGTTTCTTTTCTGATGAGGGGAAGCCACATAGATGATACTTCTTCCTAAATACACTTAATATGTGTAGCTCAGTCTTAGAAGGTACTGTAACAACTAATTACCTTAACAGAATTCACAGAAGTGTGTTTTAACTTATACCACATGCATCTGTATTAATAAAATAAATTCCAACAGAATGGCATGAACTTTCAAGTTTCAGGCTACAGACTGTAATAAACAGCCATTTATAGGCCTGGATGGGTGAGCACAGATGGCAACTATGATAGTACCACATGTACATTTAGTTAAACGATTCACGAAGACAAAACTGCAGAACTGAGTTTGTGTGAAAACTTTCTTTTCAGAGACTTTTCAGAGACTCATATATTTGGTGACCAAACTAACTATTTGACCCCTAGAGATTTCCCACATCTTCCCCTTTCAAATAAACTAATTCCAGCTTCACATACCTTAGGTTTGAGAATCACATGAAACAGAACGGTAATTCTGGGAGCTGAAATTTACAGACATCTTTTTATAAACCCATATATCAATACTTTTTAATCTGTTTCAGCCACGTAACAGTTTCTGACCGGATGAGGTGTTTGGTTTATTTCTGCAATTTATTTATGCAATTTTTATTTATTTATTTATTTAGTCAGTTAAATCAAAAGAGTGAAGCGACTAACTGTGCAAGCAGAGTCATGGAATAACACAAGGAATGCCACTGGTGTCAAGTGAGTTTATGATTAAGCTCAGTTATGCACAAGTGTGAGCAATCTGACATGTTATTGTTAAAAAAGCTCCATATTTGTAGATACCTATCTACTGAATAATCACTGAAGCAGAACACAAATCTATTAAAGTCAAACACACTTAGAGAAGATTAATATGTAGAGAACAAATTCACATCTGTGAGCAAATGCTGCAAAAGTAAATATTAAAATGTGCCAATTTATAAGGTCTGGATGAGACTAAAGCACTTGAAGTTTTCCAGCACTCCACTAAGAAACCACTTCCTTATTTAATCTAAAAAGTACAAGAAAAAATAAAAAGAAACTTTCCCAACTCGCTTTACTGAATCCTGCTTCTTTAGGCAACAAATGCACTCTGAATTTAAAAAAAATCCACAAGCAACACTTGACACAATGCTGGAACAAAACCTGGAATCAAATGAGTTTATGTGACATCCATTTACAAAAAGAAGTTGGCTTGCCAAATTATTTCAATTACTACCAAATATTCTGCTTGTTGCAATCGTGCTCCTCAACAGAGAAAGTCCTTTTTTTATTCTGTCCTTACACACTTCAGTTGAATTTTAACACCTTCTTCACCCAAAGTACGTAAAAAGGCAAAAGTGCATCCTATTTGGAATGGCAAGAAAAGGACAGAATAACTAGGACTACATATGCCTTTTAAAAATTCCTTTACCTCTGCCATGAATAGTTTACATTTCAGTTCCAAGAGATAAATCTCAGCCAACAACCATTTGCCACTAATATTCCTCTAGAAAGACTTCCATATCTCAACCAGATCCTTTTTAAAAGCATTCTTCATTCTGCCTACTTGAGAAATTGCAGAACTTTACTACTGACATTTCAACTCCAAGTGACAATTGAAACTACCCTGTATGTTAAATAGTCCATTTATCTCTTGGCAACTGTTCAGGACCTATGGCATGTTACCACTTACATGGAATTTAAGAATTGAAAATGAACAGAACTGACTTAATCAGAATCTTACTTTAGTAAACACAGACAGAAGTTGTATCTCTAAAAAAATTACTGGGAGGAATGATTACAAGAAAATAAATCAAGCAAGCAGATATCTAACATCAGGCAAATACAGACTAAAAGCCTTTTGCTTGGGAATAATCTGTACCAGAGCTGTCAGACACATATCATTCCTTCTTGGTTAATTAGCAATTTTTCCTCTCTGTGATCTTGTAAGAAAATTCCACACAATTTCGTCTCTTCTAATGAAGGTCTCAGATAAGATTTGTCCCATTATGCATCTGGTTTATCAACAAGTTAGGAAGGGCTGAAATGTACCTGCTTGCATACTACAAGCTCAGCACGTGCCTGTACATCCTGCAGAGCTTCTGCCATAAGGGCTCAACACACCACTCAGCACAGCATGCCTGCTTTGGCCTTCCTTTCCAAAAAACCCAAAAGTCTTTGGAAAGGTTTATGCTACAGCCACCACTCCTAAAATATCTAAGTGATGTGGTTCATTGTGAAACAAACTGAACTGACTCTGTAATATCCACAGCACTGGTAATGTTCAGTTGATTCAGCTGAGAAGAAGAACACCTTCCACAGGAAAAAAACGAAATTGAGCTCTCTGTTCTTGTGCTTGGTCTGCTGTTAATTCAAACAAAATTACAATAATGTCAAGAAGACAGCTGTTCTGCCTCTGGCAATAGAGGGCAGGCATGAGGGGTGAAATAAACAGAAGGAAAATGGAAACCAAGTGGAGCATGAAGTCATCTATGTTTTCAAAAGATTAGTTCTTTTCTAGTATATCCAAAGATCTTTGAAGGAAGATCAGGTTTGATTAACAAATTTCCTTGATTCATGGAATATTTTATAATTAGCATCCCATGATTTATTTCCTTTGCAGTCAGAGTTGATTTAAAATTCCTTCACTCTACAGTGTGACTTTAAGAAGAATCTGAAGCTAAATTACCTGAATAGCACAAACATACTATATTTTCTAAGAGTGTGTTCAAACAGATATAAGTCTCCACATTCAATGCGTCCTCTAAGAAAATCTTATTAATTTTAATAGTAAAGGTAAAACTTTTATTATGGTTCAACTCCAGCCAGCAATTCTGAAGCTGTTCACTCGCTCCCCTGCCCCTGGCAGACTGGAAGGGAATTGGAAAAATGTAAAACCCATGGGATGAGATAAGCACAGTTTAACAGCTGAAAAAAACTATGATACAGGAACAAAATGAATAATAAAAGGAAAAAGAGTGATGAATAAAATCCAACCAAACTCCCACAAGTGATGCATAATACAGCAGCCCACCACTCACTGACTGATGACCAGCTTGACCTGAGCAGCCATCTCCGGTTCTCACATCTCAGCCATCTCACAGCTAACTCCCCCTCAGTTAATACACTGAATATGATGTTCTGTGCTATGGAAAATCCGTTTGGCCAGCTCAGGTCACCTGTCACAGCTATGGTCCCTCCCAGATTCTTGTGGACCTCCTCACTGAGAGAGCATTAGAGACTGAAAAGTCCTTGACATGGGTTAACTTCTACTTAGCAACAACTACAACACTAGTGTGTCGCCAACATTATTCTCAAAACAAATCCAAAACAGCACTCTACCACCTACTAAAAAGAAAATTAATTCTAGCCAGAAGACACTAGAACAATTTTACATGATTTTTATGGACCATACTGTATGTTCTGACAGCTAACTAGAGCCATGCTAAAAACCCTAATGCCTCAAAGTAAACAAAGCGACAATAATTGTCTAACAAACTGCATTTGTGCTTGTGTTTTATGTCTTGACAGAACCATATAGATTCCTTTTATTTTGACACAATTAAGTGATATAGAACCCAGGACTTCTCATGTATTGATTTCAGTTCCCTGCTCTTGGACCATCTAACAACATAAACAATCATCTTTTATAATCACTCATATATACAATCTCATTTAACAAATTTTTTTCATATACCAAACAAGATCCACCTGAAAATCAGGGGTTTTTTCCCTCTGCTGCTCAATGTTCAAAACTCATTTCAGAAATTCAGTGTTTGATGATTAAGACATACTTTTAACCTTTTTTAAATTTTTTTCCTTTGTAATTGATTTGCCCTTTCCAATAAAAATACAAAAAAGCACTCCTCCCCCAAAATCTTTGGTTGGCTGCTGCTAATCTTATGATTCTGCAGCTAACTAGCACATTGTTTACTAGTCTTCAGCAGAAGTAATTGCAGCATTTGTGATTCACTGTGATGCCAGTTGAAGAATACCCAATACAGACAGCACACAAGTGAGGGAATTGGTTGATGTAGTTACACAGCCATTCATGATATTTGAAATGTCATGGCAGTCAGGGCAAATACCAAGGGAACTGGAGAAAGGGAAAAACATTGTACTCACCTTTAAGAATGTTAGAAAGGAGGAATACTGAGAAAAACTGACCTGTCAGCCTCACCTCTGCCTGGGAAGATCATGGAACAGATGGCCCTAGAGCTGTGCATGTGTATGACAGGGAGGTGATTCAAGACAGCCAACACAACTGCACCAAGGGCAGGTCCAGCCTGTTCAACCCAATGACTTTCTGTGATGGGGTAGTGGCATTAGTGGACAAGGGAAGGGTTACAGATGTCATTTATCTGTAAAGCCTTTGGCACAGTCCCCCACAATATCCTTCTCTCTAGATTGGAGAGACATGGATTCAATGAGTGGACTGTTCAGTGGATGAGAAACTGGTCTGACAGTTGCATCCAGAGGGTAGTGGTCAATGGCTCGGAGTCCCAATGGGCTTTAGTGACAAGTGTTGTCCCTTGGGAGTCCATAATGGGACCAGTGTTATTAAATATCTTCATTAATGACGTGGACAAAGGGATAAAGTGCACCCTTCGCAGATTTGCAGATGACACCAACCTGAGTGCTGCACTTGACACACCTGAAGGATGGGATGCCACCCAGAGAGACCTGGACAAGCTTGAGTAGTGGGTCCATGGGAATCTCATGGAATTTATAAGACCAAGTTCAAGCTCCAGGTATCAGCCCAGGCTGGGGTGAGCCCAGAGGTGAACAGATCAGAGCAGCCCTGCTGAGGATTTGGGGATGCTGGTGGGTGAGAGGCTGGACATGACCCAGAAAGCCAAATGTGTCTCCTGGGCTGCATCCAGAGCAGAGCGGGCAGCAGGGCAGGGAGGGGATTCTGCCCCTCTGCTCTGCTCTGCTGAGACCCCACCTGCAGTGCTGCATCCAGCTCTGGGGTCCCAGCACAGAAAGGACACGGACCTGCTGGAGGGAGTCCAGAGGAGGGACACCAAGATGAGCAAAGGGATGGAATACCTGCCCTGTGAGGAAAGGCTGATAGAACTGTATTTTTCAGCCTGTCAAACAGAAGCCTGGGAGCAACCTAACTGCATCCTTCCAGCACCTAAAGGGAGCCTATAAGAAAAAGAGGAACTTTTTACAGTGTTATGCAGTGACAGGGCAAGTGGGAATGGATTCAAACTGAAAGAGAGTAGTTTAGATTAGATACTAGGAAGAAATTCTTTACTGTGAGGCTGGTGAGGCACTGGAACAAGTTGTCCTGTGAAGCTGTAGATGTCTCATTCTCCATCTTCAAAGTTAGGTATGGATGGAGCTCTGAGCAATCTGGTTTAGTGAGAGATGTCCCTGCTCGTGGCGGGGGGGGGAGGCATTGGAACTAGATGATCTTTAAGATCCCTTTCAACTCAAACCATTCTGTAATTCTGTGACTCTATGACAACAGCTATTTATTGCTGACAGAATTCACATAGTAAATTATAATGTACTGTAAACAGAGCAAATTAAGTCACTATCAGAATAATGGGGACTATTAACTACTGACACTCTTTCCAGAACACTTATCCTGAAACAGCAGCATAACATGCTGAAGAACACACTGGATTTACAAGTACAACCACAGTAGATAATTCCTCTTTTTCTTTGTATATGAAATTTCCTGTTTGAATCTTATCCAAGTTCAATAATACATCCATGTGGCTAAACAAAGGACAAGACGTGTGGGGATGTACAAATACTAAATATTGAGGTGACCTTATAAAGTAAGGTTATAAATGAGACTAAAGGTCAACAAAATCTTATTTAGTACTTCATGCCCACTGAATATATCTCTACTTTTTACAACTGAATTAAATTTAGGAAAACTCATAACTCTGTTCACTTAGAAAAAGATGCATGCCAATGCATAAAGGTCCAATGCATATAAGACTTCAGAGAGAAACCTATTGTTTGTTATAACAAACTGAGCTTTCTGACATGCTAGCTGGGTGCCTATTTGAATACTTAGAGAAATAATTTTTAAATATAAACCTTCCATGTAAAAGCTATCTGGAAAGCACTGTTCTCAGGAAAGCCCAGTGATGAGGGGCATCACCTGTGACAAGTCACATCAAAGGAGTGGTCTTTAATTCTAGAGCAGAACATTTCAGTTTTAGAAAAGTGTTGGGCATTTTTTTCCATACTGTTTTAGATCTAGACTGCATCACTACTCTAAGTTACACAACATTCAAATGAATAACACATTGAATTGAATTGGATTTGTTTGAATTGAAAACACCGAGTTGTTTCTGATATACTTTGGAGAGAGTATGATGGTAATTTTTCTTTACTGCTCCTGATTTTCACTGTTGATATTGGTTTACAAGAAGAACTGAATGGAAAAAAATAGCAACCCCTTATCTCCCAGGTGTCCATGTCTACAAATTGCTTTAAATGGTCATTCAACAGCCAGAAGTCATGTCTATTCACATTTAGCCATGACCTCAAACATCTAATTATTGGCATATTTTACCACTTTCCCCTGAACTCTTTTGTTGTAATCAGGAAGGTGTCTATGCTTTATTCCAGTTTGAAAGTATTATCAGTGAATTGTATAAAAGATGGTACTAAAATATGGTTTGGGTGACTCTTATATTCATTAGCACCTATGGTTTACAACACATACTGGCCTACATATGAATCGGAATAAAAGGTCAAGAAGGTCCACTTCAACTCAAAAAGTGCCATAATAAGTGTTCCAGAATAATACGCACATCTCAACATGCACATTGGAAAATGCAGTTCAGGTGTTTGCTTATCTGTGAAAGATTTGCAGATCAGAAGTTACATTGTCAAAGACTACAGAAGCAAACTAAAAGAACTTGAACACTATTGTAAAGTTGGATAATTAGTTGTGGAAGATTTTGTATGTAAGGAAAAGGGGGTGGAAAAAGGATGCTGGTATAAGGCAAAGTCAAGCTAATTACCATAATGATTCCACAAAGTGGCACTTCCAACATGACTGAGTTGTCTGTCAAGACAAAGGCATTTATCATTTGTGGCAAAAAGCAAAATATATATCAAGGTACTTTTGCCTTTCAGTTCAGATTTTGACTGGAATTGTCACCAGGCAAAAACATGGAGCAGTGCATTATCTAAAACAAGATGATGGAAAGAGGTAGGGCAGTAAACAGAACCAAATGAGTATTTACTTAAACACCCAACCATCAAATACTCTTGTCTTGGTTTATGATATAAAAGGTATGAAACGGAGCTTTTCCTGATCAGCTGTTTCAGAAAAAGCGTAATAATACAAAAACCACATATAGTCATCTCCTCAATTACAAAGATCAATTACAGAAAAATATTCATTTATCATTCAAAATGTAACAATTTTCTTGAATACCATAAGGTATATACGTAACATACTCCTTTATGTCAGTGTTTTCCCCTTAACTGAGAACTTATGTATATGCTGTGTTCCTATTACTGACAGCAAATAGACAACAGAGGAAAACTACAGCAGCCCTTCCTAGAAATGCTGTTTCCTAAAATATGAGTTTTTTATTCACTCTCTTTTACATAGTTCACTGTAGACTATCAAGTGTTCTCCTGGGAAATGTTTAGTTATTTTTGTACATGACCATCTCCTAAAATTTACATTGTCTTGAAGTCCGCCATCTGCCTGTTGGATACAATCTATGACCTTGTTTCTAATGCACTCATGTTGCTGGCAAAGCATGCAGCCAGGGCAAGGAAAGAGATGTAATGGGAACTGTGCAATACTCTGCATTGAGAAAACAAATTAATTTATTGCATTGACATGAAACTGCTACTTATCCCAGAATTTGTGCACATGGCAAGAGATGAGGAGGGTGTCTACCGTACCATGTATTTCCTGAGACATTCTGGATATTAAAATGCCTATCTGCGCTGTATAAATGCAGGAAAGTCCCTGTAGCAAATTTTAAGGCAATGACGCTTCTACCCCTGGGATTCGGCAGTGAATATCCTGATTAAATTGCCAAAAGTGCTGTGATCTGTCAGGCTCTGTTACCAGCACAGAAAAAATCCCTTCCATCCTTTTTTCTGTCCTTGGTAGTAACAGTCCTTTTTGGTGTGCTGAATAGAAGACCAAACTCTGAAATCCTCAAGGGCAGTCATAAGCCTGGTCAGGACCTTCCCCTGGTCAGGACCTTCCCCTGGTCAGGACCTTCTCTTGCACTCTGCCCAAGGCCCATTACAGCCTGTCCCAGGGGTGCTGGTCCCTGCCTGAGCTAAGCTGTAGGAGAGCTTGTCTCCAGCCTTACCTCTGGCTCTGCTGCCTGGGTGCCCATACGATAGGCAGCTTCTTTCCCTGAAAGACTGCTTGGATATACGCTATATCTTGTCTCCAGTTTTGACTTTGACTCCGTCTCCTGAGTAGGTCCAGATGTTGCTTTGTCTCTGGTACCATCTCCTGGTGCCCCAGATGAACCTGAATCTGATCTATCACTTGTTGAGGGAGCTTGCTACCAGAGAGCTGCTCTTTCCTCCTCACTTTCCTGCTGTAGGACTGTCCCCTGGACAAGGGGGGCACTGCCTGTGGTGCAGCTGGTGTGGATGCCTGGTTCCTACTGCATTGTGCAGCACACCCATTCCTGCTGCTCCCTGGACAAGGTCTGTATTGCTGGTGAGACTTTATCCACAACTCTCAATATGTTCTTCAAGCAGAACAAAGAAGAAATGTAACAGTAGGGCAGCAGATTCCTCATTTTCTGAGGACAACCACTGCTCCCTCAATCTAGTCTCTTCACAAGTAGAAAATTCACTGAGAACATTTGCTGTTTTCCATTCTCATTTAGAAGAATGAATGTAAAATACTGAGTATTCACTATAGGTTACCTCAGGAGGCACACAAGACTAAATTCTGCCAGAGTATTACTTTTCTTACAGAAAATAAAACCTGTTAATGCAGTAACAATTCCACTTTAAAATGCTCATGCTTATTTGCAATGAGCCAAAAGTTTATCCAGATAATGCTGCCAGTATAACCTCCATTATTTTCTAGTATTTTTTTTTCTAGTATTTTTTTGCTGGGTCAGACAATAAACACGTTCAGATGACATTTTTTGGTTACATATCACAAGGTTACTGTAAGTCCACTTCAAACCTCTAAAATCAACTCATAGTCTGTCTCATACCGTGAATTATTTTCATCTGTGCCTTCATCTGTACAGGCATAGCAAGAAGAACTGTATTTAATGGTTATTGCAATCACAACTGATAAACAATTTGTGCTGTAACAAAATTTGATGTAACTGTGGTGCTTCAACTTGGTTGGTTGTCAGGTGACCACCAGGCCACCCTATCACTCCCCCTCCATTCTGCACTGCCCATGGTGCCTGCAGAGTTGTTTCTCACAAATACCCCCTTTTTTCCTTCCCAGATGCTGTTGCACAGTGGGTTTATTACCCTGCTTATGGATGTTATCACGGACGGGTATTGCTTTGGCCTGTGGTGGGTCCATCTAGGAGCCAGCTGGAACTGTCTTTTTTTAACAGCTTCTAGCAACTTCTCACAGAAGCCACCCCAGATACCAAAACTTCACCATATAAACCAAGTATACCAGCAGGTGCAAATAGGGTTGTAACAGTGCTCCCTCCCAATCAAAATATATTTAATGATCCTGCTAGATACACAGAAAATCATTAAAATTGTTCAAATATGGTCCTTTACTCTGTTGGAGCTTTAGCATTTTAAATATTCTATCCAAGAAGTTACTGAGGATGCAAACTGTTACTTTAAAAAAAAAAGCAAATAAATTTAATAGATCATATCTGCAGGCATGGGATCTGCAACATTTCCATGACAACTGAGACACTTTTCATGACTGATACATGACTGTTTAATAGCATAAAAAGAAACTCACTAAGTTTACAGTCAGAATCTAGTGAATCATCAAACACTTACCTAGGGTTCAAATTAATTTGACAGCATATAGGTTTTGGTAGATTTGCATTTGCATTCCAATCATGAGCACAGAACTACATGAACTTAAAACTACAGGGTTTTAATTTACTACAAGCCAAATGCTTGACTTCTTCTCTATAAAATCTCCTTATTCCTCTCTTGTATATCACAACTTAAAGAACATTTACTGAGAAGAACCTGAGAACGTGAAGTGTGATTTATTTTATTAATTGTATAAGGCATCTGTTGGACAATCCAGCAACTTGCTCTCAACCTTCACTCTTCTTAGGAAAAAGTCTGGTTATGATATGATATAATTTTTAGACAGCTGCATGTCTTTCCCTTTCAAGGAATCCTTATATTGTTTAGACTCTGGTATCTGTATTTCCTAACTGTACTCTGATTGTTAGGAATCCTTGGGATGCCTTAACTAAGTTGGTCTAAGATAATCTGCTTTAAAAATTGTTATCTTATTTTTAAAATATTGTTCCATAATCAAATCACAACTCTAAAAAAATTCTGAAAAAATTCAAACTAGAATGAATTTTCATAATAGACTTGAAGTCACTGCCCAACATTTAACATGAGACATCTCAGCCCTTAACATTCCTGTTGTGTGTCAGATATTACACCAACATATATTAAAACTGCAGGTCCTTCCTCAATAGGTGTGCATTTACAACACTAAGGAAATCACCTACAAAGACAGTACATGAGGTCAAAGCATTCAGTGTTGCTTCTGATCAAAGATGAAAACCTGTATCCACTGCTATTACCAAGGAAGTGCTTCACTTACTGACTACAATGCTACTGCATTACCTGTGGTTCCTTATTGTGTTGGCTAGGATCCTTTTCATAACTCTCTGCATAGATCCGCAGAGTAGCTCTCACATGACTAGAAGCACTCATTCTGAAGATGAGTCTGGAAGCATCTGAAAAAATAATCCGCAACCCCTAGGAAAGGAGAAGGAACAGCATATATGTAAGTTGGCAGTATGTTTACAAATCACCATTCACTGCTCCAAAACAAAAGTGAAAGGAAGAGTCATTTGGATGCCATTCTCCTTTCCCCACAACTTTGGATAACTCACTCATTACTCTTTTTTCCCCTCTGAAGACTGAAAATTATACTGTCCATTCTCTCCCACTCGCCTTAACAAATCCTCTGTTACTAATGCTTTTATATATTTTACTTGATTTGCTCCTATTCTGCATGGAAGAGCACAAAATCAATGACCTGAGAAATAGCTACAAAATCACTAAAGGTAAGCGGCCTAAGAAACAGCTACAGAATCCCTGGATCAAAAAACAGTTGTCAGTAGTTAATACAAAACCAGGGCCAGTTTTTACACCTCAAATAGCATCAATATATGACTGCAAGAATTTCAATAAGTCTGTAATACAATTTGGAAAACTTAAGGTATTAATTAATTTCAATTAATTTAAACATTAATTAATGCATATTAACTGTGTGTATAATAAAGACGATTGATTAATTCATTAATTAACTAAAAATCTGATCTTTGCTGCCTTCTTCACATATTTTTTTTCTTTTCTCCTCACCCCTTTTGTATTGCATATATGAACATGTTTTTTCACATGACCACAGACTATAATCTTGGATCCACGGTTTCTGTACACAAAGGCCATTAAGGCCAGAGGATTAAACTGAACAGATAAATAGTTGTAATATTGCAATATTCTACCATCTATGCACTAATACACATCCTAGTTCCTTTCATGTAAATGGTACCCTTAGACTAAGTGCAACCTCTGATAAGCCACTGAGCTTTTTTTCTGTTTTGTCCTTCTGCTGCCAAAGGTCTAATGCACAAACTGAGATCCTCACTACTTCTGTTTAAAGGGCAGTAAACCATTAAAACATGAGAGAAAAGAATTAAAATAAATTGATTTTATTTTTCCAGTTTTATCAGTAGCTTGATGTTGGAAATGCAGTGTGTCAATATTGTAAAGCATAAGTAAAACCTAAGTAAAACTTTTGTTTCCTCAGGCATTTGCCAAAGCACATTTAGCACCATATAAAGCATTGTTTGATAATCACAGAATAATGGAATGGGTTGGGTTGGAAAGGACTTCTAAAGGTCATCCAGTCCTGATGTCATCAGGTCATCATGTTGACAGCAGTGGGCAGGGGCATCTTCAATCAGATCTGATTGCTCAGAGCCCCATCCAACTTGACCTTGAATGATTCCAAGGATGGGGCATTCACCATCTCTCTGGACAACCTGTTCCAGTGTCTCACCACCCCCACTGTAAAAGAAAGTATTCCTTATATCTAGTCTAAATTTACTCTTTTAGTTTAAAACCATTACCACTTGTACTACTGCAACAGGCTCCGCTAAAAGAATTGTCCTCATCTTTCTTACAAGCTCACTTGAAGTACTGAAAGGCCACAATAAGGTCTCCCTAGAGCCTTTTGTCTCTTAGTATAATGGCCAACTTGTACCTCTCATCTTTATTCAAATTTTACACAAAAATGACACTGGTCCCTTTCCTGGATTGCTGGACCCCCAGAACCAGCACTGTTATATGCTGATGTCTGCAAAAACACAGTACAGCTTTAAAAATTAGAACAGTCTTCAAGAACAACAGAATGTTTAATTTAATTTTGTCTTATTACTGCAGTGTGATAAACAACATTCATGGATTTCAAGAAATAGAATTAATTAGAAGCAACAGTCTGTGTGTATTGTTCGCTGCCTATTTTCTCATTGCTGTGTTTGTTTCCTGAATATGTTGTTTATCAACACTGAATAATTACCATGTAGCCAGCTTCTCATTCATGAGACATTGCAGTCACACTGAATATAAATCTCTATTCCCTACGCTCTGGGGAACAAAATTTGGAACATGCTTCTGAATACTTACCTGAAAAATCTGCACAAAGCCTATGATAATCCAAAAGACATACTGCATTTAGATGATGAGCAAGCTACCCAAGGAAAATGGCAGCAGTGAACTGTTGTTTCATTTGCACAGATCAATATCCTCCCCAATTTAGTCTGCTTGGAGAATCACACTGAGGCTGCAGAAGCTAGAAATATGAAGCTAGGAATGTGTCCTTGTCAAAGGACAAACTGGTTGAACTATACTCTGATTAAGTAGGACCTTCTCCCTTTGAAACACACTCTTTCTGGTTTTAGAGGCTCCCTTTCAGAGTCCATCTGAAAAGAAGCCAAGTCATGTTTCTCTCTTTGTGTTACATGGTGATATGATTAGCAATTATACTACCATATAGAGTAAGCACTTTGAACGAAAAAATTAAGGGAAAGAAAAGCACAATGAAAATTCACAAGCTGCTTCTTAAAATTACAAAGGTCAAGAGTCAGCCATGCCTGTAATTTTCCACTAGACTTGGAAATGACAACATCCTTATGTCTTGTTTCAGTAGTAACATGCAAAAAGAAAGTAGCTCAGTAGCAGATAGGCTGCTTATATTTTCTGGATGCAATGATGAATGGAAACTATGAAGACTCTGAGCAGAAAGGCATGACAATAGTTTTAATTGCTTGTAATAGAATTTCCTAATGTCTGTTTAGGTCAAATAATTTAAAAACCAGAGAAACCAGGACCATAAAAATATAAACAGCATAAAATCAGAACAAATTTTAATAGTCATATTCAAGATACTTGAATATTAATTTATTCCTGGTAAAAGTACATGGTTACTTTTGAGTACATCATGAATTTCCAAACACTGAAGGCTCAGTTTGAACTGCAGTTCTTGATAACTAAGGAATCTCAGTATAGACAAAGTCCAGAAGGAACTGGTAATTTGGGCTAGGGAAGTCAAATATGCCTGCATAGTAGCCTTCTAAAGTCTTCTTTGTGCTACTGGCTACAATAGATATTGCATCTCAGTTATGTAAATCCTGTGGGTCACCAAGAACAAATAAGAAAATTTAATTTTTTTTAATATTTTTTTGTGATGTGTAGCTAGTGGAGATTTCAGACAGAAAACAGAAAAAGGAAAGATCTTCTTTCCATATGATATCTTCCACTGTTCTGGAAAAGGAACCCTCCCTATACATGCACATGCATTGCTCTCAACAGGGACTTAGCTCCCTCCTATAATCACTGTGACACTATTGTCTCCAGTTATGTACAGCTAGCACAAGATAAACCCAAGGTGGATTATTTTATCCAGACTGAGCTAATCTTAAGTAGGAAATGCAGTATCTACCACAGTAAAGGAAACACCATCCCATAAATAAATGGAAAGTCCTGCCAGCTGAACTTTAGAAACAACACTGTTGGAGACAATATGACAGCTGTAAAACTCTGCTAATCCCTCACTACAGCCATACCTGTCTTTTGGTCACAGTGCCATCCACAGGATCTATGTACTCAAAGCTGTCTGTTCTTTCCACACTGTAGATATTGTTACCCACAGCAAACTGCTGATGGCTGAATGATTTGTCAGTGATCAAAGCTTCCAGGTCTCTCATAATGAAATATGCTGTCCTGGGTTCCAGTGCTTCGTAATCAAATCTTGCATATATATAAGAAAAAAAAAAAAATGTAGAACCAGAAAGTAAGTCTCCAGTGCTGAGAAGACAGTTCTGCTTTCAGAGACTCTATAAACTCACAATTAAGCAATTCACTGCTTACTTCAAAAATCAGGAGTGTACCACTCAAGTACTGACTGCAAATGAAACCAGCACATATGTGCAAGTCCAGTGCCATCTAAACATTACATGTGTGCAACCACAGTTCTACACTGGCCACCTGACTCTCAATCAACAGAAAGCATCTAGAAAATGCAATTTCTAAAGTAGCCTAGAAAATACCACCAATACACAGCTGGCTTTCAAAACTTAATGACACAATCAGTGCAGTGCTCAACAAACAAGTGAAATAGAGAAAACTTTGCTACAAGTTTTGAGGAATAGCTGTGTTCAAAAGCACTTACAAATTGCAAACTCCTCTGAATAAAGTCTGGATTAAGAGAGAGAGACAGAAGCAAAGATGAAAATGACAGCTAGAACTCACCATATTGAGACCTTAATAAAAATAAGTAAATGTTTGTATCTTTGGAGGAGTTATCCTGAATTGGAAGTAGGCATAGGTTTCAGTTCTCACTAAAACTGTCACATGTTGGCACTTAGAGAAAAAAATGCAGGAGCAAATGTTGCTGGGATTATGTTTCTTTCTCAACATCATGTAACAAGCTGTACCTACATATTCCACAAGTAAATAACTGAAATCTTTCTGTCATTCAGTATTTAAAAATTCAGTTACTCATATGCCAGTAGCGACATACACATGTAGCTAGCTCCCTTTTCTGACACTTAATCCTCTGGAAAAACCTGTCTACAAAACAGTGATAATCTGTGGCAGATTTTCATTCACTAGTCACAGTGAACACACACTTAAGTGCACCTAAGAACATCTAAACAAGCAATGATTTTAGCAGAATTCTCCTACCAGCTACATAAGTGCCTTTTCCTCATTTTTCTCACCTGCAGTAGTAGTGCCGGCCAAATTTTGCCCAGTGATCCCTGACAATCTCCTCCACACTCTGCTTTCGAGCGGCAAGGATTGAAAGCCAAACTAGCACAGCCCACAGTCCATCTTTCTCTCTGAGGTGGTCAGACCCTAAAGAGACAGATATTAAGCACATTATTTGGTATCACTGCAAATCAGAAAACCAGGTAAGGAGGCTGAGCAAATGTCTCATTTAACTGTGTATGCCATATAACAGTAATCAATAGTTCTACCCTCAGCACCTCTGACATGCTCCAGACAGAAAACGAGAACTAATGCTTAAAATGTGATCTATTTATGCATGACAAAGTCCATACTTGCGAAGTTAAATAAAAATATGTACAAGTACTCGAATAGAAACAGTAGAAGCATGAAAACATTTGTAGTCATTATTCCTGCTCACTGATAAACAGTGTTTTCACACCGTTGCTGCTGTTCCCCAGAACGGGGCTAGATATGCAAATCCCAGCCATGAGCCAGAATGTTCTCCTTTATCAGAGTCAAGTTCAACAGCATCTCCTTATCTCTGCAGATGTCCATCTGCAGACGTCAAGCTGCAGAGAAAGAACTTCCCCATTCCATATGTGTTCCAAAATGTTCATGACCTCCAGTCAAGACAGCAACAAAGAGCTTGAAAAGATGTTTCTGGAGGGAAAAAGCAAACCAAGCAAACCAAAGAGTAGGACTGTTCCCTTTTTAATATTTCTTCATACCTCTCAGTGGTTAAGATGTTTGGATGCTCCAGTCTAGATCCCTTCATAGGTTTGTATTTATGAAGAGAGAAATTGTTCCAACAATGAAGACTAGGAACAGTTTTGGAATACCCCACATGATTTAACATGTAGACTCAGATCTAAGTAAGATCCAAGACCCCTGACACTCAGTAGATACTGATGGCAATTATAAAGGTTAAAAGACTCTCAAGAAACTTGAAGAGATATCAAACGTAGCCATTGGTCTAGCATAATAATACTAAACTTGGTTAAAGATTTTTGGCTGCAGCCTTATGGTTTCCTGTCTAGTCACACATTATTGAAACCATGAGTACAAAGCAAGCACAGTAATTCAGAAGTTTTGTTTACTCCATGAAATACCTACAGATTATGCAGGCAACCAACTGAATTATCTGTCTTTAGAAGATACTTAACAAAATCCATCACAGAGAAATCTAAAAACTCTCAGGCTGAAAACCCATTTTCTGAAATATTCTTCTTCCTCGAATACAAAAATCCTGTTGCAGCAAGACTGCTTTGTATGGCTGGGCTTTACATAACAGTCTGCAAGGTCCACACAGTCAGTCATCTCTCAGAACAGCTGTGTTTTGCTACTGGCAGAGGACAGCTCCCATAATATAAACTGATGCACTGAAGCTGTTAATCCTGTGAAAAACTATCAATATACTAAAGGCGTAAAAGGAAAATAACAAGACGTTCAGAGAGACACTATGATTCCTAGGGTCAATCACTGCTGTTACCTTGAACTTGCAGTCCCTCTTCTTGGGAGGGCACAACAGTCAGAGGTAACAGTCTCTGCTTATATGGATTTTCTAAGAGCCCCATTGCCACAGGTCTACCTGCTACTTATCCTTCTTGTGTTACATGTAAGCTCAACACTCTTTATCTAACATTAATCTTAACATTAAGTTAACTACCACAAGGTTAAATGAATGCAATTACTATTCAGCACAATATTTAAGTTGTATAGGAATGATTACTCAACACTTGTAGGTGAGAATAAAGATTTGCATGAAGATTATGTTTATATCTATGTGTTATATATTACAGAAAACAAGAACACTGTAGATAGACTTAAGAGCTTAGACAGCAACATGCCTTCACATTTGCAAAGTAGCTGTCATGATAGTAAGAATATCTCTTTTTGCTACTCACTATCTGCCTGGATCTGTAATCTGTGAGGTCTCTGCAACAAAAAGCAGTGTCCTATTACAACAGCCAGAGTTTAGGGCTGGTGCTTGAGGAACTCCTGCACGAGGAGCCACAGCTGACTTTTCCCTGCTTCAGTACTGCGAAAGTACTGGAGTGCCAACCAGCCAGAAGAAAAAGGGCAGGGTTATTTATGAACTCCCAAAGCTTTGCAAATAGCTTCAGATAAGAAAGGAAAATAAATGCCCCTCTACAAAAGACACTCAGGCATAGAATCACAGCGTTGTTTGGGCGTTTTGTCCTTAAAGGAACCTTAAATCTCTCACCTTTTCTACTCCCTCATTGCAGTAATATGCTAGATCAGCTTAAGGATATCTTCTACGGGAACACCAGCAATATGTCCTATGGACAGGACTTGTAGGGAAAGCAGACAGCAGAGTCACAGTCATTGTCACCAAAGCCAAGAGTCTGTTCCCAGATAATGGTGCAGGCTTCTGTCCCTGCCACCAAAAGAGAAACGTAGACTAGAACATTCACTTCCCCCTGAAGCATATACTGTTCCGGTAGCAGCAGGGAAAGTCATCACCACAGGGGCTAGGGATGCTCAGGATCACCTCAGGGGACTGGGAGCAGCAGGTCACGAGCAGCCAGGGTCTGTCCTGTCCCACCACCCCCACAGAGGGACAATCCCAGCTGCGGGCATCAGGCACTTCCTGGGAATGGGGATAGGGCAATGCCAGGCCAGGACGTGGGAGCATGGGCAGGCACGGCAGGCCTGTGGGGAGCTGGACATTGGCCCTGCTGCAGCACTGCTGGGGCTGACAGCCCTGGTGCTGCTCCTGCGCACAGTGGGGGAGCCCCAGTGGGCCAGGCAGGGCCCTGGTAACCGCAGGCTCACCCCAACCACGGCTGTTCCTTTCCTTCTTAACCCGCATGCCTCTGCATGCCTCTCCTTTCAGCCGCTCATCCTTAGCACAGAAAAAATTCTGTTCTGCCTAAAATGTCATCTCTGTTGCTGATTATCACCAGCCACCAAAATGGCTTAAGTGTCTCAACAGACACCAGCAAGAAATGGAGACATGCAGGTAAGCTTAACCCCTCAGCAATTTGCTCCAATATGAATGACCACTTATTCTCCTGCAGGCCAGCAAATCATACAGTGAAGAGCACTGCAGTCATTCAGCAAAACCATCTATATCATGACAATGGAGCAAGAGGCTAAGCTGAACATTAAAGATATGCATTCTGATTTAGCAAACACCTTAAGCACATTTCACTGAACCAAAATGTTCTAGTTGAACATGGACAGAAGCATTTCTGAAGAGCTCTTTGCTGCATTTTGAACTTTGTTCTGGTAAGGCTTAAGTGCATAAATCTATATGAAGAGGGCCGAATATATTATTCTTCATATAGATTTAGCAGATTTGGCATGTTCCCTGTCCTTGCATGTCCCTCAGAGGACATAAATCATTGCTTCTCAGGAAAAAGAAAGAAATGGAAGAATGTGATCCAGAGACATAGACTGGATATCTAGAAGCAACTCAACTGTTTCAGAATCAAAAATTGCCAATTAAAAATACTAGCCTGATACAACCACAAGGACAATAATCCTGTGTGCCCAGAAAGTGTTTCAATTTATTAGTCTTAATGGAAGTGAAACTGAGAACATCCATCAGCATGGTTACTGTTTACACATATGTTGTTGTATTTACTGCCCTTCCTTCTTTCAGGAAATAAAATCTACTAATGCAATTTTGTTACTCTGATTTTCACCTACCAAAAGTCATCTGTAGGTATCTTTGTTTGTTTTGTCTTAGTCCTACTGCCTAGCTCACATTGTAGAAACTCTAGGGAGCGAGTTTACTCTGCTGCTTCAGTTCAGCTAACACCATTCTTTGCTCCATAGATCCAAATAATTTGCAGAGGCAGACCTGTCCTGTACAAAGGGAAGAAGGAAAAGGTGCCTTGCAGCTCTGTACTCCTGAAGTTGCAATACTAACACCTCCTCCAGCTTGTGTGGGGTTCTGAGTAACCTCAGGATGATTCTCAGTGCTACTTTCAACTGAAACATTCCAGAATTAATGAATTCCTGATTCAGTTCAATGAGCTGAAGCAGGATGAAACAATAGAACAGAGGAGTCTACAAATATTTTTTCTGATTGACCCTTTATATTTAATTCACCTTTGGTAGGGGAAATTACAATAACTGTGAGGGTTTCAACAACTTATTTTTAAGTTAATTCCTTGTGTCTCCATATAACAGTAGGAAAAGTTACTTTTTACTACAGTAAATTACTATTTCCAGACACAGAGCATACAGCCTTGGCAAAACTCTCAGGGCATGTTCCCATTCATAGAGAAGTACTCAGCATAGAGAGTCTTAAACTGAAGAAAAATCTTCAAAGGCAGTAGCTTGAGAAACAAAGCAAAATCATGCAAATATGTTCATCTTATGATTTTTCTATTATCTGAAAGCTGTCTAACTTAGTCTGTATCTCAACTATCCAATTCTGATAGGGAAAGCAAGCATTATGCATCATATGCATGAATAAGAGAGAATTGCTTTTCCCTAATTTAGAAATCCCAGTCTATCATATTGTATTCTGTAAATGTGATTTTAAAACAAGAAAATTACAGGAGTTCACAAACTCACAACAAATCATTTTGCTTGCACATATTTGAGTCTTACTTGAGTCAGACCAGCGTCTGAAACTTAGCAATATTTTAGGCAAATGGAGATTATGGGGCATTCTGATCTGACGATTTTTTCAAAAGTTAGTAAGGTTAGTTTAGATTTTATTTTTATCACCAGGTAACTCCTTTGTGGCTTTCATTCATATCAGCAACAGCACATTTTTATATTCTCCACTAGTTCTTCTTCCATATAAACTTTCAGGAGAAGGGGTTTGATGTTAATAGAACCTGGGAATTTGGAGATGAAGCAAACAAATCTAAGAAAGTTGTAGCAAAGTGAAGTAGCTTAAACTGCAGAGAGATAAATCAGCCCCACAGTTCTCCTACTCCTGATTAATAGCTTGCTGATGAAATTTAGAAACTAATTGCTGCTGCTGAGGCCCTCCTTTGAACTGTGTGCTGGGCATTAGTCATAGAACCAGAAAGATACTAACCTCATCTGACAAGCTCCCCACACTACTACAAAAATGGAAGAAGTTTTTAAAGAGTTGGTTTAGCTCCAAGATCAGCTGCCAGAAAACATGTTTGGGAAATACAGCTGTACGGGATGTTTCCAACATCTTTTCTCCTTTTATAGCAGAAAATTTGCTTTTATTTACTTGCCAGACCAAAGTCCCTTATGTTATAAAACCAGGGCTCTGTATTAGTTGGAAATTTCAACTGGTCTTGATTACCTGGGTACATAAGCAATTGATTTCCAATGCAGTTTGATGACAGTAGGTGGATTTTTAGAACTCCTTTCTCTTACACAGAGCAGTGAATTTCCCACCCTAATCACTATATCATACACTTATATAAATATTCGATGCTGAAAGCTAAAGAAATGCCAAATTTCAGTTCCCTAAATAGATATGATTGTGCAAAAGCTGTAAAATTTATTCAAATGCCCAATACTGGCAGAAATATGTGAGGGTCACACAGCTAAGGACATATCTGAAAGATTCGCAATAAGGTAAATATTTGCTAAAACCAGCTCTCATTGCTAAAGTACTGCTTATCTTAAACCAGAACATGTTTTACAAATAAACCTTCTGGCATATGAGGACACTTTTCAGACATCTGCATTGAACTGAAAGATGATAAGGAAACTGAGGCAGCGAGAAAAACAAACTTCAGACATCACAGTCATTACATAATTTGCCCCAAAAGTATCACAGGATCCCAGAATGGGTTGGGTTGGGTTGGAAGGGACCACAACAGGGCATGTGGATCAATCTCTCTGCTCAAGAAGGCTTATGCCAGAGCACATAGCACAGTTTTACATCCAGATGGTTATTGAATATCTCCAGTGAGGGAGACTCCACAACATCTTTAGGAAATCCTTCTGTCACATACTTTTTTTACACAGCAACTACACATGGACTGAGGAATTCAAACCCTGTGCTCTGGATGCCCATGGGATTGAGTCTTGAGCATCCAGATTTGCCTTTAGATGGAATTGGATAAAACTGGAGGTCAAGAGGCTTTCTGCACTGAAGTGCTGCAGGTACAACAAATTTAATCTGATCAGAACATACCAGGATGGCAAGAATTTGCTGTAGACCAGCACTCCATGCTGGCCAGCAATATGTTGTTCAAGCACTTATTTAAAAGAGTCAGGATTTATCAGGAATCTGAAGAATCGATAATAGCATATAAGAACCAGGTTAATATAAGAAGCACAGAGTGGTAAGGAATGTAGAGACTAATCTGAGGTTAGGTCCGACAAATTTGGAAGACAGGCTACAGTACAGAAGGCAATTGTTTTAATGCCTCACAGAAAGATACAAGCAAAGAAAAAGTCAATGGCAAATGAATAGGGAAGTCAGGGCAATTTTTTTGCCTATCTACAACAGTCAAATCCTAGAGGCACTTCCTTGACCTCCATGAGTGTTTCTCTTCCAAATTCAACCACAATCAGATACTCAGGATAATAAAATCAGACCTACAGAGATCACAATGTCCTCATTGTTACAGTAGATCAAAACACTTTATTTTCATTTCTATATGATTAATCTCCAGGGCTGAAGTCCAACAGTACTTGGGACAGCCTTTTTAGCAAGACCTGAACATGCTTTTGCAATGTGAAAGGGAAATCTGATGTTTGATTTTTTTAATAACTGCACCATAAAATTTAAATTGCAAGTTTCCTCAAAGAGGACATGGCTTCTACTAAGCACAACCAATGATTCCTCTCTTCTCCCTCAGACAGAAAGCATCCGAAAGATTCCTACTCAACACTATCAGATGAAGATGGTCTAGGATAACTCCCCAGGCAAAGACAGATCTGTGGCAGTGGCTTGTCATGGCATACGGCACAGAGAGGTCACTCCTGTTTGTTTTATATACCTCTACATATAAGCCTGCATGCAGCAGGAGGTGCTGTATTCTGTGGGCTAAGGTATCTAGATATACTTCAACATATGGGAACTCACCATCGAAACTCTTACAAGTTCTTTCCAGTTAAAATCCACACTTAACTTTCTTCAGCATGATGATGAAGCCAGGAGGTTTTTTTCAAATAATTTGTGTGCTGCTGAGGTCATACTGATGTCCTTAGACACACCCAAATTTCATATAAGTATCTGGTTTTGCATGAGCAAGAGCAACTTCAGTATTTAGAGGGAAGAGGTACAGAATTGGCCCAGTGAAAAAGTATTAAAAAGCAGTGACAGCTGAAAACTCCCCAGTTCACATCTCTCATGGGTTAATGGAGATGCAGTTCAACAACACACTACAACAATAGCAGTACATTCTGAAAGGTACAACATCTTCCTGCCCTTCTCTCCCCAAATTACATCTCTCAATGACCTCATAGAACATGCTGTAGAGGAAGTTTCTATTCAAAAGATATAGCCAAGGTAATACAAACCTGTGCCACTCAGAGCACATAGTGAAGGCATACAGTTTGCTAATCATGGGACATTGGTTTTCATTGACAACAAAAAGAAATTAACATTCATTATAAATTTAAATTAACTCTCTTTTTATAAATAAGTCCCAAAGAAATACAACATATATTTGATTCTTGAATCACAGTCCATTCAGATCCATACAGCAAACAAGAAGATAATACATGAAGTTCCATGTCTATGGCTGCTTAAAGGTACCATGATTTTCAAAAAAGCAGCATTCTGCTCTCTAATTGACCCCAACCAACAGACCTAATACTTGACATAAGTCAATTAAAGCAAAATGAAATTTTTCATCAAGTTTCACTACATGCTAAGTAATTTTCTACAAAGAGCTGCAGCCAAGGTATTACACATTAGAAACAGTTAACTCCATAAAACTCACATCAAAATACAGAATAAACTATTAGCCAGGCGAATTATTAAATTATTCTGGTCTGTGTTTTTTTCAAAAATACTTGTAATATAGCCCTACTAATAAACAAAAAGGAAAAATTTCTGTGCCAGAATCCAGGAAAGAAAAAAAGAAACAATCCAAAATTTATTCTATTATTCTCATAAACTAAAACCACATTTGTGTAGATTTACAGACTACACAGTTCAATTATTGGCCCTACTGTTTACTGTCAATACTATATTTCTGATGGCTCAAATTTGTCATTCATTCCTCATTCTGTTGCTTGATTAGTTCTTGGGACTGATAAGGGAGTAACACCTAAGGAAAGCACAAATACTGACATATAACTGAATTTCTTCTAATGATGATTTTATCTGACACTTGACCAGTTGTGATGTTCCAAAAAGGAGAGCCTGCAACAGTTTTGTTTGGATGTACCATCAGGTATACCAGTCCTCATACTCTGTACACCTAATCACATTAGGAAAAAACATGCTGCTTCCATATAGGGAAAATCCCTCCAAATGCTGTTGCAGTCTATGAAAAGACTTGCAGTGGAACCAGTGAGGCTTTTTTTGCATTAGGTTCAAGTCAGAAGAGAGTGCCAGGCACCTCCAAAAGCTGTCTGGAGGGTAGTAAGAATTCTTGCCACTGCTGAATATCCATTTTCTATATTTTTCATGCCTCAAGGTGCTGGACGTCACACTTACAAGATGAACCTCAAGATGTGAACAACAGAGAGTTCTCTGTTTCAGCACAAGACAGACCTAACCTGCTGATTCTTTTGTGTTTGACTTGAGGCATCCAAGAAAAAATTAAAATGCTGTGGTAATTTTTGATTATGTATAACTTACCAGTGCCAAAACTCTCCTCACCACAAAGGGAACAACGTCCAGAGTCCATGAGATTGGAAAAATACCTCCATCCTGCTGGTGTTTCATACACAGGAACCTTCATTACTTTTGCCACTCTGGAAAACATACAATAAAACATCACATGATTAAGACAGTGATTTTTTTTAACATATTATCTGAGGTCAGTTGAGGAATATTCTAGGTCTCAATACATATCCTGACAGTTGGGCTAGAAGGAAAAGAAAAAAAAAAAAAACAAAACCAAGAACAGATCAACACTACCATTCAAAACTGATCCTTGTCTCAGCACATAACTTCCATCAGAACCCAAGTATGTTTATACATTAAGTGTATTATTTTAGAAAATACAGGACTTCAGTTCAATGGACTTTACCAGTATCTTTCTCTTCTTACTGCCCAAGAAACAGCTATCTGAAGATGGACAGTTTTGTAAGACTAATATTTTAATGGAAGCTCCTTTACAAAATACAGGTAGCCAAATATCAAAATGCTTGAAAGATACTTCTTGCAATGTGTTCAAAGACAAGAAAACACAGGAATGCTTCCATTAAAAGCAGTATGTTCTTTAAAAGCTTTTCCCAGTCTCAACCTGAATTAAAATTATTTTCCCTGTCCCCTATTACGTAATACAAGAAACCCTCTCGCTATCTGGGTGATGGGCCAGTGTTTTCAAGAACCAAAATTAACCACCTTTTAAGTTGGATGTGCATTCTTTCCCCCAGCTTGCTAACTGGTAAATATTTCTGTTTTAAACTATAATGAAAAAAAATCCTTTCTTGGACTAAAAAACAAGAAAGAAAGAAAACCCCCCAACAACTCTAGAGAACTCTAAATCCCAAGATGGGATTTACATAGAATGGGTATTACCAATCTTCTTTCTAATTTTATTTGCTGATTTTCATTGTGTGCCCAGGATTTTCAGAACTAACTTATAATACGGAAAGTAAGAACTAAGATACAGTGAAGCAATCTAACCAACTACCAAGGACCTTATGATTGCTTCAACTACAATATCTAGCAACATTTCTTGAAGCAAGAGAATTTACTTAATTTTAGCACCAGTCAAGTCAAAGCAAAGCAGATCAAAGGTTGATTCAACACAACACAATCTGTCTAAAAGCATCAAGGTGAAAGCAGTCACCCTTCTGATCAACAAAACACCTGTTTTCTGATAGCATATCTCTCTGTCTTAAATTAAGTGCATAAAATAGATGGGATAAACTGTCAAAATATGCCGGTACTGACCTTTTCAAAACCTGGTACATAAATATCTCTAAATGACAGAATCACAGCATCCTCAAGGTTGTAAGAGACCTTCATGATCATCTAGTCCAAATGTCAACCTAGCACCACCATAATCACCCCAAGTACCACATCCAGACACATCTTGAATACTTTGAGTTAATCCACCATCTCCATGAGCAATTTATTCCAACGTCTAGGCACGCTTTCAGTGAAAAAATCTTTCTAATATTGAATCTGAACCTCCCCTTGCACTTAAGGCCACTTCCTCTTGTCCTTTCACTTGATACATGGCAGAAGAGATTGACCCTGCCCCAGTTACAGCCTCCTTTCAGGCAGCTGTAAGAAGCAATAGGGCTCCCTCCCCAACCCTCCTCTTCTCCAGGCTAAACACCCCCAGCTCCCTCAGCTGCTCCTCACAAGGACTTGTGCTCCAAACCCTTCCCCAGCATCACTGCCCTTTCCTGGACATGCTCCAGCATTCCCCAGGTACAGGAGGACAATCCCTGCCCTGGTCCTGCTGCCCACACTATTGCTGGAACAGCCCAGGATGCCATTGTCCTTCTTGGCCACCTGGGCACTGCTGGCTCATGTTCAGCTGCTGTCCCCAGCACCCCCAGGTCCTTTTCCTGTGGGCAGCTTTGCAGCCACTCTGTCCCACCCTGTGGTACTGCCTGGGGCTGTTGTGAGCCAAGGGCAGGACCCAGCACTGGGGCTTGTTGAACCTCACACCACTGGCCCTGGGCCATGATCCAGCCTGTCCAGATCCCTCTGCAGAGCCTTCCTGCCCTCCAGCACATCAACACTTCTGCCTGATGGCGTTATGTGTGAACTTACTGAGCTGAATTCCATTTCCTCATTCAAATGACTGATAAAGGTGTTAAACAGGACCAGCACCAGTACTGAGTCCTCTGGGGAACACTACTAGTGACCAGCCACCAACTGGACTTAGTTCCATTCACCACCCTTAGTGGTGGCACAACAGGTCAGCCCTTAAGTATTCTCTCCGAAATTTTTACACTGTTAGCCTGCACTGTAATGTAGTCTCCAAATCAATCTTTCTTTTATGTAAGAATATCCATTCTCTAAGTTCTCTCCTATTCAGCCTAGGTGTTCATTTTTTTACTTAAATATTATATCTGAGTGATTTTTAAATGAGATAGAGTAAAAATTGCTGATATTTATTTGGAAAGAGCCCAAAATGTACATGAAGGAAAGGGTATTATCAAGATTTTTAATCCTAAACTTGGATTTCATACCTCTAGTTTAGAGGTAGGGGTAGGTACGTGCCTCCTTGTTTTTATACAGCACTACATATATTACTAACCCTCCATAAAGGAGGTTTCACAGGGCACAGCTGAACAGGTTTCTGTCTGGCTGTTCAAAATATCAGGAACATAAAGGAATTTATTCTCTGTGTGACAATAACTTCAAGCTGAAAACAGGACTGTACTTCCAAAAAAAAGAGAAAACAATAAACAAGAAGGCAATACCTAACATGCTGGAAGAGCAAGACCAATTCTCTTAAGGTAGCCTAACAACACAGCTGGAATATGTTTGCTTGCAGAAATGTTCCCATATCGTGGTACAGTTTTTGTAGAAGAAAATTATTTCCCATTTACTCTACCATATTCCTCTAGGTGGGGAACAAATAGCCTAGGAGGAACTTACCCTGACCAGTACTAAAAGCTTCCAGAGGCTGTAGCTGTTTTTGAAGAATTCTATGCACTAGGCTAGCAATGAAAGTACAAATGCTGTTTCTGCTGGCATGTGAGCTCTCTTTGTACACAGTTTACAGTATGCATAGTTTATAGCAGAAATATGACAGGTTGTTCCATGCAACTTCTTTTATTGTTGTTGTTTCTAGCTCTTAATACTTCAACAGAGTAAGAAGTACACTGAAAATTAAGCATATGCCATTTTTACTGACATTTTTTGAAATAAAGAGTCATCACAGGAAGTCTCAATAAATGCAGAATGTGCCTTTACGCAGCCTATAAACATTCATGGTGAAAAATCACCCCAAAAAACATGAGAGGGGTTTCTCATGGGAAGTTGCAAAAATTCTCCAAGGTGCAGACTCTGAGAAATAATACACCGTATTAGATCAAACACATAATCACACAAAATACAGGAAAACACCCCCAGAGGAAGGAAACTAATACGTGATGGTGAAATTACCAGATCTTCAAAGCCAGGGAAAACAGATTAGATGTGGGAAAGGGGAGGGATTTTTAATGCTCCTACATCTACAACTTCCTAAATTAAAAATACAACTGGGTATTACTTCAGTCATTACTTCAGAGAAAAAGTAAAAAAAAATATATAATCTTCATTTTACCAAAACGTTTTTTTTCTCCACTTTATATTTACCAGTCTGTTTTTTTATAGACAAAATACCTAAATCAGAGCTTTCAATCACTGCTACAGCAAGAAGCCAGATTTCTTTTTAAACAAGTTGCAGTTGAGACCAGAAGAATCCCTGTGGACCAAAATTCAGAAATTAGTTTCTGTGTATTGCTGAACTGAACACTTCCAGCACCATTTAATGGACCATATGGCTTCCTGACAGGCTTGATAGACGCTAGGCAAATAAGTGCTAAGGATAAGAGTTTCAGGAACCTGCAACTCTGCAGGAACTGCTGATGAGTCACAGTAAGGATTTTTATCTGTAGAAAGTCATATGTCCATTAATTACATTTTACAATGTTTTTAGAAATGTAACTTCACACCACAGTTCAAACACGACTATGTATGTTCGCTCTTTAAGTTTCTTCTTTCTATGTACTAGAATCCCCAAATTTGGGGAGTTAGAAATGTAAAGTCAAGTAAATATAGAGAGTTTTGTTTGTATGAGATCTCTTGATGAGAGAGGATACTACTCCTCTCAAGAAATGAGTCTTGGAAGTGGTACTGCAAGTGTTTTATATCTTACAGAGGTCTCAGATAACACAGTAAATTTTATATATCCTTAGATATGTATAATGCATCATCAACAAGATACTGATGCAGCACTGCACCTGTAAGGGCAGTACCTCAGGCTCTGAGCTTTCATGCTGTAGGTATTGGCTGTTTAAAGGCCTGACTTAATGGACAGAACATGCTTCCAGAGCAACTGAAAATAAAAATTGGGAAAAAGATGCCCTGTAAATAGGTTCATTTCCCTAGTCTATCTGAAGTAAAGGCATTCTATTTATATCTAACCACACAGTTGATATAGCTGTGTTTGTATGTCCCATGAGTATGAACTATGTTGAAAGAAGACAACAAACCATGGACATTCTGGTTCTTGTTGTCCCGGACATTTAATGGGACTGACTTCAAACAGTACTCTTGCTTGTCTTCTTTTAGTGTAAGCACTCACTACATCAAGGAGATTATACAGTAAAGTTTCTTCCGTCTGTGTCTAGCAGTAATTACCCCTTGCTAGACTAGGAAACAGTATTTACATTTGGAACCTTAGTTATAACCTTAGAATAACCTTAGTTAGTCTGCCTACATCAGAACTGGCATTTATGTTGCCAGGATGCTGAAATACTAATTAAGAAGGAGAAGCTAAATCAAAGAAGACTGGACTGTACTTTCTGCAATTACACATGCTGTTTAAACCCATACTTTATGAATTAAAAAAAAAGCAGGAGCAGATGCTTTTAAATGTGGAGATAACAAAATGAATGAAAATAGGAATATAAATTATTGTACAGTTCCATGATTACATTTACTCTCCTACTGTTTCACAGTTTTGCTGTCATATTTATTTTGAAGAGCTAGACCTGTACTACCTATACTGACTGCCCACTTTTGATTCAAAAATTAGGAGAATGTATACAATTAAACCCTGAAAAGCAGTTTGAGTTATTTCATCTCTAGAAAACAGAATGGGAAAAAAAAAAAGCTTGCCATCTCATAAGAAAAATAATAGTGAACATAATTATAGTCTTCCAATAAAGATTAGAATTTTTAAAAATTTCCTGACAGAAAAAAAAAATATAACAGCTAGTTCTAATATTACTCCTGAAAGACCTAACAGACTAATGTGGAAAACTTTACCAGGCAACTGGACTACTTACTGTACAGCTTCACATCTGAGTATCTGAAGGTCTTCTTCCTTCTACTTCACAGCCATCTACACATTGCCTAACCTGAAAACAAGAGGGTATAGGACTCTT
Source organism: Cinclus cinclus (assembly GCF_963662255.1). Classification (NCBI taxonomy): domain Eukaryota; kingdom Metazoa; phylum Chordata; class Aves; order Passeriformes; family Cinclidae; genus Cinclus; species Cinclus cinclus. Next base: position 59,014,067 of record NC_085084.1, on the reverse strand, counting down.
GATAGCCCAGATAATTTTCCTTGGAATTCTAAAAATATTAGCCTGCTGAACTGTGTAAAAAGATACCTTTCCCTTTTAAAAAAAATGTGTTCATTGTGATATCTTTCTTTCAGATTTCAGTAGAAACAACAGAGTATTTTTCATGGATAGGCTAATAAAACAAAGTGATCCTTGATGGTATCTCCAGACACGATGGTTTTGCACTGGCAAAACACGTCTGACACCAGCAGAAATACCCTGACTTATGTTAACAAGAGTCAGAGGGAAGTTTTCTCCAACCTAATTTCTACAATGTCACAAAAACATCCTGATGAATATAAATCATTCAAATACAACAGCCTGCAGCAAGCTGACTTTCTTGTGCCAGTGAAACTCTTATAACTTCCAATAATAGAACAGCCAATCACCCTGCCAAAATTGTGATACCTTTTCACCACAAAGATAAAGGTCACAACATTGGGGGAAGGGCTTTCTGTGAGAGGCCTCATGAACTTGCAAAGACTGACTAGAGTTTTGTATTGCAGGTGAAATGCTGTCTAGGGTAAATGACAGCATCACTTTCATTCTGGAGTCTGAACTTGGAGGAAGAAATAGGTATAAATGAAAGAAACACCAGAGAAGCAGCTATAGCATGTCCTTGTCTCTCATCATCCACCACCTGCAGGTATCAGCTGACATGTGAAAGATGCTTATAGGCCCCTGGGTGTACAGGCTTCAAAACACTGACTGGTGCCCCATGAATACACTTATTTTCAATCCCGCTCCTCTCTATGGTGCCAGCATTGAGGTAGAAAAGGTGCTGTAATTCAGAGAACAAGTCTTACTCTGCAGAAGGGTAAGCACTGACAGGCACTAACAATCAGGAATTGAAAGAATTTGTGGGACAGACAAGGGCCACTGAAAGACAGTGTGTTGTAGCAGCACTCCAAGAGAGAATAAACCTCTGTAATGGTTTCTTCCAGAGTTACTACGGCTAGAGAAGGAAAAGGTTTCTCACTAGGTCTTCTAAATCTCTACTTAGCCACTGAAGTAGTCTGTGTTATCTAATCTCTAGCTGATAAAAGCCTTGTTTGGTTTTAGGTCTGAAAAATATTTTATTTCAAAGACAAGACTATTATTTGACTGAAACTAAGAGACACTGTTTTTCTTTACACTTCTGTAGTTTTGCTTCATGCAAAGAATTAAAAATATCTCAATGAGGGACCTGCATCTGATTTATCAAGATAACTTCTCTAGCTGAAAATAAGTCTTCTCACAGTCTAACCTTAGCCTACAAATCTTTGTATTTAATATTTTACTGCCTGAGTTGTTTGGATGTTTTTTCTTACACTCTGGACAATTCTGTGCTCAATACAAGTGATTTATGTTTGCCTTCATCAATTTTACTATCCCTTTTTTAAAGATACTGTGTTGGCTGTTTTCTAACCATATACTACAGATTTTGCCTTAAGTGTACTTGCAACCAGACCCAAAATTTAATGGTTTCATCCTTTTTTTTGGAGCACTCTCTTCAACTTTCAAATGTCTTCTGAAAAAAACACCTAACTATTTTTTAACTTTCTTGACACCATATTCATTGCCTGATTAGTCACTGAGTCCCTATCCCATTTTCACTGCATGGTATTTCCACTTGTTCTCTCTTTGGTCCCTTCTTCCCAATGTTGGAGAGCTCTTTGCTACTTCATTTTTCAGCTTCTGAAGTCTAATTAATGTCACCTTTGGCAGTTCTCTCTTAATTCTTATTTCTTAAGATGCAAGAATCATGAACCAAATGGTTGTAATTTTTTTTAGTCCCATCTTCACTTTTTATCTATGCAAATGCAATAGACTGTGAGAAATTCACAGTAGTAGCAATGACAGCAGGAACACTGGCACCAACTATAACATGAAATAGATGTTCTGCTTCTGGATGTTTTCACTCTGTCTGCACCACCTTCCCTTAAAAGGCTTCAACTGCGTATTATGCAAGGAGCAGAACTAAAACAGTCACCTCCCTTATACGGTCAAGTATTACAGTGTTACTCCTTCCCAGTCTTTAATTTATTAACCAAAAAGCAGTGGAATGCTAAGTCCTTGCACACAACACAGATAACCAGGACACATCACTAAGATAAGATGTAAGCTGTCACATCTGGCAGAGAGGCTGTCAGGACCCTAAGGCAGAGAAAAAAACAGGTAGTAGACAAGTTCCCTTACTTTTTGCTTTCTAGTATGCTGCACCTCACAGAGAACAATCACAGTAAAAGAAATCAATAAAGAAAAAGCATCTGGAGACACTTTAACTATGAAGCATCTAAAAACGTTAGGAATTTTTTTTTTGTTTTCCTTCCTCCCAACCCCTGCAATGTTTTAATTAAAGTACTTACACAGGTGGAAAAAAGGCATGCTGAATGAAGCTCTGGTGCTCAGGGATAGTTTCTGTCTTGAAAACTGGCAACTTCAGGCAGATTTTTTTTTTTTTTGGCTGACAATAGCCCTGAGTAATGGATTGCTAATAATTGCAGAAATCATCAATAAATTCAGATCAGGACTATGTGAATTAATTTTCTATCAACAGAGCCTCCTGGCATTCATGTAACATAACTTACGCCAATAAGCTGTTCCAATATTTTCTCCTGCCTCTCAGTCTCACATTAGGCTTTCTTTGTTTTTGAAATTTCTCAACAGCAAAAACTAAAAACTGCCCTATCAGAAAGGCAAACTCATAGAATCACAGAGATACAGAATCACAGGATGAGTTGGATTGCAAGTGACCTATGAAGATGATCTAGTTGCATGGTAAGAATGGAACTAGATGCCATGGGTAAAGATGCCCCCCACATGGCTTATAGCCTCATCCAACCCAGCCTTGGACACTCCCAGGGCTGGGATGTCCACAACTTCTCCATGCAACTTGTTCCAGTGCCTCACTACCCTCACAGTGAAGAATGATTCCTAATATCTAAACTAAATCTCTCATATTATAGTTGGAAAACAGTCCCCCTTGTCCTACCACTATGTGTGCATGTGGAAAGCTGTTCTCCATCTTTTCATAAGCCCTCTTTAGGGACAGAAAAGCTCCCCCGAGGTCCCCCCAGAACCTTCTCTTCTCCAGGTCGAACAACCACAGGTCTCTCAGCCTGTCCTCACAGGAAAGCTGCTTCAGACTTCTGATTATCTTCACAGTCCTCTTTTGAACCTGCTGCAACAGGTCCACACCTTTCTCATGCTGAGGACCCCAGAATTGGATGTAGCACTGCAGGTGAGATCTCACAATAGCAGACTGCCCCCGACCCTGCTGGCCACTCCTCTTTATGATGCCATGTGGGGCCATGTCAGAGGCATAACACAAACCTATGTATATTAATCTGTCAGTCTTCCCTAGTCAGCCATTGAAGACACTCCATCATACAGGACCACCAGGTTGGTCAGGCACAATTTGTCCTTAGTAAAGCCATGCTGGCTGCCTTGAATCACCTCATTTTGCATGTGCCTTAACACTGCTTCCATGAGGATCTGCCCCACAATCCTCCCCAGCACAGAGAAGAGGGCCACCAGTCTGTAGTTCCCAGTGTTCCTTACTCCCCTTTTTAAAAATAGGAGTGATGTTTCCCTTTTTTCTAGTCTCCAGGGACTTTGCTTGACCACCGCCAACTTTTCAAATATGATGGAAAATGGCTTGGCAAGAAAATCATCCAATTCTCTCAGGGCCTTGGAGTGCATCTCATCAGGCCTTATAGACTTGTGCCTATTTAGCTTCATCAAGTGGTTTCATACCTGCTCTTCACTGCCAATGATAGGAACTTTACTCCTCCAGGCCCCATCTGCAGGTTCAGGGACTTGAGAGATGTAGAAAGCCTGACTGCCAGTGAAGATGGAGGTGAAGAACTCTGAGTACCTCAGACTTTTCCATTTCTGTTTTCACCATTCTTCCTTCTCGTTTACCATGGCCTTTATTTTCTGGTCTTTTTTTTCTGAGCTATGTACTTACAGAATCCTTTCTTATTATTCTTCACATCCCTTGCCAAGTCCCATTCCATCTGTGCCTTAGCTTTCCTGACTCATCCTCACATATCCAACCTGTATCTCTGTACTCTTCCCAGGTCACCTGTCTTGCTTTCATTGTCTATGCATTTCCTTCTCATTATTCAGTTTGAGAAGCAGATCCTTGCTTGTCCATGTCAGTTTCTGTCCTGCTCTCATTGATTTTCTAAACACTGGGATGGAAAGCCCTTGTGCTCAAAGAAAAGTGATCTTAAAGACTTGCAGCAATGGTCTGCTCTTCAGTCCTTAAGGACAGTTTCCCAGGGGATCACATTCACTAATTCTTTAAACAACTGGAAGTTTGCTTTTCTAAAATTCAGCATCCAGACTATGTTCCTTTCCAGCCCATGTTCCTTGGGATCACAAACTCAACCCTGGCATGGTCACCATATTCCAGTCAGTCTCTGATCTTGACTTCTCTAATGAGCTCATCTGCACTAGTCCAGATCCAGTAATGCTTCTCCTTTGCTCAGCTTAGCTAATAAATCCATGAATACCATCTACAGGACTCATATTTTGTAATACCACAGATACATACAAGAAACTGAGCTACATGGAACTCATGTTCATCACAATCACCACCATACCAAAAGAATACTGTGTGGAAAGTTAGACACTTGGCTTTAAACCTCTAAACCAAACAAATTTAAAACTTACTATCTCCCTTTGGCCCCTTGAAGTTCATTTGACTTCATCTGTTTTCCTTAAGAGCAGATTTGCACCATCACAAGCATGATTAAAGCAGTCATCATGGAACTCAGGCTCCCAATACCCAGAGTGAGGCCACAGAGTCCATCATATTCCTTGTTGCCACCTGTACATCATGGTGTGAGCACACAGCTCCCATATTTCACACCATTAAGTTTTCCTACACAGGCTCTGCAGCACCTCAGTCAAATGTTACAAGCACCTTGTGTAACATACAAAAAAGCAGCACTCTCAAAAGTACTTGAGACGCTTTACAAAATAATAGAAAACTAATTAGTGTCCCAATTACCACCGGTAACTTTCCAATTCTATCCCAGAGGGTAAAAAAAAAACCGTAAACTCATGAGCCTAACAGCATAGTCAGATACAGAGCCAGGGGAGCACTGCAGAACTGAAATGCATTTGTAAGCAGGTCAACAGCTACAGCACAGCTCTACTTCAAATCTCTGAGAAAGGACTGAAGAAAGACACTGCCTCTTCCTTATTTCTCAGGGAGTTAAGTGGTCAAAGTAAAAATAGCCAGCACAGCTCCTTGCCTGAGTCTGCCTTTGCCTTCAAAACTAATGTGATAATCCTGTCCACTACAGGCAGGAGATCCAAGGACACTTTTTATGGATTCTGTACTCTAGCCTAGCCTCACTAATCTGTGATGGAGTGAACCGCTCCTGATGCAGAACTCATTGGTGAATGGGGATGGTAAATGCACCTTTAAAAAATGCATGAAGCAGATGGCATGCAAAGCTGGGGTTTATCACCCCACACTTGCAGGTGGTGCAAATAGGTTACTGTTGTAGTGATCAAGATATGAAATTACTGCCACTGTTAAAACCATCAAGTGCCTGCAAGTTACCTACATGTTATAGTGAGATTGTTACCATCGCAAATTTGGGAGCACTACGGGCCATTAAAGAATCTACTTTCTGGAAAGTTAATCACTTTTAGGAAGTTACGCTGGTGGAGTCCTCATACACAGGCCTAGGTCTGAAGGCCTTAAGTACAACTTTGGCTTGTAAATCAAACGATAATAGAGTCCTAGCAGTAAGATTCCACAGGATAAAACAATTCTGTGAAGAGTTAAATGTTTAATTCCATTTAATTGAAGTCTGTACACATAGAAATTTAAAACTATCCCTCCTTTTGAGGAAATTCAGCCTTTAAAAAATCCCACCATGGATTTAATGACAAGCCCCTTACTTCAGATATGAAACTGGCCAGTAAGTCTGTGGCATCTGCTTCTGCTCAGTCAGACTATTATGGTGTGGATACTGCTATCAGCATGAAAGCACAGTTAGATCAGACTACAAAACATACAATTCCTTGCAGTCTCCAGAAAATAAAAAACATCACAACCTAAAGCTCTTCCATCAGTTAAAAAAAAAAAAACAGCACAGATTTTAGCATGGAGCAGATGTTCCAAAAGGAATCAGAAATGGATGCAACTCCTAGATAATAGCCTTTGGTACAATAATAATAAAATTTAATTGAATAAATACTGTCTCAGGTGGTGTTTCCATGACTAGAGTTACTAGTCTTGCTCATCTGTATGTACATTGTTAGGTCAAGCAAAAACCCAATATTCCTGCCTTTTTCTTAAAGAAAAGTTAATTTAATCATAATGTAAAACCCTTAATTTTAGATGAAGTATTTGTGTTCTCACTACAAACAATGAAATCAGATCTTAAATGAATTCACTTTTAACTGCTAGAAATTACTTTAGTTGCTTTTTACTAGGAGTAAGTTGATTGTAAAAATCTTTTTCTAAACTATTAATAAGTTTATTCTTTTGAACTTATCACACCACCAACAATTACCTCTCCTTCTCTTCCACTGAATGATAAAATTCAGAATGAATCCACTGTGTTTAGAACCAACCCAGACTATCAACCTGAATGCCTGTATCTGGACTGAGTTAGCTAAGAGCAAGAGTTTATTTTAAGTATGGTATTTATAATAGTGTTCTTTTCTGCTGTGTGTGCAGGAAAACACAGACATGACAAGATGAGAATAAGCAAGAAAGGAGACTAGAAAAAAAGCATGCAGCATTTCTCAGGGGCAGGCCTTCAAAGTTCATAGCCGAAATTTTTGTGGGAGGACTAGTGATTTAAGTTCTGCTGGATACTCACCTCCTTTAGGCTCCTCTGAAGGTGAAAAAGAAAAGCTCCACTGAGCAAGGGAGCATGGTGTGGGTACCTGTAAGGCCAGGGTGAAGGAGCTATCTGTTAAGCAGGAAGCAGTCTGGGTACATCGGTGTGGCACTGTGCCCCTTCTGGCTGGTCTCCTTCACAGGCCAGGTTTGGTGCTTTGCTGGCACAAACACACAGGCAGTGGGACTCCACAGATTATCTCTGCACTGCCCTGAAGAGATACCATGTAGACAGGCTTATCCAGGGTTCCACAAAAAACACCCCAGTGTGTGAAGGAGGTGTAATTCAGGCTTTGCTGAATCTGTATCGTCCTTAACTGCAGTAGTGTTCAGAATGTTCACAAGCTTTACACGATTTCACACTACAGTACTGTCTGTGAACATGCAACCCCATCTTCTGAGTTGTGTTCTTCAGCACTCTTCCCCTTCTATGTCTTACATCCTTCTGGCCCAGCTTCAGCATGCCACCCACACTGAGATTTATAAAGAAATGCAACCTAGGAGGTTTGTGCTGGGGGATGCTGACTCAGCCACAGCACAGCTTCAATTTCTCATTTACAGGACAACAAGTGTTTTATACAAGGGTTCAGTGCCAGAAAGAAATGAGTACAAAATAAAATGGATGAAAATAAAAAAAAATACAAGTAACAGAAAAACCAGTACTTTCATGCAGATCTTCCTTTTTCTTAATATCCTCCTTCCATTTATTTTTAATAAACTTTTACAAAAGGCTTTCTTATTTCCCTTCAGATCTCTAGGGGTTCTCATGAGCCCAAAAATTAAATGTGCCTAATTATTTGCTGAACTGGTACCAAGATGAAAATGTCAACTATTTTGCTTTACTGAGTATTAAACACCCATTATAAAGCAAGATTAGTTATGTGAACAGTAAGACCTGTTTCCAAGAAATCTGCTCACAAATTCAGTACCTTACAGACCCCTTTTGAAGAGAGAAAAAAAATTATGCCAAGATGAATAGGTATGTGCAAATAAAAATAAGTTGGAAGGTTATTATTTAAAAAGGAGAGAAGAAGCAATTTCAAAGTACAAAACGGATGTGTTCATCCTCTTGGTTCTGATTTATCATGATCATTTTTAATCTATACAGAAAAACAGGATTGTGTCAGCACACTGTATAAGAAAGCCAAATTATTCTGTAGTACAAGTACACCTAGCTGGGAGGTTTACCTGTGCCTGGACTACAAATTGCATAGCCCCTGCAGATTCCCCCTTTGTCTTTAAACAGAAGCAAGTACCAACAGGAAAATTCTATTTTCTGTAGGAAAAACTCTAACATTGCACCTAAACTCCATCAAACCAATTAGCTTGACAAAGTATCAGTCATCACTACTAAGTTAACTGTAGCTGACATGGACTTCAAAGCTTACAGGAGGAAGGCAAATTTGTTAGATCCACACGAGGGAAGAAAACCTTCCAGAATAAACAGGTACTGAATATTAAGAAAATAATTTCCTTCAATGAGACTCTGCCCACATAGATTCCACTAACTTGAGGTGATCTTTCAGCACTCTCCCAAGCCAGGGGGTAATGTATAGAAGATTTAAAGATGAGTAATTAAGTAAATATGTAATACAGCTCTGGGGCATGAGCAACAGGCACAGGAGAAACACAGTAGATTCCTTGCTCATTTTGCCTCAGGTATTGTAATACTCTTAAGACATATTAAAGCATTGCCAAGACTCTCATTCATTCATTAGTAATAAAATGTAATGTTCTGAATGATTCATTTGAAGAATTTCCAGAAAAGTTAATGCCAGGCTTTCCACAACTCTTCCCAGTGAAACAAAGAATTGACTGTTCTGATAAAAAAAAAACAAAGTTCTCTGAAAAATATGACAAGTGGGCCTTGATACATCCCACTTTTCATGGAGGCTGTAAGGAGAGAAATGGAAGGGTCTGATGGGTTAGTTCAAGTTGCAGAACAGTATCATTATAGTAAACTCAGCAGGATAATCTATTAATGCATCATTTCAGTGAGTTGCAAGAACCTTAATTAGCTCTTTAATTATGCTGGCTGAGTGATACCCACCACAAAGACAATTTCTGCAAAGAAGCTAAGTCATATTGAAACTGGACAAGGAGCATACAGCTCACAGACTGGTAACAATGTCAGCAAAATCCTCTAATCAGCAAAAGCAAAAATAAACCAATCATCTTAAGCATTTCTAAATGACGGAGGAGAAAAACCCTATTTGTGCAGAGATTTGAAAAAAAAGAAGCAGATAGAGCTTTAGTTGTACCTGATAGGTAGTGGACTCATTTGAACAAGAGAAAGTACTCCTAGAAATCTATACTACGACTATATCTATCTATATCTACACATTAATTTGATTTTAGACAACAATTTCTTGTGTTTCTGAAGAACAATCTACTCAATGTTCTGTTAACTAGGAAGGGTGTAGAATTAGCTCTTGATTCTGGCCTCAGAGCTGGTGTGGACCACTGCCCAAGGGCTGACAACCAATGCTGACCGGCCCACAAATGAGTTATCCTTATGGTCCCATCATGTTCCATTTTCTCTAAGAAATCAATCTGCACTTAGGAGGAAAGAAACTGAGAAAAATATGACACTGGATGATTGCAGAGATAAAGCAAGACTATGCCAGCAATAAGTGATCAGCCAGTCAGGAGCATATTCTAAAGAATTTAATTCTACAATTTACAGATAGAGCTACAATATGACTAAGCTAATTTCCTAATACAACTCAGCAGTAAGTGTACAGAAACATCTGCTCTATCTATATTATTCCTCTCTGGAATCACAGAAAGACTGTGCAAGCCAGTCAAACAATCTGCACATACCACACCTCAAACCCATAGTACCAAACAAAATAAATAAAAAAGAGCAATCTTTTAAGGAAATTTTAGCTCACTCTGTAATATTCTGGCAACTTCATGATTTGCTTTAGTGGTAATAAATGCTACTTGAACAGCAAAACCACAATAATTTTCATCAACAGCAAAGCCCATATTTCTTCTCATAAACTCAAATGAATTATATAACTGATAAAACTGATGAAAACACCAAAATTCTCACTGGATTCCCAGTCAAAGCAGTTAGGATAAAAAACTGCTTATGCATTATAGTCACAAACAACATATATGGGCAACATATCTTCTCTTTAATGTAAGAAACACATCCCTCCATGTATAATATACAAGTTTGTGAAAACGCCGTAATTGCCTTTGAAATGTACATTTCCACAAACCCAAACTTGTAAGTCTGATAGCTTCCAACAAAATGTATTGCAGCAACTAATGTTGTTTCCAAATGTTTCTCTTGGTTACAAATGCACTGGAAAGCCTTGCACAAGATGCAGTCTGTGTAACTCTTTTTTATTAGGGGGCTATTTTCCTCAGTGTGTGGGATGTTAACAGGTGTACTCATCATGATGTTCCACACCAAATGCTGTATCATGTTGCTTCAGTCATCAGTTTGAGTTTCATGTCCAAAATGCATAACTTTGCACCCTCCTTTGCAAATGTTTCAAGAGTCAACTCCCAAAGGAAGTATAGTCTTTAGGACAGCGTGCCTGTGACTCCATGCCTTATGAAAACCTCATTGTGCTTTTCACACAAGCTCGAAGAGAACGATTAGAAACAGCTGTTGACATATACAGTATTCAGCTATGGCTAGGCTAGAAGTAAGGCTAAAGCAAGAGACAAAAGCTGCTTTGCTACAGACAACTCGCAAACACACATTTCTGTGAGTGTAATAATAGAGAGAGAGAGAGAGAGAGAGATGTGCTTTGGCAGCAACATACCCCAACAGAATTTTGCCTTTCCCATAGTAAGACCAGCTGTCATAGTATTCAGAGTCCTTGTAAGATTAAATTAGAATCGTAAAATATCTCAACTTGGAAAGGACCCATAAGGATCACCAAGTCCAACTCCCTGCTCCTCGCACGATGACCTAACTATTAACCATATGACTGAGATCACTGTGCAGATGCTCTTTGAACTCTGACAGACTTTGTGCCTCAACCACTTCCCTGAAAAGCCTCTTCCAGTGACAAATTGCACACATATGTACTGCATATCCACAGAGAATGAAGTTTGATTGCAGAATTCACAGTAGTAATGAAGAAAAGTCCAACCAGCTGGAAAACAGGCAACCATGCTCTCCAGATGTGTTGCAGTAATTCCTAGGGTTATTCATGCCCTTCCTGGCAGAGATACAAGAACCACTTTTCATTATTATTTCAGCAATCATGTGCCTATGAGTAAGTTAACTCATCAGTAGGACGAAGAGAAGGCACAATGATCAGATATGGTGACTTCTTGCATTCTGTTAACTTTTACACAACAAATGCAATTCCTTAAAAAATTCCAAGTTCATTTTAGCCTCCAAATTCTGCCATGGCTCAGCAGCAGGAAGTTGGTTCTAGAAAAGACACTGTCCACTTCTTTTATTACAAGTGACACAGTATTAGACAGCCTGTCTCTGCCACATTCCCAACAGCATGGCCTGTGACAAGCTAAGCTCTGCAAGCAAAGGCAGGGTTTTTCAAATACACATACAGAAAAACAGCAGCCATTGCTATACTGTAGTATGCTGTGTTAACAGCCTGACTTATTGATGGTTTCCTAAATAAGGCAGGAGACCAATCTTCCTAATGCATAGAAATAACAGAAACAAACCAAAATGCTGATTAAAGCAAGCTGGTTCCTGGAAAATGAAATTTACTTAAGAATATAAGACACACCCAAGCATAAAATGACAGAAATTAATTTTAGTGGTGGACCTTGTCTCATTAAGGAAAAACTTCGTGTTTAGTGCAACAATGAAGTATCTGCTGGGTCTGTAATTAATGCAAACGACAGAAAAACAAAAAATTTCCAAAGCATGAACAAGGAAAAAACAGTAGTTTAAGACTTCTCACCTCCCCACCCCTATAACAGGGACTTTTTCTGTTCTAGTCTCAAGTCCTGCACAGTCACTGCTGCACACAGAACCCATGGGTTTTTCAGCAATACAGAGGCCTATGAAGGCAAGGAGAAAATGCTTTGTAAGTTTTCAAATTCTACAGAAATTATCAATATAATTTTATTATACCAGATAAGAAAAATGGTATGATATAAGGTGCAATAAAGACATATTCTCCTTATGTTCTTCTGCAGATACTTGTGAGCTGAACCTCAATACGGTCATAACTAAAGACTAGCATGATCCATGGTCTCTTTCAGGAAATGTAATAATCCTGTGAATCAAGCACAGGGAAGATACTGCCATTAACTCAGGAGTACACATCTCATATTCATTAGCCTTTCCTGTCTTACTTCAGTGAGGTCA